>NW_028076722.1:0-351162 GCF_014824575.4 Sturnira hondurensis
CAAACCACGTGCAATTGTGCACACTGTATCTGTGTGGCTGTGGTGACCTATAAAGAGATCGAGAGAATCCTAGCAGTGCTTCCAATAATTTTTCTGTTTTCCTTCTTCAAACTTTTAGTGTTGACATTATCACAAATTTTCCTCTTTCCTCCCTTTGCCAACCTCCACTTGGCCCCCACCCCATTCCTTCTGGCCACCACCACACTGTTGTATTTCATTTATATGTAAAGTCAAGGACAAATACAGACAAAGAACACGAAGTTAGAATGACACAAACATACCATATATCTAATCAGTACCTATTTAGCATCTAATGTAAGTCCAACTTGGTCGTAGACTTACATTAGATGAGTGCAACTGGCAGTGATTTTGATCTCATGGGCTCAATATTCTGTTTCAGTTCCCTTTATCGCGTATATATACATGCAATATAAAATTAGTTTCTGATGAGTTGATAATAAGAATGTGCTGTGATATGTATTTACTTTCAAATATTCACGTGTATTCAATAATATTTTATTTGAAAACCTTCCTTCTATTTACACAAATACAGAAGGTTCTACAGAAGTGGTCATACCTTTCCCTTCACAACAATTATGTTTGGGGAAAATATATTTGGTGCAATTGTGTAATTTAACCTACAGATCCAGAACGTCTTGGTTGAAGCTGTAGATAATTTGCTTCACTAAAATCAAGTGTAAGTTTTTCCAAACAAGAGAGGCAAAACGTATAATCCTTATAAAATTTTCTGTGCCTCACAGTCATATTGACCTGGAGTGTTCATAGAACAAGTTTTAATGTAATCACTTTTTTTCATGATTGGACATGAGCAGTTTTCTCTCATGTTATCTTTTTTTAACTTTTCTTTCATGCTTGCAAGTGTTTATATGCTGATTTTCTCATTCATAAAATATAATGACCTCAACTAGCCCATGTTAAAACTCAGTAAAACACACCAC
Organism: Sturnira hondurensis; assembly: GCF_014824575.4. Lineage (NCBI taxonomy): Eukaryota > Metazoa > Chordata > Mammalia > Chiroptera > Phyllostomidae > Sturnira > Sturnira hondurensis. Next base: position 960 of record NW_028076722.1, read on the forward strand.
CTACAAAAGTAGGTTTTGTGTAGTGTTTTCTGTGTGCTACTCACAAAATTATCTTCCTTTGGTTCTTTTTATTCTCCAGTTTTTGCTCTTACTTGAAAAATAAACAATGTTCCCTTCATTTATTTTCTTGAAGACTTTTGTCATTTTCCCAAAACAAACAAATAAACAAACAAACAAACAAACCCCCCTCAGTAGTTAAGGTCAGTTAAACACATTTAGGGAATTGCAACTTCCTAGGAAATACCTGATTATTTGTTAGTTTTCTGCCAAAATGATTTTAAACTTAATTTATTTCAATGCCAGTCAGTGGGTTGGGACACAGTCTTTAGATAGAATATAAACATTCACTTTTGCTTATGTGGATGGAGTTTTGAAGTTCTGGTTCCTTGCCTCACAAACCACTCAAGAAGAAGAGCTCCCTAATCTGCCCAGTACTGTCACCTGTATGACTTGATTCTACTTTGGTAATGTTGTCCCGTGAATTTCAGCAGCCAGAAAACAGCTGATTTCTTCCAAACCATTGGCAGTGATGCAAATTTATAGTGTGTATGTGTGTATGCATGCATGCCCCTGTGTACGTGTATGTGTTTACACACACACAACAAGAACAAGAGAGACTGAGTGGAAAGACAAAACCTAGAATTCTTAAGGACATGAACAAACGAGTTATGGAGTAATTGGTGGTGTGGATGAGGCCAAAGGCAGCCCACTTGAGGGAAGTGGCTGTTGAATGCCTCTCCCTCATCCAGTGTCTGACAGAACAGCCCCATCCTCCTCCAAGGTTGAGGGAGTACCACCTCGCACATTACAGCATCCAGTATACCCCCCCTCTCCACCCAGTATCCAGGGAATACCTCTTCCTTCCATTTTGGGCAAGGGAATACCCCAGCCTCCATCTATGGTTCAGGGAATACGCCACCCACAATACTGGGACCCACAGAATGCTCCTCCCTCCATTTAAGCCCAGGGAATACTCTCTCTCCATCCAGGATCCAGGGGATACCTCCTCACTCCATCTAGGGCACAAGTAGCAAACACAAGGCCTGTGGGCTGAATCTGGCCCTCCACCTTGTTTTATCCAGCCAGGCATCTTGTTTCTACCCAGTAGCTTTTCTGAGTTATGGCTTAACAAAAAGGAGTAGTCACATTTATACAGTCCTAAATTTACCTGTGGCCCTTTTAAAGACAACCAAGAGACTGATGTGGCCACTGCTATAAATGAATTTGATAGCCCTGATCTAGGGTCACACAGAATATCCCCGCCCTCCACGGTCCCAAGGTGTACCCATTCCCTCCATCCAGGGTCCTAGAAATACCTCTTCCCTCCATTAAGAGTCCCAAAGTTATGCCATGCCTCAATCCAGGGTCTAGGGCATACCCCCTAATGCCATACAGAGTATGGCACTATGGCAGAGTATGGCACTCCCTCCATCCAGAGTCCCAGGGAATAACTTCTCCTTCCATCCATTCAGAGTCCCAGGATATGTCCTTCCCTCTGTCCAGAGTCCAGGAATTACATTCTCCCTCCATCCAGGGAAGCAGGGAATACCCCACCACTCCACTCAGGGTCCCAGGGAATAAGTCCACCCTTCATTCAGGGCGCGGGGAATACCCCCACCCTCCATCCAGGATCCGTGGAACACCTCCTTCCCTCCAGGCTCCCAGGAGACATCCCCTCCCCCACCCATGGAGATCTCAAACTGCACATGATGGGCCATGTGTGAGAGAGAGACTACTGCGCACGTATTTTAAAACAAAACGGGACTGTTTGCACACACAAACCAATGAAACACCTTTAATTATTTAGTAATCTGTCACTTTAGGAAGTAATGATAATACTCAAACAAAAAAACTTAACTGAACTTTTTGTAGGGCAATATGGCAACCGGTATGCTCTGCACCGCGACCAGGGGAAGTCACCCAGCGGCTATCGGTAAAGCAGTCTGGGCTCAGTTCTTGCTGTTGCCCAGGGTGAGCTTGTCAGAGAGGGACTCTGCCAGGCTATCTTCCGGGGCCCCCCGCTGGCCCAGGGTGGTGATGTGCTCCCCCAACTCTTGGGTGAACATCGCTTGTTCACGCAGGTAGTCACGCTCCAGGAAGTGACAGTCCTGGCCGTGCTTCTCTGTGACCAGCTGGTGCAGCTTCAGCAGGCTCTGGTGCACTCTCTTGGCCAGGTGCAAGGCGCACTCCATGACCTTCAGGCCATTCTCCCAGTTCTCCTCAGGCTCAGGGTTGTTGCACAGGCTGGCGTCTTCTGCACGCCGGTTCTGCAGCCCCAACAGGTAATGCGCGTGCTCCACCTCCTTCTTTGACTGCAGAAGGAAGAACAGGCTGAAGTGCTTCAAGGCCACATCGCCACGGTCGAAGTAGCAGGCCATGGACTTGTACACGGAGGAGGCGTGCATCTCCAAGTTGACCTGGTTGTTGATGGAGGCCTCACATTCGGGGTGATAGTTGTGACACACAGGCCAGGGGGGTAATGCGGTGGCCATGTCTGGTAGCACAGGTGTGGGGGTGGGGGCACCACAGAAAGGAAGTCGTGGAGGTGGGAGCTGAAGTTGTGGGGTAGCCTGGGAGCGTCCTGGGTGAGTCAGTGCAGAGCAGCAGTGCTTAGGCATATGCACCAGGCGCCTAGTGGTTGGCTCTGAGGTGGAACCGGAATAGGGAAGGTGAATTGTGAAGTCAGATAAAGTGACCAATTCTCACGAGTGTTCAGAACAGCAACAGGAGGATCCCGGGGGCAGGTGGGAGTGGCAAAGAAGGGTGCAGGGCAGTGGGGGGCGGGTCTAAGTGGGGAGGGTACCAGCATCATGTTCCAGGTTCCATTATAGCCTGGGTGAGGCGGGAGAATCTGTTCTGACCTCTTAGCATTTAATGTTTTCAATTCTGCGAGAATATTTCTATCTTGCAAGGTCATTGTCCTCTATTTACTGCTATAGGAGCCATTTTTATTGTATATATCCATTTTTCACTTAAAGTTCTGTGAATATGAATTTGAATTTTTGCTAAAATTCTCTTCTGTTTCCTGTGCTATATCTGGGTTCCCCCTGCCCAGAAATAGTTCTGTGTATTCCTTGTCTTTTTTTCTTTTATATTCCTCATACATTTGGCAAACCTGTGTTGCTGCATAGTTACACATAAAGGACTCATGTGGTCAACCCAGGTAATGGGCAGGGGTCTGATCTGGCGTTGTGAGGTGCATTTCACTGCAGGGCTTCTGCTGTAAGGGAAGGCGGGAGGGTGCTGAATTACTCAGTGGGGTTTCCTTTGAGGATACATGCCATGGCTTATAGGTAGGAAAGGGACACTCCCTGTGGACAAAATAAATACGATATTTCTGACATTGGCAGAATGATACTTTTTTCTTCTAGGTAGATGTGTCCTATTGTTTCCCTTCCCTGTAGATCTGCAATTTTCTTCAGCTCATTCACAGTCTTTCCAGTGTAGTTTGGGGTGAGTACAGGTGTTATACCGCAGTTGTATAAAATTCACCTTTGTACCCATCCTGTCCAGAGCTTTTGTTGTTGGGTGTTTTTTTTTCTTTAATGACTTGATTTTCTTACTTGTAAGTCATCTGCTAAAATTTCCAGTTTCTTCGTGATTCAGCTTTGGAAGATTGTATGTTTCTCCAAATTTATTCATTTGTTCCAGTCTGTCTCATCTGGTGGCATGTACTTGTTCATGATAGTTTCTTTTGGTACTTACACGGCTCAAACACAGGTACTATTATAACAATTCATCATATTAGTGGGTAGGTGATCCGTGCCCACTGTGGGTAAAAACACCTACTGTGCATGAATGAGTCCACATAGCAGGACTGGCATCTCTGTCTTTAGAAAGGCCTGCTGGAGAGGTTGGGCCTTGGGCCTGCTATCTGGGAACTTTGATTTGGGGAATGTTCCCCCCATTCCTAATTGGTAAGAATGTCATTGTACCTAGAGTGGGTAAACCACAGAATTTACACTGAAGACATGTTTGTTGCTGTGTGTATGAATTCCTGGCGCCTGCTAAGCCAAAGGTGCCTACACACCCAGCCCACGATACAAACAGGAGCACTGGGTCTATAAGGGCCTCACAGTTATCTACATGATGGTTCCACTTGGACCTCCAATGGGCCTTCTGAGGTTTTACATAATATGGCAGTCCCGCTGCTGGACAAAAGTCCTCAAATTAATAAACAGTGCTACCATCAATCCAGGTATTCAGTTCTAATCACCACAACCTAGATTGTTTTCCGAATCTCTCGCTCTTCACTTTTCACTCACAAGCAGAGCTTATCAGCACGTCCAATCCATGTGGAATTAGCCCTCATCTCTTCATTTTCTCAGTCACCACCATAGTTCAACCCCCATTGCCTTTCACCTGGACCAGCTACAAGATCTCCCAACTGGCCTCCCAGCTTCAGCTCTCCCCCTCCCTCTACATTCTTGAAAGCACTGAGTCACTGATAACATGCAGAGGAATTTATGCTACTTCATATTCAATACCAGATATTTGACCTCCAGTCTACACATTATACTTTTTCTTCCTATGGAGATAATTTGTTGTGTGCTTTTCGTGTTGCCCTAATGGAAGAAAGAGGACAACTGAAGCAAAAAAACTATATTTGCATGTTTCGAAAGGGTAATATGCATGACCAGCATGGAACCTTGGGAAGATACTCCCATGTCCTTGGGAAAACCAGCCTAAGTCTCCACAATCATTGCAGTTGCCCAGTGAGAGCTTGTGGAAGTGGTACTCTGTAGGGAACCGTTCTGTGTGACATGGGGAAGGTAGCTCAGCCCTTGACTGGAAAAACCCAGTGGGAAGTGAGTCAAAACACTGGACCCAGGCCTACAGATAGGTTCTCCCATGGGGAATCAGGCCTGCATTGTACCTAGTCTGCAACGAGTCTTGCTTTTGCTAAAACTCCCTCACCTTGAATTGAGACAGGAAATGTTTAATGCATATCTATAAAGTAAATTCCTAAAAGCTGTGCTAAACCTCACAAATATCGAGTGTAACCATTTCAACCACTTTTCCTCTACATCTGCGACATCCTTTTCTTTGAAGTCTTAGCAACATTCTTTTCTTTGTTATCTGTAAAAGGCAATCACCTACAGGGAACCTCTACACAGTAAATGAGGACCATCCTGAATGTTGTGTACCCAGAAAAGAAATTTTAAAAAGCCTGTCTAGGCAGGGGTCCAGGCCCTCTCTCTCAGTAAGAGAGTGGCCACGCCGTTCCTTTTTCTCCACAGGACTTCTGTAGTCTGTGTGAATCTGTTCCTTCCAGCCACAACACAGGGACTCCGCGGGCTGGCGTCCGCATCAGTACTCTGCCAAGATGGCTTCTGGGGTCTTCATCTTGCTACACAGGTATTGTTAAGAAACGTGAACATTTACATACGATACTAAACTAAGAACCTTCAGGTAAGAATGTAAGAGATGTAAGAACCCTTTACTTCTTGCCCAATCTCACTCTCTTTTTGTTTCTCCATTGGAAAGCATAGCAATAATTTGAAGGCCAGGCTTTGCATTTTGAGCATGGACATGCATCAATTTTGACCATGGCCCATGAGTATCCATCTGACTTCACCCTGCCATATACCACAGGGTTTTTAAGGACAAGATGAATTCTGCATTTTCCAGGGTCCCAAGGAAAACCCTCTCAGTCCATCCAGAGTCCAGAGAATGCTTGCTCAGTCCATTCAGGGTCCAGGAAATCCATAGTCCCTCCATTCAGGACCAGAAAATAACCCTGCCTTCATGTAGGGTCCAGAGATTACCCCTGTCCTCCATCCAGATACCAGGAAATAACCCCTCTGTGCATTAGGGCCCAGGAAATACTACCTCCCTCCATCCAGCTTCCATGTAATATGCCCTCCCTCCGTTCAGGGTCCCACAAAATAACCCAACACTCCTCCAGTTTTCAATGAACACCCAGGGCCTCCCCCCACCTAGTGTCCAAGGAATACCTCCCCACTCCATTCGGGGCCCAGGTAAAACACCCTCCACCTATCTGGGATCCAGGGAATATCCTTCCCTCCAACCTGTGTTCAACAGAATGCCCCTGCCTCCATCCAAGACCCAGGGACTCTCCTCCACCACACACCTAGTGCAAGGAAATGTCCCACACTCCCTTAAGTTTCAGGGAATATACCCTCCCTCCATTTACAGTCCAGGGAATTTACTTTCTTCCATAAAGATTTCAGGGACCAAATGCACCCTACATTGAGGGTCCGGGGAATACTTCTCCCCAATTCCAGTGTTTGAGGGATACATCTTCCTCATCCAGTGTCCCACAAACTAGCTCCACCCTTGTACAGGGCTAAGGGTGTATGCCCTCCTTCCATCCAGGTTCCAGGGAATGCCCTCTCCCACCCACCATTTTCCATGGGATCTCTCCCAGAGCCTAGGGGATAACCCCTCCCTCTTTCCAGGGTGCAGGGAATTACCCTTCCTTTCATGCATGGTCCCTGAAATGCAAGCTCTATGAATCCATAGTCAAAAGAGTATCCAGGGATTTCCCATCCCCCTCTAAGTTTCAGGAAATACCCCTTCCTTCATCCAGGGTCTAGGTAACACCTCCTGCATCCATCAAGATACCCAGAGAACCCCCTCGCTCCTCCAGGGTCCCACAGAATGCCCCTCCTTGCCCAGGGTTTATCCCTACCTTCCATTAGGGTCCAGGGTACAGCCCTTCCCTCCATCCTGTTTTTCAGGGAATAACCCTCTCCATCCATGGCCCAGAAAATACATTCTCCTTCCATTCACAACCTAGGGAATATGACCTCCCTCCACCCAGGGTCCAGGTAATATCCCCTCACTCCATCCTGGGACCCATGGAATGCCCCTCCATCATCCAGTATCCCACAAAATAGCCCCAACATCCCCCAAGTTTCAGGAAATACCCATTCCTTCCATCCAGGCTCCTGGGGATAAACCCTCTCTCCATGCATCATCCTAGGGATGACCCCTCCCTTCGTCCTGCATCCCTTAAAGTGTTTGCTCCCTCCAACCAGGGCCCCAGAGAATACTTGCTCCCTCTATCTATGGTCCCAGGGAATATCCCCTCCCATCCACAGAGATCCTAATGTGCAAGTGATGGGGCGTGTTTGGAAAGAGAGACTCCTACATACCTGTTGTATTACTTAGAAGGTTTGGGTTTAACACACGTGAACCAAAGAAGCAACTTTATTTATTTATGAACCCATAACTTTATTGGAAGAAACAATAAAACTGGAACATAAAAACTTAAGCGAACATTTTGTAGGGCAATATGACAATAGGCATGCTCAGCACGGTGACAAGGGAAGTCACCCCAAGGCTATCAAGAAGGCTGTCCAGGGTCAGTTCTTTTTGCTGTCACTCAGGGTGAGCTTGTCAAAGAGGGACTCTGCCAGGCCGGATTCCAGAGCTTGAATCTTGCACAGCTGAGTAACATGGTCCCCCAACTCTTTGATGAATGTCACCTGTTGGTGCAGGTAGTGACTCTCCAGGAAATGGCACATGTGGCCGTCCCCCTTCTCAGTGGACAGCTGGTGCACACTCAGCAGGCTCTGGTTCGCTTTCCTCGCCAGGTGCAAGGCACAGTGCATGCCCCTCAGGCCACTCTCCCATCCATTCCAGGGAGGACTACCGATGTCCCGGAGGTGGATTCGGCCCCTTCGCTGGTTCTGCAGCCGCATCAGCCTCTCTGCCTGCTCCTTCTCCTTGTTGGACCTCTGCAGGAAGAACTGGCTGAAGTGCTTCAGGGCCAGGTCCTCACAGTCGAAGTAGAAGGCTATGGACGAGTACCAGTAGGAGGCGTGGAAGTGTACATTGATGTGGTTGTTGACGGCGGCCTCACACTCAGGGCGGTAGTTCTGACACACAAACGAGGACCTGGGCAGCATCTCCCTGTCTTCTGGCACAGATGTGAGACAGCAAGACTGAGGCGGTGCAGAATCCAAGGCTGCTGAATGGGCTGTGGCAGGGTGACTGTGGAGGCTGCAGGCCACGGAGTGTCCTGCAGTGGCTCAAAACACTGGCGTGCTCACATATCAGGCCTCAGGCCCTGCAGTTGGCTCTGAGGTGGGACTCAAAAAAACCACCCACTCAGTACTTTTGAGGGACAGGGGAGGCAGCATGTGATGGCCTTGGGGGTCAGGGCATGGTCATGTTAATGGGGGTGCTTGAGGGAGGCCTGAGGGGGGCCTAAGGGGGCCAGCAGCATTGACACTTTGCAAGTTCCATTTCAGCCTTAATGACAGGGCCTTTCAGGGCAGGGTATGACATTTGAAAATCCTCTTCAGGAATACAAGTGCAACTGTTTTGAGTTAATCACCTGCATGATTTCTTTGAGCAACTTATATGAGTATTGCCCTAATGTGATTGTTTCATTAAACATAGCCCTTGTGTGATATCAATGGTTACATTTAATATCGCAAAGCTTTGTTTGAATGACTGCGCATGGACAAGAGGACAGTTCCGACAGCCCTACTGACTTCCTAGACCTCGTTCCTCCAGTGATCTCCCCTCTCTCCTCCCACTCATGATCAGTTTCACATTTCCCTGACAGCAGAGCAAGACCTCAGGGTCTCAGTGACTGGAGCACCTCTCCATCTTTCACTCTTGGAATTTGTTCCCCACTCCCTTTACTCTCTCTCCTGTCTTCATCTTTCAGGCCAGTACTGGAGATTCACTCCTCCTGCCCTGTCTGCACCCCAGTGTGGAGTGTCGGTGACCTCCTTACTGATCCCCTAGTGGCCTTCACCCCTTTCACCTGGCTTGCCAGTCTCTGTCCTCTTAGGTAAGCACAGACTTCACTTCTCCCCTGGCAGGAAACAGAAGGTTTATTTAAGTCCCTAAAGAAAGCCCTTGACTTGTATTCTATCCTACTTACTTGACTAACCATGACACTTGGAATCTGCCATTTCTACTTGTCTGTGATTTTTTAGAACCAGAAAAGGAAAATATGGAGGAATAAAGCAAAACGGTGTTCCATTTTTTATTCTTTTTGGGGGGGCCAATATAGAAGTAAAGGGATTGAGGCCCTGGCTGGTGTAGCTCAGTGGATTGAGCACAAGCCTGTGAACCAGAGGATCGTGGTTTGATTCCCAGTCAGGGTACATGCCTGGGTTGCAGGCCGGTTCCCTTCAGGCCATTTCCCAGCAGGGGACGCACAAAAGGCAACCATACATTGATGTTTCTCTCCCTCTCTCCTTCCCCTCTAAAGATAAAGAAATAAATAAAATCTTAAAAAAAAAAAAGAAGTAAAGGGATTGAAAGGCTTTTTAAAAAAATATGAGGTTCAGATTGGTAGTAAAAGGTTTATAACCTTTTTGTTAGTAATCAGAGAATGTTGGATTAGCAAATCAGTGCTAATTCATATAATTTCCATTTGTTACTAAGCATTATATTAATTGGTAAATATGGTCACTCAATAAGCCATTTGAAATAATTCCTTCCTACTTACCTTTCCCCTTGTTCTTTCTATTGCGTATGTCCAATAACTGTCTTCTAAAGATCCATGTAGCTGACTGTGGCCCAATCAGAGCCAGGGTTCAGTTCACCTTTCTGGATCTGTGCATTACATTAATACAGAGCAGAAGGCTCCAAGCTCAGATTTCCTGCCCTTCTTAGAATAACTCCAGAAATCTCTTTGACATTTCAGATCACAGGCCATGTCACTTTATATAATTGTTACTTCAATGATTGATCCTGTCATGGATGTGTGCCACTGGTTTGAGATTTCCCGTTAAACCAGGCTTTTAGGACCTCTTCCCTACTGACATCTCGCAGCAGACTTTGTCACGTTATTATAACTCACTGGGCTTGTAAACTTCTCATGTATTCATTACCATACAGGCTAATGGTTAAGTTCTCAGGCCCTTAAGTTACACTGCATGTGTTTAAATTTAAGTTCAGCCATTTATTAAGCTGTGGGACATTAGGGAATTCATGAATCTCTGAACTCACCGTGATCATCTGTGAAATGGTGGCAACAATAGTACTGCCTTTGGCGTTATTGTGAGGAGGATATGAAATAATTCCTGTAAATGCCTTAATCTGATGTCTAATACATAGTGAGCTCTCAATAATTATAAGCTGTTTTTATCAGGGGTTGCCAGTAGTGATGCTACAAAAGCTTTCAATAAAGACATGTATTTCTTTCTTAAATAGAGAATTGCCATTGAGGCTGCCCTAGTTTTTTTTTTTTTTTTAATTACCTTGATGTATACATTTCTTACAGATTCAAATCACAGTATAAGTAACATTTTTCTCATTTTGAAAACCTGTTTTCAAACTAGTCCCTTAGAAGACTCTTGTGTGGTTCATACTACTGAATCATAGCTCCAAGTGCTGCCTGGGTTTTCGTGCAAATACAGCATACAATATGTAAACAAATGAGTAACTCTATTTGCTAAAATCTAATTTGATAATTATGTTGTATTACTACTCTTCTTCAAATTCTTTCTTCCCCTCAGGTAAGGACTTTCACTATCTGGAATAGGAAGTCCTTTAATACATTATTTTGACAGCATAATTTATTCAGATGATTGTCATTATCATGGTGCTTCAGATTAGTTTAGAGGCCACTATTCTGAGCGAAAGAATGGCTGGACTGCATTCTTCCATGTACCTTACTAAAATAGTCTGCATTTCCACTTGTGAAAGTGTGTTGAATGATCGTGTAGCATACCTTTCTATAAAGTGGGGAGTGATAAATGAAAACACTGCCTATCTATACTGTTGGTTTAATTGGTTAGTAAACTAATCTCATATCGGTTTTGTATTTTTCTTTTAGGAAATTGGCAAAATGCTAATATATTTGGTTAAACGAGACCAAGTCTGTGTCGTTTTTCGCTTTGATTCCCCAGCACAAACTCACTTACTAAGAATAAATGTGTGTTCAGGGTGTCCTGTACCTTGGCAAATGGCCCCAAGCCTGGCATTAGCAACAGCCAGCATTGTTTCACAGCACAGCCACTCACAGGTGCCTGCAAGTCAAACACAGGCAGCTCTGGATGCAGATCACTTTGTAGCTCCTCCCAGTTGGCCCCTGGCTAGGAACAGCTGCTGACCTGAGCCTGCACCAGAGACCCTCCCAAGAGGCCCCAGAACCAACACTGCCTGTGGCCCATTTCATCCACACCAGAGTACCACCCAGAGCTTCTCAAACAACACACCCAAAGGGTGGTATTGGCAGGCACCACCCAAACAGATCCTGTTCTGTGCAGTACATCCACACACAATCGCACATCAGGTATAGTCAAGGCCAGACTCCACAGCCAGTCAGCCTGAGGGTCAATCCCATCCACCGACATGCCAACACCCATCAAAGCTCAACTACAAGAGGAGGGCACAGAAAACCCACACAGGGGACACCACTGAAGGGCCCAGCCTAGGTGACCAGGGAGAAGGTGCCATTGGGCTACACAGGATACCTTGAATGTAATGCCACCCTGCCAGGACGGAGAAATATAGGAGATCTGCCTATAAAGAAAAAACACAGGCAGGCAGCCACAATGAGGAGACAGAGAAGAAGCAAATAAAGGAATAAAACACAACTCCAGAGAAAGAACTAATCAAAATCGAGGCAAGCAATCTGCAGATACAGGTCTGAAAACACTGGTTATAAAGCTGCTCAATGAATTTAGGGGAAGAACAGATTAACTCAGTGAGAAATTACAGAGATAGAAACCATGAAAAATAACCAATCAGAAATTACTGAAATGAACAGTACTTTAGATAGAATCAACAGAAATTTAGATGAAACAGAGAATCGAATCAGCAATTTGGAAGCCAAAGTGCTAGAAAACATCCAATCAGACTAGCAAAAAGAAAAAAATGAAATGAGGATGGGCTAAGGGACCTGTGGGAAAACATCAAGGGTAACAGCATTCACTTCATAATGGTAGGAGAAGGAGAAGAGAGACAGCAAGGTATTTGAAACCCTGTTTGTAGAAATAATGAGAGAGAAGTCCCATAACCTGGTGAAACAAATAGACGTGTAAGTCCAGGGAATGCAAAGAGCCCCCACCAAATGAGCCCAAAGAGGGTGATACAAAGACACAGCATTATTAAAATCCCAAATGTTAAAGACAAAGAGACAGGCTTAGAAGCAGCAAGAGAAAAGCAGTTAGTTACTTGCAAGGGGGCCCCCATAGACTATCAGTTGATTTCTCAACAGAAACTTTGCAGGGAAGAAGGGATGGGCACAAAATTTTCAAAATGATGACAAGGAAGAACCTACAACCAAGATTACTCTACCCAGCAAGGCTATCATTTAGAATCAAAGAAGAGATAAAGAGCTTCCTAGACAAGAAAAAACTCAAGAAGCTAATCACCACCAACCAGTGCTACAAGAAACGTTAAAGGGACTACTTCAAATAGAAGAAAAAATGAAAAAATATGAATAGTAAAATGGCAATAACTATATACCTACCAATGACTACTTTAAATGTAAATGGATTAAATGCTCCAATCAAAAAGACATTAAGTGGCTGAATAGATAAGGAACCAAAAGTCGTATATGTGCTACCTACAAGAAACCCACTTTCTATCAAAATACACACAGATGGAAAGTAAAGGGATACAAAAAGGTATTTCACAAAAATGAAAATGAAAAACAAAAACCGCGGTAGCTAAGCTTATGTCATACAAGATAGACTTTAAAACAAGGGCTATAATGGAAGGTACAGAAAGACATCACATAAGATAAAGGGTTCCATCCCACAACAGGATATAACCCTTGTAGGCATTTATGCTCCCAGTGCAGAAGCATCTAAATATATAACAAAAACATTCATGGACATAAAAGTAGACATCAAAAGCAGTATAGTAACGCAAGGGGATGTCAATACCCTGTTGACATGAATGAAAAGAGCATTCGGATAACTTATCAACAGGAAAATACTGGGTTGGCTGAAAAGTCCACTTAGTTTTTCCCATAAAATAAAAGACACGTTTTTCATTTTCACTAATAACTTTATTGATTTGGATATTTTAAGTATGTTGGCTATCTCCTGCTATTGGCTTCTAGTGAGTAGAGGCCAGGGGCCCTGCTAAACATCTTCCAATGCATAAGACAGCCCCATAGGAAAGAATTATTTGGCCAAAATACCAATAGTACCAAGAAATGTCACAAACCATTTTTGACACATTTGATCAGTCACAGCACCTTTTCCATACACCGCAAAGATGTTCTTTCCACGTTTCCATTGCATTTTTAGCTTTCTTGAAATAATAAACCATAATATGCCAAAAATGTTGCATATCTTCTTCCACCTTCAGTATTAAAATGGCTGCACAAAAATTCACCAATTTTGTTTCTTCTTAATGCATGCTGTTATAACAACTGTCACAACACAATCTAACAAAATTGTTTCAAATGAATTTAAAGATAACTAAGCACTACTAGAGCCATTGTATAGATAAAAACTAAACGACCTTTCTGGCAAACCCAATAACTGTCTTTAAAGGTACATTAGAGCAGATTGACTTCATTGATTACATTAGGACATCACACCCAAAAGCAGCAGAATATGCATTCTTTTTGAGTGTACGTGGAACATTTTACAGGATAGAGCACATGTTAAGAAACAAAACAAGTCTCAATAAATTTAAGAAGATTAAAATCATAACAAGCATCTTCTTCAATCACAATAGTTTCAAATTAGAAATCAATTACAAGGAGAAAACTAAAAAAACACACAAACACATGGAGGCTAAATAATATGCTACTAAACAATGAATGGCTTACTGAAGAGACCAAGAAAGAAATCAAAAGACCCCTTGAGATAAATGAATGATCATGAAAACACAATGACCCCAAATCTATGGAACACAAACAAAGCAATTCTGGGAGGGAAATCATAGTGACACAGGCCTACCTCAAGATGAAAGAAAAATCTCAAGCAATCTAAGCTTATGCCTAAAGGAAATAAGAATGGAATGAGAAACAAAGCCCAAAGTGACTAGAAGAAATGAAATAATAAATATCAGAGCAAAAATAAATGAAATAGAGTCTAAAACTACACTAGAAATGATCCCGGTGAAATCAAGAGCTGGTTCTTTGAGTAGATACACAAATTTGACATACCTTTAACCAGATTCACCAAGAAAGAATAGAGGATCCTAGTAAATAAAATCAGAAATGAAAGAGGAGAAATGACACCTGAGAGCACAGAATGCAAAGGACTATAAGAAAATATTGTGAACAATTGTATGCTGACAACTTGAACAACCTAGAAGAAACAGATTCCAAGAAATATACAATTTTCAAGACTGACTCAAGCAGAAACAGTAAACCTAAAGTGAACAATAACTACTCACAAAATCAAGTCAGTTATTAAAAAACTCCCCACAGACAAAAGTCCTGGACCAGATGGCTTCACAAATGAATTTTACCAAATATTCAAAACATTAACATATATCCTTCTTGTACAATTCCAAAAAATTGAACAGGAGGGAAGGCTCCCAAACTCACTCTATGAGGCTACCATTACTCTGATTCCAAAACCAGATAGACACTACAAATAAAGAAAATTATAGTCCAATATCACTGATGAAAACATGTGCAAAGGTCCTGAACAAACATTCTCAAACAGAATTTAGCAATACATTAAAAAGATCATACACCACGATCAAGTGGTATTTGTTCCTGGAATGTAAGGTTGGTTTAATAGTAACCTGACACCATAGAAACAAAAGAAAGGATTGCATACTTTTTAAAAACTGGGCAAAGGGCCTGAATAGACACTTCTCCAGAGAAGAATTACAGATGGCCAATACACATACGAAAAGGTGCTCAATGTGACTAATCATCAGAGAAATGAAAATTAAAACCACAATGAAATATCACCTCAAAATGATCAGGATGGCCATTATAAATGAATCAACAAACAAGTGCTGGTGAGGACGTGGAGAAAAGTGAGCCCTAGTGCGCTTTTGCTGAGAATGCAGACTGATGCAGTCACTGTGGAAAGAAGTATAGAGGTAGCTCAAAAAATTGAAAATGGACACCACAATCCAACTTCGGGGAGTTTATATGAAGAAACTAGAAACACCAATTCGAATGAACATAAGCATCCTATATTCATTGCAGCATTACAATTGCCAGGTTATACAAGCAGCCCAAGTGTCCATCAGTAGATGAGTGGATAAAACAACTATGGGACGTTTACACAATGGAATACTACTTGGCCATAAATAAGAAGAAAATTTTGCACTTAGTGACAGCATAAAGGGATCTGGAGAACATTATACTAAGTGAAATAAGCCAGTCCCAGAAAGACAAATATGATTTTACTCGTATGTGGAATCTAATGAATACACAGAACTAACAAGTAAATAGTACCGGACTCATAAAAAGAGAGCAGGCTAACAGCTTTTGGAGGTCATAAGTGGGTGGAGGGATTCAGCAAAAAGGGAAAAGACTCAAGGATGCAGAGAACAGTGTGGTGGTGGCAGGGGGGAGGTGGGTAAAAGGGGGATAAAAGCAAATGGGAAACTACACTAAAAATATGAATGACTAATAATAAAATTACAAACAACAAGTGCTCAAAAGGATGTCAATAAAAGGGAACTGTCTTCATACACTGTTGGTGGAATTTAAATTGGTGCATACCATGGAAAACGGTATGGAGGTCCTCCAGATTTTCAAAGATACAACTACAATATGACACATCAATCCTATTTCTGGGTATTTATCCAAAGAAATGCAAGACATTAATTCACAATAAACAATAATCCTATGTTTATTGCAACATTATTTACAGAAGCCAAGAGATGGCTTTTGTAAAGAACTGGACCATATGCACTGTGGAATATTACTCAGCCATAGTGAAGAATGAAATTGTATCATTTGAACAAAATGGATGCACCTAGAGGATATTGTGCTCAGTGAACTGTGTCAAACAGAGGAAAACAAATACCGTATGTTTTCATTTATGTGTGGAATCTAAAAGACAAAATACACGAACAAACAAACCAGAAAGCAACTCAGAGAATTCCAACTGATTGCCACGTGGGGTGGAGTTTGGGAGGCTGGGTGGAAAAGGTCAAGGAATTAAGAAGTACAAATTGGTGGTTACAAAATAGTGACGGGGATGTAAAGCACACCATAGGGAATATAGTCAGTGTTATTGTAATGATTGTGGGTGGTGGCAGGTGGGCATTAGAGTTCATAAATTATATAAATGTCCAAGCACTGTGCTGTAGACCTGAAACTAGTGCAATATTGAACTTCAAGTACAATGGAAAACGTTACGGTTGTTCAAAAAAGAATATTTTCTTGTTGAATCGAATGAAGCACCCAAAGAATAGACAAATGAAAGTGGTGGTTAATAAGATGGATCCGACTCAGGCACTGTTCTTGTTGAGACGTTTACTTTAATTATTTTGTGATTTCCTAGCATAACATAGACTCTTTTGCAGACTGGGAAAGTAATAGTAGTGTATTTATGTTGATATTTGCCTGGGAACAAAATAGGAGCTTCATCAAATTCATTGGAGGTGTCACGAGAATTGATACCTGAGGGTAGTTGTGGGAACATATTTACATTAAAAATTCTGAAAGAGTTCACCTTTAGGTATTGCGCCACACCACTCTTTGGGATTCGCGCGGGTTCAATGTACAGAATTGGATCACGTATTTTAGGTCTGGAGAGAAACTTGACAGGTCCTCTATCCAACTCAAAGAGAAACGCATTGCAATCAGGTACTCAGGCGAAACTGAAAAAATTCTATAGGTAGTAATAATACTGATGATCTCCATGGGAGGAAAAAGATGAAGTGTAAGATGCTGAACATGAAGTACATCGTCGATTGTATATTTATTTTTTATGATGTCATGGATTCGCTCATTGAAGCATTTGTCCAGTTATGATTTCTTATATTCTTTAAACTTATTTTGTTCTTCGATTACACTTGATATATAATAAATTATATATTTATTAACAATCCTGGACTTTATAACCAAAATGCTTTATAGTGTATAGGCCTTGTTCTTTCTTCTCACAGTTAAGTGTCCGAATCACTCCAAATGAAGAAAAAGGAAAACTCAGAGCAGTATGTATAATGATTTTAGTTGCGCAGAGGGAAAATATAAGTATATATAATATATATTTATGTATCTCTGGAAATTTCATCAAGAAGTTGCTGTGTGAAGCTGAGATATCAGAGGATGTTTGCTCCACTCTAGTGCTGAAAACTTTCATCGGGATTATGTACTATTAAAATGTTACTTCAATTTTGACAAAAATGTCTGAATTTTGAGGAACTTCTGCATTTTATGTCCCCCAAAAGGCAGGCACAAACTGCTTCTGACCCAAAGGTGTGTAACTGACCAAAATTCAGCCATCTAGTCTGGAAAATGAAAATGGAGAATTCTGCTGTTGGTGACATTAATCCACAGGTAGAGAGGCAGGTGAGAAATCTAAACTACTTGGCCTTTGTCACTTTGATTTAAGTACTGAGAAAATATCATCCTTACCATTCCCAGAAAGCCATTCATTTACAAATGGAAATCAGAAAGTGATGGAAAAAGACCAGGTTAGGAGTCAGCCATTAGGGAACAAAATGGGTGTGTGTGATAGCTACCCACTGTCATGGTGAGGGCCCTGCATTACATTTATTGTCCCAAAATACATTGTGCTGGAACCTACACAGCAAACATTCCAATTTCTCATAATGCCTTCTTAATGAAAATGACAGAGGTGTAGCTACAGGGATGTATTGTGGAACAACACACGATGAGATCTTTTAACAGTTTCCAAAGCTATCTTTTTGTAATGGTGTTCTATAAGATTTGGTAGAAGAGGGATCTCATGATAAGAGTGTTTTGGAAATGCTGAACATTTTATCCCCGTGTTATAAATCTACAACGTATATATTTTACACCAAAGACATAGAATTCCAAAACAATAAATGAAGAGCTAAACCATAAATCCCACTAATTTGATTAATGCAAATCTTTGTGTGTGTGTTTGTGTGTGTGTGTGAATTCCTTTTTTTACTGAACACCTGTGAATATTTTATGGCACTGCCTGATAGTGAACCCAGTGTTGGAAAGGTTGGTCTAAAAATTAAAGACCTGAAAATTAGGATGAAAAGACTTTCAGGTGAATAGGGAGGCCTGTGGTGACAGCCTTCATCAGTCTGTTTCCACCCAGGCAATTATTTTTATTCTTTACAATCTTTCATCCTTACTTTTCTTTTTTTTTTTTTTTTTTAGAGAGAGGAATCTGTACTAGGGACAAAGGAAAATGGCATGTCCTACTCTAGAGTAGGTATTTACTGTAAACTTTTACAGCATAGCCTGGTAAAATTGTGCGGATAATAGGAACACAAATTAGCTTAGGCTCTCTTGGTAGCAAGGAACAAATACTAAATTAGAATTGGATACTTGAAACCTACGGGCAGTTGCACAACCAGGCTCAGGAAAGGTCTGGAATGCAGCTACAGCATATCTGACAATGCAGTCACTGAACTGGTTTTCAGCAAAGGGTGCCCTCCTAAGCAGACATTTTCAGAACCTAGTCTGGAGATTCAAAATGAACTGTGGCGCTGAAAACACATACGAACTTTTCTACATGAAATATATATGTAATATAAACACAAACGAAGGAACACATACATAAGTAGCTGTTTTCTAACTGCGATGTGCAAGCCAGGCCTTGGTGACCATGGGAAGTCACTCCTCTGTCTCTGGGGAAGCCAGCCTGAGGCTCACTTGCCATGATCACTTCAGCCCAGTGTTAGCTAATCAAGGATACTCTACCCTTACAAGTTCCAAGATCACCATCTGACTACACAGACTTAACTATTAGTGTATGCATGATTTCATGAACATAAACATTTCCGGTAAAGCTGATTATCCCTTCATTTTTAACCCCTGCCCAACACCATGCTTCACTACTTCCATAGACGAAAGGAGTATCATGGTTTTCATACTGTTTTTATTATACTTTTACCGTGCACATGCAGCCAACTTAACCAGGGCCCTGTCGGACCTCACCCTCACGTACCTATATTGTTTATAAGGGGAGGTTGATTCTGCCTTTCCCAGGGTCCTGCACACTACATTCTCCCTCCATCCAAGATCCCCCACAGAATGCCTCTCCCTCCATGCAGGGTCCAGGGAATACCACTTCCCTCCATGCAGGGCACAATTGGCGAACATAAGGCCGGTGGACTGCATCAGGCCTTCCACCTTGATTTGATCCAGCCAGGCCCCTTGTTTATACCCGACGGATGCACTCAGCCCTGGCTTAACAGTTAGGGATTAGTTACATTTATACCGTCCTGAAATTATGTGCAGCCCATTCAAGGCAACCCTGAGGCTGATGCGGCCCCCTGGTGAAAATGAGTGTGGTACCCCTGATCTAGGGTCACACAGACTACCCTCTCCCTCCATGGTCCCATGGTGTACCCATTCCCTCCATCCAAAGTCCTGGGAATACCTCTTTCCTCCATTCAGGGTCACCAGGATCCTCCCTCCCTGCATCCAGGGTCCCGGGCATACCCCCTACCTCTATAAAGCAGGAGGTGTATACCTCTCCCCTGCATCCAGGGTCCCACACAAACCTCTCCCTCTGTGCAGAGCCCCGTGGGATGCCTCCTGCATCCATCCAGAGCCTCAGGGAATACCTTCTCCCTCCATCCATTCAGAGGCCCAAGATATGTCCTTCCCTCCGTCCGGAGTCCAGGAATTACATTCTCCCTCCATCCAGGGAAGCAGGGAATACCCCACCACTCCACTCAGGGTCCCAGGGAATAAGTCCACCCTTCATTCAGGGCGTGGGGAATACCCCCACCCTCCATCCAGGATCCATGGAACACCTCCCTCCCTCCAGGCTCCCACGAGACATCCCCTCCGCCACCCATGGGGATCTCAAACTGCACATGGTGGGCCATGTGTGTGAGAGAGAGACTCCTGCACACTTGTTTTAAAACAAAACGGGACTGTTTGCACACACAAAGCAATGAAACTACTTTAATTATTTAGTAATCTGTCACTTTAGGAAGTAATGACAACATTCAAACAAAAAGACTTAACTGAACTTTTCGTAGGGCAATATGGCAATAGGCAGGCTCTGCACGGTGACCAGGGCAAGTCACCCCGGGGCTGGCTATGGGGAAGGCAGTCCAGGCTCAGTTCTTGCTGTCCTGCAGAGTGAGCTTGTCAGAGAGGGACTCTGCCAGGCTATCTTCCGGGCCCCCCCGCTTGCCCAGGGTGGTGATGTGCTCCCCCAATTCTTGGATGAACATCGCTTGTTCACGCAGGTAGTCACACTCCAGGAAGTGACAGTTCTGGCCGTGCTTCTCGGCGACCAGCTGGTACAGACTCAGCATGCTCTGGTGCACTCTCTTGGCCAGGTGCAAGGCGCACTCCATGACCTTCAGGCCATTCTCCCAGTTCTCGTCCTCAGGTTCTGGGATGTTCCACAGGTGGGGGTTGCCTGCTCGCCGGTTCTGCAGCCCCAACAGATAATCCGCGTGCTCCATCTCCTTCTTCGACTGCTGCAGGAAGAAGAAGCTGAAGTGCTTCAAGGCCGCGTCTCCACGGTCGAAGTAGCAGGCCATGGACATGTACACGTAGGAGGCGTGCAGCTCCAAGTTGACCTGGTTGTTGATGGCGGCCTCACACTCGGGGTGGTAGTTCTCACACACAGGCAAGGGCGGCCATGCGGTTGCCATGTCTGGTAGCGCACGTGCAGGGTGGGGGGCACCAAAGCGAAGAAGTCGTGGAAGCGGGAGCTGGACTTGCCTGGTAGCCTCCGAGAGTCCCCAGGTGAGTCAGAGGCACTGCAGAGGGCTGGTGCTCCAGCGTCTGCAGCAGGCGACTGGTGGTTGGCTCTGAGATGGAACCGGAAAAGGGAAGGTGAATCCTGAAGATGGAACACGTGAGCAATTCTCGCGAGTGTTCAGGAGAGGGTGCTAGGAGGATCCCTGGGGCAGGTGGGAGTGGCAAAGAGGGTTGCTGGGAGGGGAGGGGAGTCGGCAGTGCACTAGCAACATGTTCAAGGTTCCATCACAGCCTGGCTGTGGCGTGGAGAATTTGTTCTGGCATCTTGACATTTAATGTTTTCAATTTTGCAAGAACATGTCTATCTTGCAAGGTCATTGTCCTCTATTTACTGCTACAGGAGACATTTGTATTATATATATCCATTTTCTTCCCTTAAAGTTCTGACGATATGAATTTGAATCTTTGGTAAAGTTCACTTCCTTTTCCTGTGTTACATCTGGGTTCCCCCTGCCCAGAAATAGTTCTGTGTATTCCTTGTCTTTTCTCTTTAATCTTGCTCAGACATTTGCCAAACCTGTGAGTTAGCCATAACGCACTCATGTGGTCACCCCAGGTAAAGAGTAGGGGTGTGATCTGGCGTTGTGAGGTGCATTTCACTGCAGGGCTTCTGCTGTAAGGGAAGGCGGGAGGGTGCTGAATTACTTAGTGGGGTTTCCTTTGATGGCACATGCCATGGCTTATAGGCAGGAAAGGGACACTCCCTGTGGACAAAATAAATATGATATTTCTGACATTGGGAGACTAATACTTTTTACTTCTATGTAAATATGTTGTATTGTTTCCCTTCTCCGCAGGTTTGTAATTGTCTTAAGCTGATTCACTGTTTTTGCAGTGTAGTTTGGAGTGAGTAAAGGTGTCAGATACCCCTGTTGTATAAAATTCACCACCGATCCGTCGAGCCCAGGGCTTTAGTTTTTTGGGAGTTTTTTTTATTTTTGTTGTGCTTTTAAATTAGTGCTTTGATTTCTTAAGCTGTAAGCCATGTGTTCAAATTTCCAGTTTCTTCCTGATTCAGCTTGGAAAGATTGTATGTTTCTCAAAATTTATTTATTTCTTCCAGATTGTTTCATTTGGTGACATATGCTTGTATATAATAGTTCCTATTTCTCCTTACAAACCTTAAACACAGGTATTATTGTAATAGCCTCATCCCAATAGTGGGTAGGTGATCAGTTCCCTCTGTGGGTAAAAACACCTACTGTGCATGAATGAGTCCACATAGCACGACTGGCACCTCTGTCTTTAGAAAGGCCTGCTGGAGAGGTTGGGCCTTGGGCCTGGGATCTGGAACTTTGATTTGGGAAGTGTTACCCCCCTTTCCTAATTGATAAGAATGTCATTGTGCCTAGAGTGGGTAAACAATAGAATTTACACTGAAGACATGTTTGTTGCTGTGTGTATGAATTCCTGGTACCTGCTAAGCCCAGGGTGCCTGCACACCCAGCCCCCGACACAAACTGGAGCACTGGGTCTATAAGGGCCTCACAGTTATCTACATGGTGGTTCCACTTGGACCTCTAATGGGCATTTCAGGTTTTACGAAATATGGCAGGCCCACCCCTGGACAAAAGTCCTCAAATTAATAAACAGTGCTACCATCAATCCAGGTATTCAATTCTAATCACCACAACCTAGATTATTTTCCAAATCTCTCACTCTTCACCCTTCCTGCATAAGCAGAGCTTATCAGCACGTCCAATCCATGTGGAATTTCCCCATATTGCTTCATTTTCTCAGTCAGCACCATAGTTCAACCCCCATTGCCTTTCACCTGGAACCAGCTACAAGATCTCCTAACTGGTTTCCCAGCTTCAGCTCTCCCCCTCCCTCTACATTCTTGAAAGCACTGAGTCACTGATAACATGCAGGGGAATTTATGCTACTTCATGATCAATACCAGGAATTTGACTGTCAGCCTTGAGTTTGTACTTTTCAGTCCTATGGATATAGTTTGCATTTGGAAGATCATGTTGTGCTAATGAAAGAAAGAGGGCATATGGAGCAAAAAATTCTGTTTGGATGTTTTGAGTGGTTAATATTCATGACCAGCATGGGGACCTTGGGAAGACACTCTCAGGTTTCTGGGAAAGCCAGCCTAAGGGTCAGCTATCATTGCATTTGCTCAGTGATAGGTTGTGGAAGTGGTACTCTATAGGGAACCATTCTGTGTGGTGTTAGGAATATAACCCAGCCACTGACTCAGAATATCCAGTGGGGAACCAGTTGACACACAGGATCCTAGCCCACTGATAGGCTCTCCAGTGGGGAATCAGGCCTACATTGTACCTAGGCAGCTATGAGGCTTGCTTTTGCTAAAGCTCCCTCACTCGGAATTGAGGCAGATAATGCTTATTGCATGTCTTTAAAGTAACTTCCAAATATCTCTGCTAAACCTCAAATGGATGGAGTGTAAACAGTTCAAACACTTTCCCCCCTTGATGTGCCACTTCCTTCTCTTTGAAATTTTAGCCACATTCTTTCCTTTGTTATCTGTAAAAACCAATCACTTGCAGGGAACCTGTACATAGTAAAGGAGGACCATCCTGGATGTGATGTACCCAGGTAAGCAGTAAAAGCCTGTCAAGGCAGGGGTCCCGGCCCTCTCTCTCACTGAGAGAGTGGCTACGCTGTCCCTTTTTCTCCACAGGACTTCTGTAGGCCATGTGAATTTGTTCCTCACGGCCACAACACAGGGACTGTGTGTGCCAGGGTCCGCATCAGTACCCTGCCAAGATGGCTTCTGGGGTCTTCATCTTTGTACACAGGTATTGTTAAGAAACATTAACATTTGTGTACTATAGTAAACTAAAAACCTTCAGGTAAAATGTAAGAACCCTATACTTCTTGCCCAGTCTCACTCTCTTTATTGTTTCTCCAGAAGGAAGCTCAGCAATAATTTTAAGGCCAGGCTTTGTATTTTCAGCATGGACATGCATCTGTTTTCACCATGGCCCCAGACCATTCATCTGATCAACCCCTGCCATATACCACAGGGTTTCTAGGGACAAGATGAATTCTGCATTTCCCAGGGTCCCAAGGAATAACCTCTCACTTCACCCAGGGTCCAGGGCACCCCTGCTCTGTCCATTCAGGATCCAGGTAATACGACCTTCCTCTATCCAGCTTCCATGTAATATGCCCTCCCTCCATCCTGGGTCCCACAAAATAGTTCCACACTCCTCTAGGATTCAATGAATACCCAGGCACTTCAACCAGGAACCTGGGTATTCTTCCTTCCCCCATCCAGTGTCGAATGAATGCATTCTCCCCCAATTCCGAGCCCAGGGAAAACACCCACCCTCCATCTCAGACCCAGGGATTTACCAATCCCTCCAACATAGGTTCCACAGAATGACCCCACCCTCCATTCAGGGTCCAGGAAATAACTTCTCCTTCCATTCAGGGCCTACGGCATACTTCCTCCCTCCACCCAGGGTCCAGGTAATATTCCCTCACTCCCTCCTGAAGCCCAAACAATGCTTGTCCATCATGCAGTGTCCAAAAGAATAGCCCCAACTTCCAGCAGGGTTCAGGGAATAACACCTCACTCCACCCAGCATCCAGGGGTATACCTTCCCTCCATCCAGGGCCCAGGGAATGCCTCCTCACTCAATCTGGGGCCAAAAAACACAATCTCATCCATCCACGGTCTAGGGAATACTCCACGTGGAAGAGAGTCTCACTGAATGATCTTCCCTCCATTCAAGGCCCAGGAAATACCTCTCCCCTCCATTTAAGCCCCCAGAATAACATCTCTCTCCATACAGGGCCAAGGGAATACCTCCTGCCTCC
This sequence comes from Sturnira hondurensis, assembly GCF_014824575.4. Taxonomy (NCBI): domain Eukaryota; kingdom Metazoa; phylum Chordata; class Mammalia; order Chiroptera; family Phyllostomidae; genus Sturnira; species Sturnira hondurensis. Next base: position 25,531 of record NW_028076722.1, read on the forward strand.
ATTCACAGCCCAGAGAATTCCTTCTTCCTGAATCCAGGGTCCAGGGAATGCCTCTTAACTCTGTCCAGTGAACAGGGAATAACTTCTCCTTCCATTCAGTACCCCAGGCAATGCCCTCCCTTTATGCAGGGTTCTTGAGTATGCCCCCTCCCTCCACCCAGGGTCCACAAAACACCTCCTTCCTCCATTCAGGGCCCAGGGTATTCTCTCTCCCTCCGTCCAGGGTCCCAAGACCACCTAGCTCCACCAATTATCTCTCCGAATACCCCACCCTTCTCCAAGTATCAGGGAATATCTCCTCCCTCAATATATGGTGCAAAGGAATACCTCCCCACTCCATCCATGTTCTCAGGATTAGCCCCTCCCTTTATCCAGTTTCCACAGTATAACTCTTCCCTCCATTCAGGGCACAGGAACTAATCTCTCCCTCAATACACGGTCTCAGGATCCACCCCCCACCCCAATCTCTATCTACTATCCCAGGAATAGCCCCACCCTCCTCAAGGGATCAGTGACTACCCACTCCTTCCATCCAGGTTCCTGGGAATAACTCCTTTCTACCTATGGTCCCAGGGATATGCCCTCCCTTCATGCTGTGTCCCACAGAACATCTGTTCCCTCTACCCAGCTTCCCAAAGAATACTCTATCCCTCTATCTATGGTTCCAGAGAATATGCCCTCCCATCCACGGAGATCCTGATCAGCAAGCAATGGGGGTGGTTGGAAAGAGAGACTCCTACATACCTGTTGTATTATGTAGAAGGTTTGGGTTTAACATTCTTGAACCAGTGAAATAACGTTATTTATTTAGGAGCCAATAACTTTATTGGAAGAAACTATAAAACTGGAACATAAAACCTTAAGTGAAAGTTTTGAAGGGCAATATGGCAATAGGTATGCTCAGCACAGTGACGAGGGAAAGTATCAGCATACCTATCGGGAAGGCCGTCCATGGTCAGTTCTTCTTGATGTCACCCAGGGTGAGCTTGTCAAAGAGGCACTGTGCCAGGCTGGATTCCAGACCTCCCATCTTGGGCAGCTTCATGACATGGCCCCCCAACTCTTTGGTGAACATCACCTGTTGGTGCAGGTAGTGACTCTCCAGGAAATGGCACAGGTGGCCGTCCCCTTTCTCAGTGGCCAGCTGGTACACACTCAGCAGGCTCTGGTTCACTTTCTTCGCCAGGTGCAAGGCACAATGCATGGCGCTCAGGCCACTCTCCCATTCATCCCAGGGAGGACTGCTGATGTCCTGCAGGCGGATTCGGCCCACGAGCTGGTTCTACAGCCACATCAGCCCCTCTGCCTGCTCCTTCTCCTTGTTGGACCTCTGCAGGTAGAACTGGCTGAAGTGCTTCAGGGCCAGGTCCTCAAGGTCTAAGTAGAAGGCTATGGACGAGTACACGTAGGAGGCGTGGAAGTGTATGTTGATGTGGTTGATGTTCGTTGTTTACCACGGCCTCACACTCAGGTTGCTAGTTCTGGCACACAACCAAGGGCCTGGGCAGCATCTCCATGTCTTCAGGCACATTCCTGGGGCAGCACGACTCAGGCAGTGCAGAATCCGAGGTTGCTGGGTGGGCTATGGCAGGGGTGACTGTGGAGGTTGTGGGGCCCAGGAGTGTTCTGCAGTGGGGCCAACACAGGTGTGCTCACGTGTCAGCCCTGAGGCCCTGCAGTTGGCTCTGATGTGGGACCTGAAAAAGCGACACAATCGACAGTGTTGAGGGACGGGTGAGTCAGGATTCGGTACCAGGGCAGGACTTGGGGGTTGGGGTCAGGTCATGGCCATGTTGGTGGGGGTGTGTTAGGTGGGCCCAATGGGGACAACTACATGGACACTTTCCAAGTTCCATGCCAGTCTGGCTGACAGGGCCTCTCAGAGCTGGGCATGTGGCAGGTATGACATTTAGAATGTTCTTCAGGAATAAAACTGCAACTGTTTTGAGTTAATCACCTGCATGTTTTCTTTGAGCAACTTACAAGTATATTGCCCTAATGTGATTGTTTCATTAAACAAAGCTGTTTTGTGGTATCAGTGGTAACATAACACCTCAAGGCTTTGTTTGAATGACTTCGAATGGACAAGAGGACAGTTCCGACAGCCCTACTGACTTCCTAGACCTCGTTCCTCCAGGGATCTCCCCTTTCTCCTCCCACTCATGATCAGTTTCACATTTCCCTGACAGCAGAGCAGGGCCTCAAGTGGAGTGGAGTGTACATCAAACGTGGGTCTGCTCTCAAGACACAACATAGAGTGACAGCACATCATAAGGGCTCTCACATGGTTGATGATTGTGAATAAAATGCCTGCTTTCAGTTAAAGGTTTATTCCCACAGTTTCCATTACTGTACGTTTTTGGGGTTGTCTATTTCTCTTTGGAAACTTATGCTACTTAACTTTTATTAAGTATTTTATTGTTATTCTATTACAGTTTTCCCCATATCTCCCCCCCCCCAGCTCTCCTCCAAGCAGTCCAGCCTCATTCAGTGTTTGTGAAGACAACAAAGGATCAGATATCACCTTGCAAACTTATCTAATCAGTTTTAGAGGTATTCAATTGGTTGATTATGTAAAAATGGAATAATAACAGAGTCTATTAGATGTGTTGATTGTACTGATAGAATCATACATTAGACCTAGAAAAGAGCTACATGACCACCTTATTCGTGGGGAGCACCTCCCCAGGACATCCTGACTCTTGCTAAGGATCTCTTTCATCCCTCTCCTGAAGAGGAGAAGAAGAAACACAAGAAGAACCCCCTGGTGTAGATCTGCAATTCCTACTTTATGGATGAGAAATGTATCATCAGCGACGTCTTCAGTCATGCACAAATGGTAGTTTTGTGTGTTGTCTGCTCCATTGTCCCCTGTCAGTGTACAGGAGCAAAAGCAAGGCTTACAGAGGATGCTCTTTCAGGAGGAAGTAGCACTGAAAGCACCCCAAATCAAGAAAAGTGAGGGACCATCCCAATAAACACATTTTGGTTACAAAAAAGAACTACATGATCAGCTTCTCAAGGATGTAAAAGTTCGATCTATATTTCCTTACACCAGTGTTTAGTCTTAATGTAATTGTGGACTTTCTAAATTTCTTTGGGAGATTTCATTGTAGACCTCACTGTAAGAATCTGTTTAAACAGAAGAAACCGTGATTTTATAGAATGTTTCTCATTATGTTCCTGTATTATATAATAACTCATCCTTATAATTTTACTCTACCTAAGGTTGGAAAACTATCTCTTCTCAGGGACATGGATAAATAAGCATGGGCTGGGAACCTCAAAATTCCCTGAAGGAAATAGACATATGTATAAACAAAAGTATTCCCTCCACTTTTTCTTTATTGAGGAGTATAAAACTAAATATACACCCATAATGAGAAACTGTAAGAGAAGTTCATGGTTTTAAACAATATATGAATATAAGACTGTAAGATAATGTTTCCTTGAAATGTTCGTGCTCAGTGTTTATAGTGTATTAGTGTAAGTCAGGGTTCTCCAGAGAAACAGAACTGGTAGAATATTATCTATTTGTCTGTCTGTCTGTCTGTCTGTAAAGTAAAGAATTGTGTCATGTGGTTATGAAGGCTCAAAAGTCCCCAAATCTGCATTTGGTGAGCTTGAGACCCAGCAGAGCTGATGTTGCAGGTTGAGTCCAAAGGCCAATAAGTTCAAGACCCAAGAAGTGAAGTTGAAGGCAGGGGAGAAACAGTGTTCCCCACTCAAACACAGTTGAGAATGAGGAGTTCCTTCTTCCTCAGAGTTGGGTCAGCATTTTTGTTTTATCCAGGCCTTCAACTGATTAAATGAGGCCCACCCTCAGTTGCTAAGGCCATCTGCTTTACTCAGGGGACTGTTTTTAATATTAATCTCAAGGGTTTGCAGGAACAAGTATAAAGAACACACGGGCAAAAACAAGAGGGGGTGGAAATGGGAGGGAGGTAGGGAGGTTTGGGGGTGGGCTGTGAAGGGAGTAAAAAACAGATAACTGTACTTGAACAACAATAAAAATAAACAAACAAATAAATAAATATTATGCTCACGGAATAACACCCTGACAGGCACACACAGAATAATGTTTGGTTTAATATCTGTGTTTCCCCTGGTCCAGTCATGTTGATATATAAAATTATCCATCACAGTGTCATTCATAATAAATGCAGAGTAAACAAGTAAAACTTGTAGTGTCATAATTTTGGAAGCTCTGTTTTGTGTTTCAGTTCTTTTCCTCATTTAAAAGTGCTACAGAACTAATAGTTACACCGCTGATATTAGACAATAAGTTCTGACTCAGTGTCAGTGATGAGTTTTCATTCATTCATTCATTCATTCAACAAATTTCTCTTGAGTACATATGATATGCCAGGTATTTTTATACGTCCTAATATAAAAACCTGTCCCACAAACTCCTCACATACTCTTTTTTGCAGCTAAGTGTTATTCAATGTTCTATATAATCTTTTCTTTAACAATTAACATATGCAGTAAGCTTGATGATATATTTATAAGGAAGCAGATCATGAGTAAAAGCAGTTGGTGACTTACTCTGTGTGTGTTTGCATATGTATAAAACTTATTTAATAAAGCAGCAGTGAAAAGTGATAGCAATCCAAAATCAGTATTATCTTGATCAGTCCTTAATATCACATGTCTCTGGGCTGTTGACACTGTATTGCCTCACTGTAACAGATACTCTCTCCGTTAACTTTTTGCCATCACCAGCCATATTTTGCAGATGAAGAAGCTGTGAATTTGAGAGTCAGCAACATGCTCCAGCAAGCACACATCTCGTAATTAGCAGCCAGTGGCACTCTGATCCGGATTCCTCTCTGGGTAGTTTGGAAAGTTTGGCTGCACCATGTGCTCCTTCGGGGCAAAGACTGTTTAACTGCTTAGACACTGAATTTCACAGAGTAGGGGCTGAGGGACACTAGTTAAAATGTTTGAAGGCCTCATTAAAAGCTTTATTTTGTTATTTTTCATCATGTCTCATTATTTCTCCAAATTCCCACTTTGCGGAAGAGGCTGTCAAATATCTCTTCCTCATTCACTGTTGGACAGAACAGGCCCAATCTCCTTGAAGGTTCAAGGAATAACACCTCACACATTACAGCGTCCAGGGATACCCCCTCTCCCCATCCACAGTCCCAGGGAATACCCTCTCTCTCCATCCACCATCCAGGGAATAAGTCCTCCTGCATTCTAGCACACAGGTGGCAAACACAGGATCTGCAGGCGGAATCCAGCCTTCCACCTTGTTTTATCCAGCTCGGCACTTACTTCTACCCTGTGGCACCGCTGAGCTCTGGCTAAACAGTTAAGGAGTAGTAACATTTATACAGTCCTAAAATCACCTCTGGGCCTTTGAAGGTGACCACTAGGCTCACATGGCCCTGGTGAAAATGAGTGCGATATGCCTAATGTGGGGTTACACTGAAAATCCCCTCCCTCCGGGATCCCAAGGTGTACCCACTCCCTCCGTCCAGAATCCAGGGCATGCCCCCTAACTCCATAAACAGTGAAAGGTATGCCTCCTCCCTCCATCCAGGGTCTCACAGAAACCTCTAATCTCTGTCTACAGCCCCAGGGAAGAACTTCTCCCTCCATCAATCCAGGGTACCAAGAAATGCCCCTCCCTCCATCCAGTGTCCAGGAATTACCTCCCCCCTCCACCCAGGGAACCAAGGAATACCCCATCACTCCATCTAGGATCCACGGAGTATCTCCTTCTATCCAGGGTCGCACGAGACAACGCCTCCCCCCACCCATTGAGATCTCACATTGCACAAGATGGGGGCATGGGTGAGTGAGAGACTCCTGCACACTTATTTTAACACAAGGTGACACTTTGGCACACACGAAGAAATGAAACAACTTTAATTATTTAGAAACTAATAACTTTAGGCAGTAATGAAATCATTCAGACATAAAAACTTAACTGAATGTTTCCTAGGGCAATATGGCAATAGGCAAGCTCTGCACGGTGACCAGGGCAAATCACCCCGGGGGCTGGCTATGGGGAAGGCAGTCCAGGCTCAGTCCTTGCTGTCCTGCAGAGTGAGCTTGTCAGAGAGGGACTCTGCCAGGCTATCTTCCGGGCCCGCCCCGCTTGCCCAGGGTGGTGATGTGCTCCCCCAACTCTTGGATGAACATCGCTTGTTCACGCAGGTAGTCACACTCCAGGAAGTGACAGTTCTGGCCGTGCTTCTCGGTGACCAGCTGGTGCAGCTTCAGCAGGCTCTGGTGCACTCTCTTGGCCAGGTGCAAGGCACACTCCATGACCCTCGGGCCATTCTCCCAGTTCTCTTCTGCAGGCCTGGGGATGTGGCGCAGGTGGGGGTTGCCAGCACACTGGCTCTGCAGCTCCAACAGATATTCCGCGAGGTCCACCTCCTTCTTCGACTGCTGCAGGAAGAACAGCCTGAAGTGCTTCAAGGCCGCATCTCCACGGTCGAAGTAGCAGGCCATGGACACGTGCACGTAGGAGATGTACAGCTCCAAGTTGACCTGGTTGTTGATGGCGGCCTCACACTCGGTGTGGCAGTTCTGACCCACATGGCTGGGCGGCAGTGCGGTCGCCATGTCTGGTAGCGCAGGTGCAGGGTGGGGGCACCAAAGCGAAGAAGTCGTGGAAGCGGGAGCTGGACTTGCCTGGTAGCCTCGGAGAGTCCCCAGGTGAGTCAGCGGCACTGCAGAGGGGTGGTGCTCCAGAGTCTGCAGCAGGCGACTGGTGGTTGGCTCTGAGATGGAACCGGAAAAGGGAAGGTGGGACCTGAAGGCAGATAAAGTGACCAATTCTCGCGAGTGTTCAGGAGAGGGTGCTAGGAGGATCCCTGTGAGGGGGAGGGACAAAGAGGAAGTGAGGACGTGGATTGTACAGGCGGGCAGTGCACCAGCAGCTTGTTTCAGGTTCCATCACAGACTGGGTGAGGTGGGGAGAATCTGTTCTCAACTGTTGACATTAAATATTTTCAATTTTGCAAGAATATGTCTATGTTTCAAGGAATTTATCTGTCCTCTAACACCTTCTATAGGAGACATTTTTATTATATATGTATCCATTTTCTTCCTTTAAAGTTCTGAGAATATGAATTTGAATCTTTGGTAAAATTCTCTCCCGTTTCCTGTGTTATATCTGGGTTCCCCCTGCCCAGAAATAGTTCTGTGTATTCCTTGTCTTTTCTTCTTTTCTCTTGCTCATACATTTGGCAAACCTGTGTTCCTGCATACTTAGGCATAAAGGATTCATGTGGTCAACCCAGATAATGAGCAGGTGTATGATCTGGCATTGTGAGGTGCATTTCACTGCAGGGCTTCTGCTGTAAGGGAAGGTGGGAGGGTGCTGAATTACTCAGTGGGTTTTCCTTTGAGGACACACGGCATGGCTTATAGGCAGGAAAGGGACACTCCCTGTGGACAAAATAAATATATTTCTGACATTGGGAGACTAATACCTTTTACTTCTACGTAGATGTGTCCTATTGTTCCCCGTCTCTGCAGGTCTGTAATTGCCTTAAGCTCGTTCACTGTCTTTGGAGTGTAGTTTGGGGAGATGAAAAGGGTCAGATGCCACAGTTGCATACTGCCCTGTGTAACTAGGGCTGGGGGAGGGTTAGAGCAGGGCAGGGTGAAGCAGGCTTGCTGTTCACACAGTAACTCTTTAATCTCACAGTTGACCAAGAATCCTCTACAGTGCTGCAATTTCATTTACTCTCTTCTTCGACTTTCTCTGAATGTGATCAGGTTTTCTACTGTAGTTGTTTCAAATTCTCTGCATTAACCAATCTGGTAGCCTCTGCTTGTCCTGTCTTTCAAGAATCCCTCATAATTTCGGGTTTCCTAATGACATTCTTTCTTGTGTGGGTGCATGTGTGTGCAAATAATGTCTGTTTAGTTTATGAACATGATTCAGTGATCATTTCTTAAGTATTTAAGAATGAATATACCCACTTTTAAAAAAAATATCCAATACATTCACAGATTCCAGAAACCAGAGTTTACTCTGCAGGCCACCACTGGGTATCATTTGTTACAATCAGGAGAAGAAAAATAATTAAAAAGAAGAAATCATACTCATGTAAAAGGAAAGTCATAGAGTCAGAGTGAAGAAACTTTACAAACATATTCCTTAGTAGCATATTTTTTCAAGTGCATGTAGAACACTTACCAAAATAGAGCATATCCTAAGCTACCATACAACATTCAATAAATATAACATTATTCATATCATGAAATGTTCTCTGATCACAATGAAATTGGATTAGAAATAATTACATAAAGATATCTGAAAAACACTCAAATATTTGGAAGCTAATAATACATTTCAAACAATCCAAGTGTTGGAAAAGAAATTATTTGCAATTGAACATCAACAAAAACTCAGCCTATCCATATCTGTAGGTTAAAACAGTCCTTGCACGTTTACTCATATCGTCGAATCCCTGTATTTGAAAAGAGAAAAGGTCTCAAATCTATTACCTAACTTTTAACCTTAAAAAGTAGAAAAAGACTACAATAATCCCAAGTGAGGCAGAAAAGGGGAAATTATTAAGACATGAATGGGTAACAGTGAAATAAGACGAATAAAAAAACAAAAACTCTTTCAAATCAATGAAATCAAGCCAGTTTCTTTGAGAAAATTGAACATGCAAATAAAACATAAATCTCTAGACAGGCTAACCAGAGAGAGAAGGAGAAGGAGGAGGAGATGAAGACAGAAGGAGAGAAAACACAAATTACCAGTTTCAACAATGAGAAAGTACATCACTATGGATCATACACTTACTTAGAGGGTGAACAGAAAATACAATTGTGATACTGCATTATAGGAAATGTATATTTTGGTTTTCATCCCCAGCTCCCAGCCAGAGGTCCTAAAACCCTTCTCATAGTCCTGCAGTCTCTCTTACTAGTACTTGCTAAAACCCTAGACTAGTGCCTGGGCCTTTTTAGATAGTGAGAATTTGTTGAATGAATTAAGGGCAATTTGACATCAGTGGTATTCTCAACTACTTTGGTTCCTTCCAAATGAGTTAACTGAAAGGTTTATGGGAAAAAGGGTTACTGAGTAGCAGTGAAACTACCAATGAGGTGGCAGGTGAGGAATACATCCACATGGTTAAGGGCTTTCCTTAAGGATTTAGATAAACCTTTTGTTTCCTGCCAGGGGGAACTGAAGTCTGTGCTTGCCTAAGAGGACAGAGACTGGCAAGTCAGGTGAAAAGGGTGAAGGCCTCTAGGGGGTCATTGAGGAGGTCACCAACACTCCACACTGAGATGTACACAGGGCAGAAGGAAAGTGTCCAGAACTAGGCTGAAAGATGAAGACAGGAGAGAGAGTAAAGGGAGTGGAGAACAAATTCCAAGAGTGAAAGATGGAGAGGTGCTCGAGCCACTGAGACGCTCGAGGCCCTGCTCTGCTGTCAGGGAAAAGTGAAACTGATCATGAGTGGGAGGAGAAAGTGGAGGTCACTGGAGGAACAAGTCTAGAACTGAGTGAGGAGGTTATGAGAAGTGTCATTAGTATCAACAAGGACTCTTCTCTGTATATCTAGATGATCTGCTTTTAGTTGTGAACTCCATGTCTGCAGGATGCCAAGACCTTAAAATAATAAAAATTATAATAACTACATTTCCATCACACTTTTTAATGTGTATTATGGTGGTCAGTTTTTCTTATTTTCACCTCACATAGAGCCTGCTCTTAGTATTAATTGCAAACTCTATTCAAATATCTATTCAGATATTTCTCCTTCTATGGCAAAACATCTAAAGACTGAAAGATAAAGAGGTGAAGGTGTGAAGTATTAAGTTTTTAAGATATTTGTATACTTGGAAAATTTGACAATAAGTGTGTCTCTTAGGTTTCAGCAAAGACAGTTTATCAACTTGAAGTATATTTGTTAAAAACACTTATGATTTATCTGATTTGAAGCCTGAGGGCAGTAAGAATAAAGGGAACATATACAAACTGTATGGGTTATTAAAAGAAAGCAAGACCTTCAGGGATTCGGCCTCAATTGCCTTCAAACAGCTACCGTGAAGTCATTTGGAGAACAAATACATGCATCTGTCTTGGGTGCTTAAGTCCATCAAGTTGTAGAAAAGCAGATGCCACCATGGAAAATAATCAAACTGCCATGGCCAAGAAGCAGCGATTCAGTGGCTCTGAGATGTGAAAAGAAAGTGACTGTATGTATGCAAACATGATTTCAGTATCACATCCTCAATGCTAGCTGTGTCAGCCTTTCTTTTCCTGGTTGTACAAAATCCCCAAATAGTACTGATCTATTTATTTTCCTTTTTTAAAAGAGATACAAAATTCTATATTGGTTGAAGTAACAAAAAACCCATCTATGCTCATCAAACTAAATGAGTTGGATTTTTCATTAAAGTTACAAAATGTACAAATTTATATAATTGCCCTTACTTTATAATAATATACTGGCTTATCTTGTTTTTGTTGAAACTAATACATTTAATCAAAAACATAATTTAAAATCTAGAGTCCACAGTGAGAACTGAAGTTATTAATAGAGTTTGAAGAATTGGGTGATGTTTGTGGAATTATAGCTATTTATCACTAGACTTCATGTTCAAAGACATCACTTCTGATGGTGAATATAATCTTTGTGTGTGGTTATGACTGAGAAGCAAATATGTGATCAGAGTTTTAAGGTGATCATTTAACTTTTTAACTAACATACTCTTTTGAAAGTCCTGTTCTATTAGCGAGTGTGTATTACTACAGCAATTTTCCTTGAATAGATCATTATTTATTAGGTATTTCTAAGAGGTCTTATTTTTTTATTTATTATTTGGGAAGAAATAACTCAAAGGCCCAAAGAATTCTCATATCTAGATAGTGAGTAAATTAGAAGTAAAAGTAAAATCTCCCTTCTCTCAGTTAAGTTCTTGAACACAAAGTTGACAAATGTTTTCCTTTAAGGGGCAACTTATCAGGCTGATCAAATCATTACTGTTTTTATGTGTCAGAACATAAATTTTTAATGGTGTTTCAGTGTAACATTTTGGATCTTCTTGTACCTTTTCTTTTTATTTCTCCAATTTGGTTTGTTGAGCTGTAGCTCTTTCCATCCATGCTTTCCTTCTATCATGTATATATGCTAATGATGAAAATGATTATTGAAACAAACTCAGCTAAAGCCAAAATGAATTATATTCTTGTTGCCCTAAATACTAGTCCTAATTGAAAACTTACCCTAATTTCTCAGGTGTATTGTTCCTAGAAGACTTTTAAAAAATGTTTCATGTAATCATCTGCCTAGAGTCACTAATGCCAACATGTAGGACCTGTCTCAGTATTAGAAAGATCTTGAGCCTTGTTGGAGAGGAAAACCGTGACTGCAATCAATACTCAAGTTGATCTGGTTGCTTCTGTAGTTCTACTTTATGTTCCAGTTGTGGAAACTTAGTTTCTTCTTGGGATCAAGTATACCTTATGACTCCGTCTCCTACCGGGACTCTAGTATTAGTCCCGATCTCAATAAGAAACCCAGCACATCAATGACTTCAGGACTCGGATTCTGATTTTCTCATGCCCCCATCTTTGCCACTTGAGACCTGATTCTGAACTTCACTCCCCATGCCTTAGGGCTTGTTTCTTGCTTCCTTATGTCTCTTGACAAGTAATAGCCTGTCTGCTTACCACATCTCAACACCATCTTGCCTTCCTGTGGGTCCCTTTTTTTATGCCCTGTCTGCCAACTGTGCCACATTTACTGTAGCTCCTCAGGCTGGCCAGTTACCTGTGAGTTTCTCTCAAGATAACTGACTTTTACTGTATGGCTGGACTTTCTCACCTGCCAGCAAATTTTCCACTAGTAAGTATATTTAGTTTTAGCCCCAAACTCTTTAGGACTGGCCCCATCTTACAATCAAACCTTCTGTGAAGAGCCATTCAACAAGGAAAGCTGTAATCCTCTATGATAGCTAACACTATCTGCTCCAAGATGTCTTTGAAGATGGCTATCACAACATTTAATATAATATACTAGATATTTGCTCAGAATTTCCCACAAATCTCTTGTTCTCTCTGAAAATTAGATTCATATCTTTAGAATCCACTAGATACAAAAGCTATAAAAATTTAAATAAAATATGCAACATTCTTTAAAAATATCTCTTTATTTTACCACATATAAAACACATCTATCAAAAAAAGTATGGCAACATTTCTGTTTAATCTATTAAAACCTGTTACCTATTCAAGGGGGCCCTGGCTGGTGTAGCTCAGTGGATTGAGCACGGACCTGCGAACCAGATGATCGTGGTTCGATTCCCAGTCAGGGCACATGCCTGGGTTGCAGGCCAGTTCCCGGCAGGGGCCAGTTCCCAGCAGGGGATGCAGGAGAAGCAACCATACATTGATGTTTCTCTTCCTCTCCTTCCCTTCCCCTCTAAAGATAAATAAGTAAAATATTTAAAAAAACGTTACCTATTCAAAGGTTCAGAGTCATTATAAGCTTGCCATGTAGAAGATGTCAACTTAAACATCACACAAGAAAACCAGTGCCTTCATTAACATGACATTCAAATTAGTAGATGAACTACAAAGACAAAGAAAAACCATCAGAATTACAGAGAGACTTTGTGCTTGCGTCTTTCAATAGATCTTAAAAATTGGAGTTAAGTTGAATTTGATTCATGTATTCTGCTTGTGCTTGAAAATATTTTTATCTAGAAAAAAAATGAAGCCTTTTTTTCACACTATTTCCCTTAATCTGTGTCAGCTTCATTTATAATCTAACCTGATGAAGGCATGTTACGTCTTAAATATACCTCACATATTTCTCTCAAATCTATCCATTAACATCAATTGACATAAGACATGGAAGTGCAATAAATGCACAGTAATGTGGTTCATGAGCACATTTCAATTTCTGAAACAGTTATTTTTAGAATGGCACTAGGAAAATAGTATCAAATAAAATATAAATCTTCAACAAAATCCCCCCAGCCCCATTTTCTAAGAATACATTAGAAAGCAATGGTAATTCTTTTTGAGAGGCAGTATATCAAGTATTTTAATTTTGAGTCAGACAGAAATGGGTAAAACTACAGAATCTACATTATATTCGCCGTATGACCTTTGACAAATCTTTCCTCTATTTTATCCTTTGTCTACATAACTACACTTTAAAAAAATATTGAATGAGCTACTCTATATAAACTGCTTAGCAGTGTGCCTACTATGTGGAAAATGTTTAATTAACAGTAGCTGTTATTCTTATCTTATTATCAATAATTTCTATATTCCTATAGTTCTTCACCTTTATTTCCATTTAATTTGTATTATAATATTCTGAAATTCCTGTAATCACTCTCACTTAAACATTTTATCACAGACTATATGTGTATGGGTTTCTAATATTGTATCAAGCAGTGGTATTTTACTTTTGGAAAAGGGTGTGTTGAGATATGTAGAAAAGATAAATGAGAACATTAAAAAAGGTGCATCTTAAGTAGTTTATTTCTTGAGAATACATTCAGAGCACAGGAAAATCTGCTCTTTCATATGCATTCTTTTGAACCCTCTTGCCCAAGGAGGCTGCAAGATCATTCATCATTTCCTACTGTTTCCACATCCATCACATCTTTTTCCTCTGCTTTCCATATGACCTCCTTAGCTTTTCTGATTATAGTTGTGAGCAGAACTAATCATGAATAAATTCAGATTGGGGACAAAGGAGAAGCACAGTGGCTGGGTATGACCTTAGGTATCCATAGCCTATGGCCCTCAGGGTATTTTTATCTATCATGAGAAAGAATTTATTATATCCCAGCGGTGCAGAAGGCCAGGGTGGGCATTAGAGAGAGAAAGTTAAATGGGCATGATCTTCCAGCTCTGGCAGACATATTTAGGTGTCGAGTATGTAGCATTTATCAAATGCCCTCTTAGCTGTCTCTGTCTGAACAAATCAAGGAATCCGCTTTCAAAAACCCTGTGTCTCAATAAAGCCAAAAAGAAAATAGCCAGAGTAGATATACACAGGAGATGCTGGACACAGATTTATGCATTTTATGGCAAGGAAAGTAAACAAATAACGTACGATCCTCCTCTTTCTCTGTTGTAGCACTATGATATTGCTACTGCTGAGTTAAGATGTTGACAGTGGAGAGAAATTCGAGATAATACAGTGTGGGGAAATTTTGCAAAATAGCCCCATCTTCCCTTTATTTCAGAAGGCCCTTTTTAGTTCTCATTCTCTCTGTAAGTCAGAAATTTGCATTAAACACAAAAATATCAAATTCTATGTGTAATCATATAGACAATAAAAATTAGAAAAGACCCCTAGCTGGTGTAGCTCAGTGGATTGAGCACAGGCCTGCGAACAAAATGACCACGGTTCGATTCCCAGTCAGGGCACATTCCTGAGTTGCAGGCCAGTTTCCAACAGGGGATGCATAATATTTCTCTCCCTCTCTCCTTCCCTTCCCCTCTAAAGATAAATAAATAAAATCTTATTAAAATTTTTTTAAATTAGAAAAGAAATAAATCAGGGAATACTAGAATAGTTTTAAAAATTATGGATTCAATTAAATTACAAGTGAAATTTTGGTATCAAATTTAAACATTGTTTATATATTTTACTTATATGTATCCTTATATTTTTCTCTGAACTGAAGAATTGTGAAATAATACTCAATATTAGCAAACACTATTTAAACACAACCACAATGAGGCCAATTCCCTCATAAAGTAAAAAAAGAAGGAAAAAGAAAGGGAGGACTTTTGTGTAGATTGATGCACTGTCTTGTTCAGGGTGACAAAATTATAAAAGTAGCGATTGATTGAATATCTATGGAAAACCCCCAGATTTAAGAATTGGCCAGAGGAAGAGAATCCAGAAGATAAGCCAGAGATAAAGTAGTCATAATTGTCAGAGGAGAGCCAGGAGTATGGAGGCCCAGGATACAAATTTTCTATTGCTTTAAAAAAAAACATTTTTCCTTTGTTATAAGAGCACTTAATATAAGATCTATTCTCTTAGCAAATATATAAGCATACAAGTGCTGTATAACAAGTTACCACAAATTTAACATTTTAAAACTGTACCTACTTATTCCATCACCATTATGCCGGTCAGAAGTATGGGCACAAGGTCTCACAATCTCAAATCAAAGTATATACCAGGTTGGTCTATTATCTGGAGACTCTTGGGAAGAATCTGTGAATAAGCCCTTTCAAGTTGTTTGCAGAATCCAATTCCATATAGTAGTAGGACTGAGGGCCACATTTTCTTATTGGCTGTTGGCCAGGGGCCTCTCTCAGAGAGTTAAGACTGCTCACATTCTTTTTCACACACACTCCCTTATCCTACAGGCCATCTTTAAAAAAGCATTGGTGAGTCAATTCCTTCCCATAGTTCGAATCTCTGTGACTTCTCTTTCTTCAACTAGCTGGAGAAAACTCTGCTTTTAAAGGGCTCATTTGATTAAGATAGGCCTTCCTGGATAATCTCAACTAACTTGAGACTTTGATTACACCTGCAAGATTCCTTCACAACAGTCCCAAGATTACTGTTTGATTGAATAATCGAGGGGGAGGAACCTTGGGGTGGAAACATCTTTAGACTTCTGCCCTTCACATCCAATAAAAAAAAAAAAGATTTTAAGAACAAATAGATAAACCAAGTATAAATAGCTATGACAGGCTAAAGAATATCAAGTACTAAGTAAAATACACTGTATTATCTGCCCCTTCTGGATCATGCCATGTGATAGGTCAACACAGTAGCAAGACTTGACATGTTCCCTTCATATCATAAAGAGCTGAGGTCCAAATCTTCATATATACCAAGAATGAATTTGTTAGTCACTCATCTCCATGAAGCATTACAGCTACTAGTATATGAACTCAACTTTTTTGTTTCTGGGGACCAACCTACCAGAGGCCATTCTGGAACAAGTTAATTCTTACCTCTGAATAATATATGAACTAGGCTTATTAATTAAGATACAAATTTTTAAGTTACATAAAAATATCAAATTTCAGCTACATGATCTTTATAACGTATGTACTTAAAACCCAAGGTGATGTAAGGATTGGAATTTTAAAAGTTAATAAATCCATACCAGGCAAACACTAGTGAAATTACAGTTGAGTCAGTTACACTAATATCAGAAAAAATAAACTTCAGCAGGGTAGACTTAGTATATATTAAATATAAATAATATATTTAAATATAGAAAAATGCCACTTTTTGAAGCAGGTGGTCAGATGCTAATATTTGTATGTGGTAAAATACTCTTACAATATGTGAAGCAAAATTGACCAGAACTACAAGTTGAAATAGACAAATCCAGCAACATAGTAGGAGATTTTAATGTAACTCTCTCAGTTTCTGACAAATCAAGCAGACATAATAGTAAAATATAGAAACTTTGAATAATAAACTGTAAACATGTTTCACTTAATGGCCATATGCAGACATCTGCAGCAACAAATGCAGAATAACTTAAGTATATACCATACATTTAGAAAAATGACCACCTAATTCCTAAAGCAAGTCTCAAAGAAGTGGTTTCATACAGCCAATTTTTAAAAATAACTCATTAAAAAAAATCACAATACAAATTTTTAAAAAATATTCAGAACTAACCAATAATAAAATGCTATATATCTAAAAATGGCATGTATTGTACACCGTGAGAATATTTAAAAATATCAGATATTTAAATGCTAAAATAAAATTGTATTAGTATTAAAACAAAATATGGATGAATTCCTTTAGTATCTCACAAGGATAAAAAATACCTTATGATTCAAAATCTAGAAGCATGACTTCTGCCAAGATGGAAGCGTAGGTGGAAACACTGTGCCTTTTCCCACAACCAAGTTTGAATACAACAAAGGTTTGGTGAACAAAGACGCAGCCAAAGAACAGAAAATTGTATTATACGGAAGTCTGACAACAACCGACCTTTCAACCAGACTGGTAAGAGGGGTGGAGCCAGCAGCAGAGACACGCAAGAAAGATCCCCCAACCTCAGGTGCCCAGGCATCTGGGATAGCCTGGGGTGGACTCAGTGAGGGTGCGGGGCGGCAGACTGGCTGCGGTCACACATTTGCGTGCAGATAAACCAGTGGAGGAGTAAGCAGTGGTGAGACGGACCACGCAGGCCCCAGTGGTGAACCCAGCCAGGACACAAGGCAGCAGGCTCACCACGGTAGCACTTTCCCACACAGTGGGATGGACCGTACGGACCCGGTGGTGGTGGGAGGCAGCAGAGGGGGCCGCCATAGCTTTCCTTTGACCCCACCCCCACATACAGCGTCAAACCCAGTGACTGAGTGGCCCAGCCCTGGTGAACACCTAGGGCTCTGCTCCTCATACATAATAAGCATGAACAGTCCAAAATATGGCTCAAGAAGAAGTCAAAGCCCCAGAGCTGATAACTCTAAGTGACCAAGAAATAGCGAACCTCTCAGATGCACAGTTCAAAATACTGGTGATCAGGATGCTCATAGAACTGGTTGATTTTGGTCACAAATCAGAGGAACATATGAAGGCTAAACCAATTGAAATGAAGGGAAATGTACAGGAAACCAATAGTGATGGAAAGGAAACTGGGAATCAAATCAATGGAGTGGACCAAAAGGAAGAAAAAAATGACCAAACAGAAAAAAGTGAAGTTACAAGAATTCAAAATGAGGAGAGGCTTAGGAACTTCCAGGACATATTTAAACATTCCAACATCTGAATTATAGGGGTAGCAGAAGGGGAAAAGAAACAGCCATGAGTGGAAAACGTATTTGAACAAATAATAAAGGAGAACTTCCCCAGTCTGGCAAAGGAAATAGACTTTCAGGAAATCCAGGAAGCTCAGAGAGTGCCAAAGAAGTTGGACCCAAGGAGGAACACACCAAGGCACATCATAATTACATTAGCCAAAACCAAAATGAAGGAGAGAATCCTAGAAGCAGCAAGAGATAAGGGGACAGTCACCTACAAAGGAGTTCCCATCAGACTGTTAGTGGATTTCTCAAAAGAGACCTTACAGGCAAGAAGGGGCTGGAAAGGAGTATTCCAAGTCATGAAATCCAAAGACCTACAGCCAAGATTGCTTTATCCAGCAAAGCTTTCATTTAGAATGGAAGGGCAGATAAAGGGCTTCTCAGATAAGGTCAAATTCAAGGAGTTCATCATCACCAAGCCCTTATTATATGAGATGTTAAAGGGACTTATCTAAGAAAAAGAAGATAAAAAATAGGAACAGTGAAAGGACAGCAAACTCACAGTTATTAACAACCACACCTAAAACAAAAGCAAACCAAGAGGACAGCTAGATCAGGAGCAGAACCATAGAAATGGAGATCACATGGAGGGTTAGCAACAGGGTAGTGGGAGGAAGAGAAGGGGGAGAAGATACAGAAAAGTAGCATAGACGGTAGGTAGAAAATAGATAGGGGGGAGGGCAAGAATAGTATGGAGAATGTAGAATCTAAAGAACTTGAGGCACATGGACATAAACTAAAGGGGGGAATGGTGGGGGAGGGGGTGTGCAGGGTGGAGGGGAATGAAAGGGGGGAATAGAACAACTGTAGTGGTATAATCAATAAAATATATTAAAATTTTAAATAAAATAAAGAAAAATCTAGAAGCAAAAAGGAAAATCATGAATAAGTTTAATAAAATTTAAAACATGCCTGGTATAAATAAAAAAGGAGAGAAAGAATATAAATGATGAAGTTGGATAAAATAGTCACACCTTACTTACATTTTATATAGAAAACAAACATCACTATTATACAGTGTCTGGCACAAATAACAGCCCTTTTATTACAAAATCTTCTATTACAAAATCATAAGCATGTCATTCTGTAACATAACAATATCACACTCAAGCATACCACATGGCATTTTAGATGAAACATTCAAATTAAAACTACAAATTATTACACCCATATTATTATACTACCAACCACACTCAAGTAGATGTTACTTCTGCCAGACCCTGTATAAAGAACTTCTGAAGAACAAAAAGAAAAATCCCAAAATTTTAGAGAAAAAGTAGGCAAATGATATGGAAAACAATTCACATGATTAAGGGCAATGGCCCTGAATCATATGAAATAACCACATACATAACAAGAGAAATACAAATTGAAATTACACTGAGGTATCATTCCTAACCTTGGAAAAACAAAAATCTCTGACAACATACTCTGCTGTTAAGGCTGTAACAAAATAATAATCTTCACATTGCTAGTGGAAATGCAAATTATTGACTAGTGAAATTAGACATTAATTTACCCTTTGACTTAGTAATCCTACTGCTAGGTAACTATCCCTAAGATACATGCATGGAAATATGAAATGACTTATGTACAAGGCTATTTATTTCTCTACCAATTGCAAAAGCAAAACAGATGTAAAAAATATGTTACACCTTTTGGGTATCAAAGATGTGGGTACCCATATACACACTCATTCATATACATACATATTTGTTAATATTTTCAAAAAGAAACAGTAGGAGGATAAACCAAAATTTAATTAAAAGAAATACTGAACTTTAGAGGGGAAGAAGACAAAAAAGAGATGATGAGTAGAACAAAGACAAAAGCTAGATATTTTCTAATGTTCCTCATTTTATAATTTTGATCTAAGAACTATATGTATATATTTGAAAGAAAATAGTGAAGCAATGAGTTTAAAAATAAGATTTTGTCTGTATATACCTATGTGAATCAAAAAATAAAGATCATTAAATCTTAAGTTGCAGCTAATGGTCCTATTATTAAGTTTAATGTTGGTATAATTTTATTTTATTTATCTAAATTTTTTGATACCTAAACCTGAGATCAAACCAAAAGTTACCATAAAAATTTAAACATATTGCCCTGGCTGGTGTAGCTCAGTGGACTGAGCACGGGACTGCGAACCAGAGTATCGCAGTTCGATTCCCAGTCAGGGCCCATGCCTGGGTTGCAGGCCAGTTCCCAGCAGGGGACGCATGAGAGGCAACCATACATTGATATTTCTCTCCCTCTCCCCTTCCCTTCCCCTCTAAAAATAAATAAATAAAATCTTAAAAGAAATTTAAACATATTATAAATATACACACATACTTCCCTATATACAAAGTAGGTGAAAGAATATAAGTAATTACACTAATATCATTAGGAAACAAGATTTTCAGTATAAAAGACAAGATAAGTATATAAAATAGTTAAATAAAATCCTATAATCTCCATTTAAATTTGGGAAATTAGAATTACTTAAATCTATGAACTCAGAATTTATTTACTTACTTTCTCAGAAACTGTTTTCCCTCAACCTTACTTCCGTTCTGTGTAAGAGTTTGTGGAAGACCAGCTTAAGGCTGCTCAGTGGTTGTTCCTACCCATTTTGTGACCTGAGTGGTGGGGCCTGAAGGACAGTCTTTGGTAGGAACCACTGAACACACGCAGAGGGCACCTGCGCCTTCGGACCAGTCCACAACCTTAGGCTGAGTGAGTGAACTCGGGCCCGAGCAGTTCATCTACCCTGAAATTTCACCTTGGTCACAGCCTTTTCGAGAATGACCTGCTCTTCCTTCGCATCTCTTCAGGGTTTCCGTAGTAGTAGACCTCAGGCAGGACCTCCCATGGGTGTTTACGGGGAGATGGTATTGCACAGGTGCAGTGCTTCCCGGGCCTGCACGCGCCGCATCAGACCCACTGAGTGGGACCCCTTGTTGCAAAGGACAGCAATGTCCATCTAGAGCAGAGGAGAGTCTGTTACACAGAGCAGTGCTATGGGCAGGTTAACCTAAGACACCTCTGTGAGAGGCTGGTAGTCATCCTGGGATCAGTGGCCACCAGAAGTCCCCACTCCTGGAAGGCTGCTAGGATGTGGTTAGTGAAGGTGCCCGGAGTGAAGCAGCCAGCAACAGGTGGCCTCAGGGGCAGCAGCAAACTGCTCAGCTCGCTGGCCGGTGTTCCTGGATGGTGTGACACTGACATCAGCAGGGTTTTTAATGGCAACAATGGCAGGAGCAGCCATCAGAATCTTATCCCAGGTTCCCAGATGCCATCACTTTTCCTTTTAGAAGTCCCCCTTAGAAGTCAAAGTTGATGCCTCTTAAGTAAGTCCCCGCTACGAGGAATTCAAGAATATCTTCCTCCTTTTTGCAGGACATCAAGGGTTCCAGACATTGTGAAGTTTCCCTTTCTGGGAGGAAAACAGAACAATACCACATGGATTCCTCTCAGGGTACCATGGGAAGGTAGAATTTATTTTTCTCACTCTAAAGTAAGTAAAATAGGTGTCTCTTAGCTCTCCACTGAAATGCCAAAGAAACTGTGACAACCCAGTAGAAAAAGCAAACCTGCCACCCAGATATATTTTCTAAATATAACTTTCCACTAAAAAAACTACCAAGGTGCCTTGGAGATATGTGTTATTCCAAGTTATGACCAGCAATATTCACAATGAACCTGGTTACCTTGTCCAATCAGAAATCCTATATTTAGACTCTGTCATATACTATACAAGAATACAGGAGGCAACTTGAACTTTCATTAGCCAAAGATAAGACAACGAGCTTAGGAAAGCAGTACTGAAATGTATCAAATCTATTAAAATCAATAATAACACTGATTATCATAATTTTGCTTAAACATACAGTGTTCATTTCTTGAGATTTTACTTAGGTAACCAGTTCATTATTAAGAAAATTCATACATAAAATAAAATAATCAGTAGGAGTTACAGAGCACTACTATTGAGATATAGTAGTGCTTATAAAATAAGCACTACTTATGAAATATTCTTGCCAAAATAAAACAAAATAAACCAAATCAACTAGACTTCTAGATCTAACAGTTACATAAAATTTTGACAAGTAGGAAAAGATTATAAGAATTTTAAACACAAAAAGTGAACAGTATATGAAAACTAGAATAAACCAAAAATATAAAAATTAGCACATAATAAATATAAAATCAGAAATTAATGAAATTCAAGACAAATACACAATGGAGAGAATTAGTGAGACAAAAGCTTATCACTTACAAAAATAAAATTGCACAGGTGCTGGCAAAACTAATCAATAACAATAGTCCCACATATAAACAATAAGAAGTAGGACATAAGTAGAGATAAAACTCAGATTATAAGAAAAGACAATGAAGAATTTTATGACAATAAACTTGAAAATTTAGACAAAATATTCAATTTTCTAGAAAATAATGTTATAAAAATTCACTCAAAAATTGTCTAATAACAAATAAATCGAATCAGTATTTTCTAATGTAAATTGATGACAAACATCAGGCCTAAGTGGTTTTTAAGGCAAATTCTACCAAATTGAAAAAGATAAATCTAATCTTACCAACAAGTTTGCAAAGAATAGAGTGCAGGTGGCAAACGCAAGGCCCATGGGCCGAACCTGGCCCTCAGTCTTGTTTTATCTGGCCTGGCACCTTGTTTCTACCCAGCGGCAGCGTCAAGTTCCTTGTTCCTGGTTAAGGAGTAGTTACATTTATACAATCCAAAAATTACTTTTGGCCCTTTGAAGGCAACTGCGAGGCTGATGTGGCCCTCAGTGAAAATGAGTTTGAACTACCTGGAATAGAGGGACAAAAATATGGGTCACACAAGTCATTCGATGATAAGAATGTAACTTCAACAGCAAAAGCTGACCGTGGCAAACTAAGAAAGAGAAATTAGAGACCAAAGAACTTATTAACATAAGTGAAAAATATTATCCTAGACAAAATATTAGCTAGTTTAACCCAGCAGTGTATAAAGAACATAATACATCTTGCCCAGTTGAGCTTTTTAGAACTTTTCAAAATTGAGTTGCATTTTCATAATGGTACTCTGGCTGCCACATTGAGAAGAGACTGACGGGGGGAAAGAGGCAGAAGGTGGGAGAACAGTAACGAGCAGGATTGTCAGATAAAATTTTTATTGGCTATATTGGACAATTTTAGTTAAGAGTAATTGAGATGAAATTTATTGTTGGCTTGTAGCATAATGGTGGCAAGGCAGATGGTGAACAATGGTCAGATTCTGGAAACATTTTGATGTTAGGGGGCTTTTAGGGCCCTGACCAGGTAGCTTATTTGGTTAGAGCACCATTACAATATACCCAGGTTGTGGGTTCAATCTCTGCTCAGAACACATACAAAATCAACCAATTAATGCATAAATAAGTGGAACAACAAATCCGTCTCTCTCTTGCGTGCTCTCTCTTTCTCTCGCTCTCTCTCCCCCTCATCCCTCTCTTCTCTTTCTCTTCCTCTCTCTAAAATCAATTTGTTTACAAAGTTCAGCAGGCCTTTTTGATGGTTTGGTTATGGGTTATTTTCTGGCCTTCTACTGTCACTTTCCCACACTTTGGTAGGCCATTATCCTCCCTTACTGCAGTCCAGAAACAGCCTCCTAATTGCTCTGTTGCCTGTAGCCCTGCCCCTCTACAATTCAAAATTCCAGTCTAAATAATATTCCTAAGAATACAAATTTGATCATTCACTACCTAAGTTCCTTCTGTGACTTATTTTTGCCCTTTGGATAATGTCTGACTCCCAAAAATAGATGATATTCATTCCACAAGGCCATCATTTCCACGATACAACCAACCTCCGCCTTCTGCCAGGCTAAATCTATTCACTCTCTATTTCTTAACCTAAATGTGGCATTCTTAAGAAGATCATCAGGAAAACAGGTTTTGTTCTATGGCTGTTGGTTCCCATAAAATTATAATTTCTCCTGCCATAACATTATAATCCTTTATTTAACTGGGTGTTTTCTCAACTGTTTTGTAACTTTATGGGAAAAGAGAGATATAAATATTGAGTTTATTATTGTATCCCTAGACCTTGAAGAATGTTTGGCACAGAACACATAATCAACAAATATTTTAAATGAATGATTAATAAGTTAACTATTATGTATTCACATATCATATTTGCACAAGGATTATTGAGAGCTCCAAAATAACAACTGGTATCCTTCATACAGCACACTTAATGGTGCCACTAGTAATTATATTTGCTAAAAATAATTGCATACAATGATCTTTTTTAACTTAAACATTATTTGAAGATATCACAAAATGTAATTATAACAGTATGCATTTTGATGTTTTATCTAAAATAATCACTTCAATCTCTAATAAACTAGAACTTCGTATCCACAATATAAAAATAAAATAAACTTTTATTCCTGTACATTTTATTTCACTACCTCTCAATAAGATGACTTAAAAAAACATGCCCTGGCTGGTGTAGCTCAATAGATTGAGTAGGGGCCTGTGAACCACACGATCGCGGTTCAATTCCCCGTCAGGGCACATGCCTGGGTTGCAGGCCAGTTCCCAGCAGGGGACTCACGAGAGGCAACTATACATTGATGTTCCTCTCCTTCTCTCTTTCCCTTCCTCTCTAAAGATAAATAAATAAAATCTTTAAAAAAACAAACACACAAAAACATTTCTTTCTCTTACTGTAACCAGTCATGAAAAACAATGAAGTGGCTCTAGAATGAAAGTCAATGAGACATGAAAACTATAAAACAAAAGGAAGCATATTTTAGACTTTTGGGAAAAATGTATAATCTATGTGTATGCAACTAAAAGAATAAACTAAACTTCACATTAACAAAGTAAAGATTACTGTTTAATTGCATTAAACAGTAAATGTTATGAACTGGTGACCTTTTAAAAAGTAGTGTCTTCTCTTCTGGCCAAGATGGAGGCATAGATGGAAACACTGTGCCTCCTGGCACAACCAAGTTTAAAGACAACAAAGTTTCAGTAACAAAAACGCAACCAAAACACAGTTCAAGAAAGAAACCAAAACACAGTTCAGGTCAAGAAAATTGAACTGTGCGGAAGTCCGACAACAATGAACCATTCAGCCAGACTGGTTAGAGAGGGGGAGTCAGCGGCTGGCGGAGCCAGGTCACGCAGGAAAAAGTGGTGAGATGAACCCAGGCACACAGGTGGTGGTTGGCAGATCCCAGGTGTGAGGTGGCAACAGGCAGACCCAGTGAGGGCGTAAGGCAGCTGGCTGACCATGGTCACACATTCACACGCAGATACACCAGGAGAAGGAGATAGCAGTGAGACAGACTGCACAGGCTAGGGCCCCAGTGATGGGAATTAAAGCCTAAAAGCACCAACTGGAAAAACTTTCAGAGCTGAGGTGCCAGGAGAAGCTCCCAGGCTCACAGAGAGTTCGTTGGCGAGACCCACAGGGTCCTGGAGGTACACAGGCCCACACACCTGGGAGCCGGCACCAGGGGGCCCAGTTTGCTTGCAGAAAGCAGCAGAGGGGACCAAAATCCGAGAGAGTGGAACAACGCCATTACCTCTCTCCGACCCCGCCCCCACATACAGCATCACAACCCAGTGACCTGGGTCACCCCACCCTGGTGAACACCTAAAGGTCCACACCTCATACATAACAGGTGTGAACAGACCAAAACATTATGGCTAAAGAAGAACAGCTCAAAGCCCCAGAGCCAATACTTCTAAGTGACCAAGAGATAGCCAAGCTATCAGATGTTCAGTTAAAAATACTGGTGACCAGGATGCTCATAGAACTGGTTGATTTTGGTCACAATTAGAGGAAAAAATGAAGGCTAAACTAATTGAAATGAAGGGAAATGCACAGGAAACCAATAGTGATGGGAAGGAAACTGGGACTCAAATCAATGGAGTGGACCAAAAGGAAGAAAAAAAATGACCAAACAGAAAACAATGAAAAAACAAGAATTCAAAAAATGAGGAGAGGCTTAGGAACTTCCAGGACATCTTTAAATGTTCCAACATCTGAATTATAGGGGCACCAAAAGGGGAAGCGGAACAGCAATAAGTGGAAAACTTATTTGAACAAGTAATAAAGGAGAACTTCCCCGATCTGGCAAAGGAAATAGACTTCCAGGAAGTCCAGGAAGCTCAGAGAGTGCCAAAGAAGTTGAACCCAAGAAGGAACACACCAAAGCATATCACAATTACATTAGCCAAGATTAAAATGAAGGAGAGAATTCTAGAAGCAGCAAGAGATAAGGGGACAGTCACCTACAAAGGAGTTCCCATCAAGCTGTCAGCGGATTTCTCAAAAGAGTCCTTACAGACAAGAAGGGGCTGGAAAGAAGTATTCCATGTCATGAAATCCAAAGACCTACATCCAAGATTACTCTATCCAGCAAAGCTTTCATTTAGAATGGAAGGGCAGATAAAGGGCTTCTCAGATAAGGTCAAATTCCAGGGGTTCATTATCACCAAGCCCTTATTATATGAAATGTTAAAGGGACTTATCTAAGAAAAAGGAGATAAAAAATATGAACAGTGAAAGGACAGCAAACTCACAGTTATTAACAACCACACCTAAAACAAAAGCAAACCAAGAGGACAGCTAGATCAGGAGCAGAACCACAGAAATGGAGATCGCATGGAGAGTTAGCAACAGGGGAGTAGGAGGAGGAGAAGTGGGGAGAAAGTACAGAAAGTAGCATAGACAGTAGGTAGAAAATAGATAGGGGGAGGGCAAGAATAGTAGGGGAAATATAGAATCTAAAGAACTTGAGGCACATGGACATAAACTAAAGGGGGGAATGGTGGGGGAGAGGGAGTGCAGGGTGGATGGGAATGAAGAGGGGGAAATGGGACTACTGTAATGCCATAATCAATGAAATATATTAAAAAGAAAAAAAAGGTAGTGTCTTTTCTAGTTCTTGTCACAATTTGACCCTGTATTAATCCTCCTATCTACCAAATTAACTTGTGTGGAAAAATCGATATGCAATACTCAATGCCCATAATTAAGTTTCTAACACCTTTTCTCTCCTTCTGAAAAAAAGAAAAAGAAAAAGAAAAACAGATAGCACCTCTTGGATAATAGCTGATCCCATGATCGGCAACATATGGCTGCTCAAAAGTGAAGAGAATTCCAAAGATGGCTTGTGTATTGCAAGGACAAATGACCTCAGTTGAAAAGTATTCTCATTTTCTAAGTTTTGACAATATGCACATAACAAAGAAAGTAGTGCTGTTAATTATTTTAGTCTGTGAATAAATGCATGACTTTTTATAATAGTAATTTATTTGTATTTACTTTGTTATTTAATGATAAGGTAGTATAATTTATATAGTATTATTTTTTCTGTTAGGGAATTATCTTTTTATAAAAAATAAATTTGTACCTTTCTCAATAGTTTTTACATAAGTCAAATTGTTTAGGAAAATTAGGATCCTTCAGAAACAAATTGATTACAACTGGAGGTTTCTCACTACACAGAGAAAGAAGTTTCAACTGGTTTTGCAAGATGAAGAATGAACCAAATATCGTATTTCCTCATTTATCAGGATGTGGAATCTCTGACTGACAACACTAAATATAATCAGATAATGCTAAGACTTACTTGTCTCCAATAATGATAACAGACCAGAGTAATATACGATATTTAACTGGCAGCAAGCTACAGAGCATTAGACAAGTGAGAGTGAAATAATAGATTATTTTGGGAAAGCTGACCAGGGTAAAGGATACCAAAACTTAGTGAAAGGCTCAAGTTTGATGTAACTAGTTAATCTTCATTATTAAAATAATGAGACCAGAAGGTCAGATTTGAATTCTCTTAATGGGCACAACTACATGGTGTGGCAAAAGTAGGTCTACAGTTGTATGTGAAACACAGAGTTTATAATTGTATTATTATGTATTAATGATTGTGTTATTTTCCATACAGACAACTGTAAGTCCACTTTTGCCCCACCCTGGATATCCTGTACCCCATTCAAGAAGTAATTAGTTGATATTCAGAACCTACACGTTTGACTAATCTTCTTGACACTTGGATTGTTTCCAACCTAAATACCAAGAGGATCATAGCTATAAACTTCCCAAGTCTGCTTGGTGAGGTAGAATTACTGTTTCATTAGAATGACTTTCTAAAAGTGAAAACACTCTGCCAAAAATGCATAAGCATTTTAACTATCTGAACAAAATTTGTCAACATTTCATTCAGAGCACCTGTAATGCTGCAGGCCATAAATAGTAGTATATGAGAGTAATTTCCCCACAGTATGTTTATAGCAGAGACAGCTAGTTACCTCCCCAATATCTATTCTCTACTTCACTAACAGAAAACACATTCCATTCCAGATGGCAACGTGTCTAGCCCCAAACTGCATTCCCCAAGGCCCTTGGGCCCAGGAGTGAGCAGTGAGATGGAGCATAAATCAGGTAAGACTCCTGGATATTTTCCATCATTCCTCCTTTCCTGGCCTGGAACAAGGACATGAGGTTAGGGCTACGGTAGGAATCTTAGAACCAGAGGAAAATTTGAGAATTGAAATTACTTACTAAAGTTTAGTTTAGTTATCAAGATTACTAAAGATTATGATCCTATTCAGTTCCAAAGTTTCAGTTTAGTTATCATGATTACTGAAGATCATGATAACCTTGAAACTATCAAACAGGCCCAGAATTGCATACACATGTAACTTATGTTAGGTAAGAATAATAAACCTCTATCTTATTAAAGCATTTATTATATATCTTCTCATAAGAAAGTTTTTTAAAATTATGTTTATAAAAATAGTTATTATTAATTTAATTTTGAGTTCTTTCAGGACTTAGCCCCAATTCCTCTATACCAGGTTTATATACTTGAGAGCTCTTTCCTCTGTCCTATCCAGTTCCCAAGTTTTTAATAAATCCCACATGTTAGGATTCACAGACTTGTATCTGTCTCTGAGAACTCTCCTCAGAAATGCAGCCCCAACTGCTTTCTTGAAATTTGAGATTTTCACTAAAATGTATCAAAGGATACACTTTTAAAAATTTCCCACACTGAACATGTAACCTCCCCAACACTAAACCCACCTCTTTGAACATGGGTTTAATCTTAGTGAAAAGTATTAATGTGCAATAAATTGTACACATGAAAAACCTAGTATTTAGTTCAGCACATTTTTAAGATGCCCACTTTTGCCATCCCCATTGCCAGCACTCTAATCCACCATTTCTGGAGGTGTTCAAATAAAATATCCCCATAAATTCTTTCCCTGTGTCCATATTGTCCAAACTGTTCTCTTTTCATCTACTCCTCAAGCAATGTAAACTTCTAAAAATGTGAATCTGAATATGTCCCCCCCCCACACACACATACTTAAATCAGTCAATGGCTTCTCATGATTTTCAGATAAAGACCACAAATGTTAATATGGCCTATAAGGCCTGCATGCTCTCTGGCTCCTACCACTTCCCATTTGTCATGTGGCATTATGAACCTCTTTTCTTGTCTATGATCACAGTGATTTCTTTTAGTTCCATGACCATGTTGTTGCTATTCCCTCTGAATACACTTTCCACTTCATCCTAGTAACTTTAACAACTCCTACTGATTCCTTTTCTTACTGATTTTAGAGAGAGGGGAGAGAAGATAGGAGAAAGAGAGACAGAGACAGAGACATCAACTTGTTGTTCCACTTATTAATGCACTCATTGGTTGATTCTAGGATGTACTCAGATAGGGGATCTAACCTGCAACCTTAACATATTAGGATGATGCAGGAACCAACTAAGCTACCCAGACTGGACCATTCCTACTCACTCTTTAGTTCTCAACTCAAAGAAAACTTTCTCAGGTATCCTTGATTTTATCTCTGGGTCCTATCTCTTAGTTATACACTCTAGTATTACATAAGTAGTAGTACGACTTTGTACCAATATGTGGAATTTGGCCCATCTTTTTATCCTGAGTGCCTACCATGGTGTCTGACTGTAATAATTATACTACACATAGGTATCATTAAGTGTTTAACTAATAAATTAAAAAGTAATCCATATTCATGTGAGCTAGAATATGTCTTCAAGGGTTTCTTATGAGACAACATGGGTGGTTCACTTTCTTCACCCTATCTATGTACATGACTGGCAAACCACGTGGCATATAAATTTTTAGTTCCTTTCTCTCTGAAAATATTGTGAATTCTATTCAACTCTCTTCTGTACTTATTATTGCAGAGGTTTCAAAGGTCATGCTTTTATTCCTTAGAGTAAAAGTGTCATTTTATGCCTCCTGGATTGTACAGTTATTTATTTTTTCTGGAAATGCTTATGAATTCAGTAGCATGAGAGGGGCTTTTTAGTAAACAGTTTGTCTTTAAGTCAGGACTTTCTTTAGTTGTATAGTGTTTTCTTAAATTATATCTCATGTTGATTTTCTTTTGTATCCTTTGGTTTTGATCTCTTCCTAAAGAACATAAATGTTCTGGACTGGGGGGTGGGCTGGGATGGGGGTAAAAGGCAGAAAACTGTACTTTAACAATAATTAAAATAAAAAATGAAAGAAAATAAGAACATAAATTTTCTTATTCTATCTTCTCATGTCTTATCTTATGGGTTGTAATTGTCTTTTTTTCTTTTATTTTGTATTCAAAGTTAGTATCCTAGATTTGTCCTCCACATGATGGATCTACTTTCTGAAACACCATCACTATACTTCATTATATCTAAGGCTGAATTTCAGTCTGCAATGTTAAATCCTTGGACATGTATCATTGGCTCATTGTATTCTCTTTATTTCTTCCTGACACAAATCAAATCAATTTTCGTCATGGCTTCTTTTCACCATAGCGTTCAAAGTTCTGAGAACATTAATAAGAGTATCAACTCCCTAAAACTAATTTCAGTTCATGTGGTACATCTTTCTTCAAAAGTTTGGGTTTTGTTTTCTTGTGTTATTGTTGTTGCTTCTGCAATGTGCAACATCCATGCGATAAAAATTATAAAACTTCATCTGGTGTTATGTTGGTGTCAGGTATAAGTCAGTGAATTCACCTTTCTAATAATAGCTATGGCATTGCTATTAGAATTATTTTATTAACTTGCTTAACAAAGACATAACTGACTAGCCTACAACATAACTGGTGCAAAATGCTTTCATTAGCAGGGATGGTACAAATAAAGAAAGAAGTACATCCTCCCATTTTCCATAAGACACCATTTTTCTACAGCTCTCTCAACTGAGAACAGGACTTACTGGAGAACAAGAGACATGAGTGGGGTAGATAATAAAGTTCTTTTTATTTTCCAGAAGAGTGAAACAATTTAACAAATAAATGAATAAAAGTTGCCATGGCCCCTTCTTCCCTTTGTGTCTTTGTTGTCCACTTCATATTCTGCATCGTGACCTCACTTACACTTTACATTTTTATTTTTTATTGTTATTCAAGTACAGTTGTTTCCATTCCCTCCTCCACTCCCTCCACCCCACCCATCTCTGCCTCCTACCCTCAATTTCACCCCCTTTGGTTTTATCCATGTGTCCCTTATACATGTTCCTTGATGACCCTTCCCCTATCTTCCCCCATTATCCCTTTCCCTCCTCCCCTCTGGTTACTGTCAGTTTGTTTTTTATTTCAATGTCTCTGGTTATATTTTGTTTGCTTGTTTGTTTTGTTGATTAGGTTCTGCTTAAAGGTTAGATTTTTTTTAAAGGTGAGATCATATGGTATTTGTCTTTTACTGCCTGGCTTATTTCACTTAGCATAATGCTCTCCAGTTCCATCCATGCTGTCACAAAGGTCAGGAGTTCCCTCTTTCTTTCTGCTGTGTAGTATTCCATTGTGTAAATGCACCACAGTTTTTTGATCCATTCACGTACTGATGGGTACTTAGGTGGTTTCTAGCAGTTGACTATTGTAAATTGTGCTGCTGTGAATATTGGGGTGCATAGGTCCTTTTGGATTGGTGTTTCAGGATTCTTAGGATATAATCCCAGCAGTGGAATTGCCAGGTCAAAAGGCAGGTCCATTTTAGCTTTCTGAGGACATTCCATACTGTTTTCCACTGTGGCCGCACCAGTCTGCACTCTCACCAACAAACTGTGTATTAGAAAACATCAGCAAAATGAAAAGGAACCAATTGTATGGGAAAATGGATTTGCAAATGATACCTTGCAAACATTTGATCTTCAAAATATACCAAGAACTCACATGACTCCACTCCAGGAAGGCAAACAATCCAATTAAAAAATGGGCAAAGGACATGAACAGACACTTCTCCAAGGAGAACATACAGAGAGCCCAGAGACAAATGAGAGGATGCTCAGCATCACCAACCATCAGAGATGCAAATTAAAACCACAGTGAGATACTGCTTCACACCTGTCATAATGGTCATCAAAAACAAGTCGACAAAGAACAAGTGGTGGTGAGGTTGTGGAGAAAAGAGAACCTAGTACACTTTAATTGATGGAAATACTTCTTTGAGTTTTATAGATTAGAGATTCCTTATTTCCAATGATGATGAAAGCTTGAAACTTTTTGAAAGATTTATTGTGCATTTTAATGGTTGAAGAGCAAATTATTAGTCATTATCTGCCATAATAAATTGAAAATCCTTAAATAATATCTGCAATGTTCTTAAAGAGAAAATTATTATATCCAAAGATTAACTGACAAGGATTCTTTTAGTGTAAAATAAATGGAATGTTTAGACCACCTACCAGTATTTGAAGTTTTTTTGTTTTTGTGCTTTCAATTGAACTTTTAATATAATATTTTATGTTTATGTTTATAGTCCAAATACCAATTAGAATGTTAACATGTACTACACATGACAAAATATATATTCATAGGCAATGTCATTTCTTTTGTTTCATTTAATCAACTGTACAATAATTAATTCAGCTGACATTTGCTAGAAAATAATATGTTTGATCAATCTGAACTGTGGATGGTGAAGTAATACTACCTAACAGCTTATTTTCATGCTGGAAATTTTTTAATTGAACCCACCACACAGAAGGCACAGCTTCCCAGAAGTAAAATTTAACTTTTGCATGTATTTAATTATTCCTCTACACTAAGTGCTTTGGATGGCGTCTTTCTCAATAGGCGAAAATGTTGCACTTCTCTTGCAAATGCATGCATAGCACATATCCTAAAAGAAAACTTCTGTTACTACAAATTAACTTAAATGTATATAATAATCTTGTGGGAATTTTTTCATTATTCAAAATTCATGGTTGTTCATGTATGCAAGGTAGAAAAATATTTCTTTTGCAAATCGATATTGTTTTCTAGAGGATTTTGGCAGAATAGGTATATGAGTAATATAACAACTATTTCAGAGTTTTTAAAAATGGATTTTTATGGGTTAGATATAAATAGTATTTATTTATAATGTATATTTTATCTGATTAACAACAGAATTTGAGATGACCTATAAAAATACACAAGAAGTTACTAAAATAGAAAGAAAAAACTTTAAAAATTGTTAAATTTGTAAGAAAGTAAGATAGTAATGACCTGGGGTAGTAGTTTCTCCCATTTATTAAGCATTAAATTTTACTAAACCAAAATAAAAACAAAAAAGTCATAAGCATCACATAATCTAATAAAAGGAAACTTCAAAGTAGAGATGCTTTGACCAGTTTAAAAGTTTCTTATGTTATCATAGTATTAAATGGACTTAGATAAGGTCCATTCATTTATTCATTTATTCATTCATTCATTTCATTCACTTCATTTAATTTATATGTACTGAACACTTACTATGCACCAGACACATTATTAACTAGTGAGTTTTGGCAGGAAAATAATACAGGGTGGGACAAAAATAGGTTTACAGTTTTGAGTGCATGAAACAGTTTATTTTTGTATTATTATTATTAATTACTATATTATTTTTCCTATAAACAACTGTAAACCTGCTCTTGCCCCCACCCTGTATACAGACAAAAATAACTGAACTCATGAAGTTTATACTTTAGTAAGGAAAACAAAAAATTAACAAATAAAAAGGTATTATGTGCTAATAATTGCTAAGAAAAAAGGTGTAAATACTGCAGGTTAGGGATGGAAGTATGAGTTTTTAAATTAAGATTGTAAAGGACCTTACTGTCCCCTAAATGAGATAAATTCATTTCTCACCTCTAGTAATTTTCTCTGTCAGCCTTTGTCTTACAAGCAGCTTTGAATTTGTTCACTTGCCTTAGCAAGTGGTTGATGAAGACCCCAGAGTTCCATACACACTTCATGTGGGAAATGTGTAAGTGTGAGTGTATTCCACCCTGACTAGAAGAAAATTTAAGTATTGCTTCCATGGGGGAAAAATTCTGACTGCCTTTGTGCAGCACCACTTCCCAGTGGCCTGGGAGGTTTGAGTTAGCTGCTAAATGTGCATTGAAACAAACCAAATTGCTGTGCAAGCTTCATTAGTATTCACAATATGACCTCTGGAAAATATCTTCCAAAAACAATTTTGGCTTTGGCAGATTTACTATTATTCTACCATTTCTGAAAGTAACTGAGAAAATGGGATCAGTTTTTTCTAGGAACAGTTCCTGGTTCATGACATTAGGATCATTTAATCTATGTTCAGAATGCCTATCATCTTTTTTGCCATCACAGAAGGATACACATGTAATTAATCCAAAATCTGAATCAGGAAATTTACATAGTATAACTCAGAGTAAAAGGACATGGAAATCTAGCATTGTTTTCTATTTTATGACAATGAAGCCTTATGAGATTACCCATACGAATTCTTCTATTTATATAAAAATGAAACTTTAATAAACACAAAATGCCTTACATGGGTCGCAATATTTAAAAAGTTAAAATAAGACATAAGTATAAAATGAGCATATTTTAAATATTTTATTCAACTCATTAATTAATGAGGAAAACCACTAAAATTATAAAACTTACTCCAAGAGAATTTGATGAACAGGGATTTATATAGTCTATCAAGAATGCCATGTAAAAATTAAAAGTTTTATAGAGTAGGACTGCTAAATTAGGTATACAACTCATTATTGTCCCTCATTGTTGTCAAATCACAACCATCACAGTTATCTTTTTCATCAGGTATAAATTTACATAACACTAAATAATTTAATAATGCCTGATTTCCCACCAAGTAGTAAATAGAAAAGTGATACAAAGGTACATTCCCCTAGAAAATTACACTATCCTTGGGTGATTTTATTAAACAATGTCTCAGAATAATGCTGAAAAATGTGCCATCTACCTTTTCTACCCTTTTTTCAGTTTTAATAATTTTCTATTTTATTAAATTTATTGGGGTGACATTGGTTAATAAGATTGTATAGATTTCAAGTATATATTTCTATGATACATCATTTGTATACTGCATTGTGTGCCCACCACCCAAAGTCAGATCATCTTCCATCACCACATATTTGCTCTCCCCTGCCCTCTTCCTTCTGGTAACCACCATACTATTATCTGTCTCTATGAGTTTCAGATTTATATCCCACATGTGAGTGAAATCATATGGTTCTTTGCTTTTTCTGACTGACATTTCACTTAGCATGATATTCTCAAGGTCCATCCATGTTGTCATAAATGGAAGTATTTCATATTTTCTTATGGATAAGTAGTACTCCATTGTATATATGGACCACATCTTTATCCACATATTTATTTATAGAAGGACATTTTGGTCATTTCCATGTCTTGGCCTCCATGAATAATCCTGCAGTGAACATAAGGGTGTGTATATCTTTGCAAATAAATGTTTTCGAGTTTCTCAAGTTTCCAGGTTTCTTGGTAGACACATGGAAGAGGGATTGCTAGGTCATATGGCTACTCTATCCTTAATTTTTTGAGGAACAACCAGACTGTTTTCCATAGTGGCTGTACCAGTTCATATTCCCACCATAAGTGAATGAAGGTTCCTTTTTCTCCACAACCTCTCCAACACTTATTATTACCTGACTTGATAATAATGGCTGTTCTAACAGGTATAAGGTGGTATCTCATTGTAGTTTTGATTTACATTTCCCTAATAACTAGTGAAGTTGCAATTGCAACCAAAGCATAGAATACCTAGGAATAAAATTAACAAAAGATATGAAGGAACTATATATTGAAAACTACAAACTATTATGAAAGAGATTGAAAAAGACATAAAGAACACAATATTCTGTGTTCATGGATTGGAAGAATCAACATAGTTAAAATGTCCATATTACTGAAAGCAATATACAGATTTAGTTTAGTCCCCATCAAAATCCCAATGACATTCTTTAAAGATTTATATAGAGCCGCAAAATACCCCAAATAGCTAAAGGAACCTTGAGTAAAAGAGAACAAACCCAGAGATATCACACTATTTGACTTCAAATTATACTACAGAGCAACAATAATCAAAACAGCATGGTATTGCCCCCCCCCAAAAGACACACAGATTATTGGGCCAGAAATCAGAGCCCAGAAATAAAACCACATGTTTATGGGCAAATAATTTTTGACAAAGGGGCCAAAAACACACAATGAAGAACAGAAAGCCTCTTCAAAAATGGTTCTGGGAAAGTTGGAAAGCCACATGCAGAAGAATGAAACTAGATTACAGTTTGTTCCCATGTACAAAAATTAATTCAAAGTGAATCAAAGACCTAAATATAAGACCTGAAACAATAAATTACATAAAAGAAAACATAGGTACTAAAGTTATGGACTTTGGTCTTAGAGAGGATTTTATGAATTCGACCCCAAAAGCAAGGGAAGTAAAGCCAAAAATAAATGAATGGGACTATATTAAACTAAAAAGCTTCTGCACAGCAAAAGAAAACACTGACAAAACAAAAAGGCAGCCCACCAATGAGAGGAGATATTTGCAAACAGCTCTGGTGAGGGGTTAATATCCAAAATTTATAAAGAATTCATACAAATCAATACCAAACAAACAATCCAATTAAAAAATGGACAGGGGACCTGAACAGAAACTTTTCCAAAGAAGATATACAAATAGCCAACAGATAATATGAAAAGATGCTCAACTTCAATGATTTTCTTAAATCTCTCCCTGTCTCAGTCCAGACTGGAACAACAAATACAATAAACTGGGTGGATCTAATAACAATTGATTTTTCACAAAAAAGGAGCTCCTACCTTTTGCAACAGCATGGATGGAACTGGAAAGCATCATGCTGAGTGAAATAAGCCAGGTGTTGAAGGAAAAATACCATATGATCTCACCTTTAACAAGAAACTAAACAACAAAACAAACAAGTAAGCAAAATATAATCAAAGACACTGAAATAGAGAACAGGGGGACAGCAACCAGAGGGGAGAGGGGAGGGAATTTCAGGGGAAATAGGGGAGGAATTTAGAGGAACAAATATAAATGATACATGGACAACAACTAAGAAGGGTGGAAATGGGAGGGAGGGGGGAGCAAGGGGGGGGTGAGATGGGATGAGAGTAATAGACAGAAAACTGTACTCGAAAAATAATTAAATAAATTTTTAAAAAATTGTTTCTCACAATTCTGGAGGTTGGGGAGTCCAAGATCAGAGTGCCAGCATGGCCAGTTTCTGGTGAGAGCCCCCTTCTTGGTTTTCTTTTTGAAAAATATATTTTATTGATTATGTCATTATGGTTGTCCTATTCCACCCCTTCATTCCCCTCCACCCTGCACACCCACTCCCCCCATTCCTCCCCTTTAGTTTGTGTCCATGTGTCACAAGTTCCTTAGATTCTATATTTCCCACACTATTTTTGTCCTGCCCCCTGTCTATTTTCTACCTACTGTCTATGCTACTTAGTCTCTCTACCTTCTCCCGCCTTCTCTCCTCCCAATCCCCTGTTGCTAACCCTCCATGTGATCTCTGTTTCTATGGTTCTGCTCCTGATCTAGCTGTCCTCTTAGTTTGCTTTTGTTTTAGGTGTGATTGTTAATACCTGTGAGTTTGCTGTCCTTTCACTGTTCATAGTTTTCATCTTCTTTTTCTTAGATAAGTCCCTTTAGCATTTCATATAATAAGGGCTTGGTGATGATGAACTCCTTGAACTTGTCCTTATCTGAGAAGCCTTTTATCTGCCCTTCCATTCTAAATGAAAGTTTTTCTGGATAGAGCAGTCTTGGATGTAAGTCTTTGGATTTCATGACATGAAATGCTTCTTTCCAGCCCCTTCTTGCCTGTAAGGACTCTTTTGATAAATCAGCTGATAGTCTGATGGGAACTCCTTTGTAGGTGACTGTCCCCTTATCTCTTGCTGCTTCTAGAATTCTCTCCTTCATTTTAATCTTGGCTAATGTAATGATTATGTGCTTTGGTGTGTTCCTCCTTGGGTCCACCTTCTTGGGACTCTCTGAGCTTCCTGGACTTCCTGGAAGTCTATTTCCTTTGCCAGATTGGGGAAGTTCTCCTTTATTATTTGTTCAAATAAGTTTTCCACTTGTTGCTCTTCCTCTTCCTCTTCTGGTACCCCTATAATTCAGATGTTGCAACATTTAACAATGTCCTGGAGGTTCCTAAGCCTCTCCTTATTTTTTTTTAATTCTCATTTCTTCATCGTTTTCTGTTTGGTCATTTTTTTCCTCCTTTTGGTCCATTCCATTGATTTGAGTCCCAGTTTCCTTCCTATCACTATTGGTTCCCTGTGCATTTTCCTTCATTTCACTTAGTGAAGCCTTCATTTGTTCCTCTAGTTTGTGATTAAAATCAACCAGTTCTATGAGCATCGTGATCACCAGTATTTTGAACTGTGCATCTGATAGATTGGCTATCTCTTGGTTGCTTAGAGTTATTGTCTCTGGGGCTTTAAGCTGTTCTTCTTCTTTAGCCATAATGTTTTGGTCTGTTTATGCTTGTTATGTATGAGGTGCGGAATCTTAGGTGTTCACCAGGGCGAGGCAACCCAGTTGCTGGGTTGTGACACTGTGTGTGGGGTGGGGTCAGAGAGGTGCAATGGGGTTTTTTCTGCTCTCTCTTGGATTTTGGTCCCCTCTGCTGCTTCCCACCAGCAAATTGGGCCCTTCTGGTGCTAGTCCCCAGATGTGTGGGCCTGTGTACCCTCCAGAACCTTGTGGGTCTTTCCAACGAACTCTCTGTGAGCCAGGAGCCTCTCCCGGCACCTCGACCATGAAAGTTTTTCCAGTTGGTGCTTTTAGGCTTTATTTCCAGGTGCTGGGGACTTTGTTTGTGCGGTCTGTCTCACTGCTCACTCCTTTGCCTGGTTTATCTGTGCATGAATGTGTGACAGCAGTCAGGCAGCCATCTTGCACCCTCACTGGATCTGCCTGTTGCCACCCTGCACCTGGAATCTGCCACCTGCCACTTGGGCGCCTGGGTCGGGTATGACTGCTTTTTCCTGCATGACCTGCTGACCACGCCCCTTTTACTGGTCTAGATAAATGATTCATTGTTGTTGGACTTCAGTACTGTTTAATTTTCTCTCTGTTTTGGTTGTGTTCTGGTTTTTAAATATTTGTTGTTCATAAACTTGATTGTGTGAGGAGGTACAGTGTTTTCACCTATGCCTCCATCGTGGATGGCCCCCTTCTTGGTTTTCATATGGCTATTATTTTGCTCTGTACTCACAGGACAGAAAGACAGATCATGTCTCTCATGGCTCTTCTTATTAGGGCACTAATCCCATTCATGAGGGCTTCAACTTCATGACCTAATTACTTCCCAAATACCGCATCTCCAAATACTATCACATTGGGGATTAAGGTTTCAACATAAAATATGCAGGGTGTTGGGAGGCACAAACATTAAGCTCATAACATTACTCCTTTTAGTCCAAATTTATCTCCAAATATTGATCAGAAAAAGGTTGGCTTTATTATAGTTTCGACTGATTCTTTTCATAGATGTAATAAGAGATGTTAAATAATCAAATAAACTTCCTTGATTATGTAGTTTTTAACAGATACTGAGGCAAAAGTGTTAGCTTTTGTTTGTAAATTTTTCTTAAAGACTCTAGGATTGAACCATTTAAAAGACTCTATAAAAGTCCAAGCTGAGAAGTCAATGCCAAGAAATTCTCTCCCTTAGATATCACTGTAATACCCCCCAAATTAATAAATTCCTCTCTTTTCAAGGTCTTCAAAATATGGTAAGGTCTTCAAGGTTCCGGGCCTGCCTGGAAATGATTTTATTTATCACTTGCGACTCTGGAGTTCTATAAACCAGTACCAGGCCAGTGTCCTAGGAGGATTTTGTAGTCTTTGGCTCTTGTTCTTCACTTCCAGTAATTTTACTGTTTGAACATATATTTTCAACACAACAATAATTATGAAGAATATTTTGGTCATTCCATCTCTAATCTAGGTTGATACCTTACAGTATATGAGAGAAAATGATAGTATGGCTTTTTAAAATTTAATTCTTATTCAAGTACAGTTTTCTGTTTTATATTCCCTGCCCGGCCACCCCCAGTCCTCCTCACCTCCCCCCCATTTCTGAACACCACCTTAATTATTGTCCATGTGTCCTTTATACTTATTCATGTGAGTCCCTCCCCTTTCCCCCTATGATTCTCTCTCCTCTCCTCTCTGGACCCTGTCAGCCTTCTCCGTATTTGAGTGTCATTGGTCATACTTTGCTTGCTTGTTTGTTTTGTTGTTTAGATTCCTGTTAAAGGTGAGATCATATGGTATTTGTCTTTCACTGCCTGGCTTATTTCACTCAGCATAATGTTCCCCAGTTACATCCATGATGTTGCAAAAGGTAGGAGCTCCTTCTTCCTTTCTGCAGCATAGAATTCCATTGTGTAAATGTACCATAGTTTTTTGATCCAGTCATTGACCAATGGGCATCTAGGTTACCTCCAACTCTTGGCTATCGTGAATTGTGGTGCTATGAACATCGGGGTGCATAGGTTCTTTTGGATTGGTGTTTCAGGGTTCTTAGGATATAATCCTAACAGCGGAAATGCTGGATCAAAAGGCACGTTCATTTTTAGTTTTCTTAGAAAGTTCCATACTGTTTTCCATAGTGGTTGTACCAGTCTGCAATCCCACCAACAGTGAACTAAGATCCCCTTTTCCCCACAACTTCTCCAGCACTTGTTGTTTGTTTCTTTGTTTATGATAGCCATTCTGACTGGTGTAAAGTGGTATCTCATTGTGGTTTTAATTTGCATCTCTCTGATAGCTAGTGATATCGAGCATCTTTTCATGTGTCTCTGGATCCTCTGTACGTCCTCCTTGGAGAAATAGCTGTTCAAGTACTTTGCCTATTTTTTAATTGCGTTGCTCATCTTCTTTGAGTGGAGTCGAGTGAGGTCTTTGTATATTTTGGAGATTAAACCTTTGTCTGAAGTATCATTGGCAAATATGTTCTCCCAAGCTGTTGCTTCTCTTCTAATCTTGATACTGTTTTCCTTAGCCATGCAGAAGGTTTTAAGTTTGATGACATCCCATTTGTTTATTCTTTCCTTTATTTCCCTTGCTCTAGGGGACATATCAGTAAAAATCTTGCTGTGTGAAATATCTGATATTTTCCTGCCAATGTTCTCCTCTAGGGCTTTAATGGTTTCACAGCTTATAAGTCCTTTATCCACCTGGAATTAATTTTGGTGTATGGTGTAAGTTGGCGCTCAAGTTTCATTGTTTTGCATGTAGCTGTCCAGTTCTCCCAACACCATTTGTTGAAGAGGCTATATTTACTCCATTTTATGTTATTGCCCCCTTTGTCAAATGTTAATTGACTGTAGAGAGTTGGGTTTATTTCTGGGCTCTCTATTCTATTCCATTGGTCTATGTGCCTGTTTTTATGCCAGTACCAGGCTGTTTTGATTACAGTGGCCTTGTAATACAGTTTGATATCAGGTATTGTGCTCCCTCCTACTTTGTTCTTCTTTCTCAAAATTGCGGCTGCTATTCAGGGTCTTTTATGGTTCATTATACATTTTTGAAGTGTTGGTTCTATGTCTGTGAAATATGCCATTGGAACTTTAATAGGTATTGCATTGAATCTATAAATTGCTTTGGGTAGTATGGACATTTTGATGATGTTAATTCTTCCAATCCATGAGCATGGTATATGTTTCCATTTGTTCGTGTCTTCCTTGATTTCTTTCTTCAGTGTTGTGTAGTTTTCTGCATACAGGTCTTTTACCTCCTTGGTTAGGTTTATTCCCAGATATTTTATTTTTCGTTTTGCTATATCGAATGGGATTTTTTCCTGATTTCTGCTTCTTCTGTTTCATTTTTGGTCTACAAAAATGCCTTCGATTTCTGGATATTGACTTTGTATCCCGCTGTTTTGCCAAATTCATTTATTAGTTCCAGCAGTTTTTTGGTAGAGGCTACAGGGTTTTCCATGTAAACTATCATGTCATTTGGAAACAATGACAGTGTTGTTTCCTCCTTTCCGATTTGGATGCCTTTTATTTCCTATTCTTCTCTGATTGCTGTGGCTAGAACATCTAATACTATATTGAATAGAAGTGGTGATAGTGGGCAACCTTGTCTTGTTCCTGATCTTAGTGGAAAAGCCTTTAGTTTTTTCCCATTGAGTATGATGTTGGCTGTAGGTCTTTCATATATAGCCTTTATTATATTGAGGAATGTTCCCTCTATTCCCATTTTTCTGAGTACATTTATCATAAATGGGTGTTGTACCTTATCAAAAGCTTTTCCTCATCTATTGATATGATCATGTGGTTTTCATCATTGCTTTTGTTTATGTGGTGTATTACATTTACTGATTTATGAATATTGAACCATCCTTGCTTCCCTGGGATGAATCCCACTTGGTCATGGTGTATGATCTTTTTGATGTATTGTTGGATGCGATTTGCCAATATTTTACTGAGGATTTTAGCGTCTGTGTTCATCAGAGATATTGGCCGGAAGTTTTCTTTCTTTCTTTTGTCCCTATCTGGCTTTGGAATTAGGATGATGCTGGCTTCATAAAAAAAGTTGGGGAACACGATCGCGGTTCGATTCCCAGTCAGACACATGCCTGGGTTGCAGGCCATTTCCCAGCAGGGGACTCATGAGAGGCAACCAT
This sequence comes from Sturnira hondurensis, assembly GCF_014824575.4. Taxonomy (NCBI): domain Eukaryota; kingdom Metazoa; phylum Chordata; class Mammalia; order Chiroptera; family Phyllostomidae; genus Sturnira; species Sturnira hondurensis. Next base: position 68,286 of record NW_028076722.1, read on the forward strand.
ACATTGATACTTCTCTCTTTCTCTCCTTCCCTTCCCCTCTAGAGATAAATAAATAAAATCTTTAAAAAAAAGAGTTGGGGAGTTTTCCCTCTTATTGGATTTTTTGGAATAGTCTGTGAAGGATAGGGGTCAGCTCTTCCTTAAATGCTTTGTAGAATTCTCCTGTGAAACCATCTGGTCCAGGGCTTTTGTGTGATGGGAGTTTTTTGATTACTGCTTCAATTTCATCTGCTCTTATTGGCCTGTTCAGGTTTTCTGCTTCTTTTTCATTGAGTCTTGGAAGATTATATTTTTCTAGAAATTTGTCCATTTCACCTAGGTTTTCAAATTTCTTGGCATACAGTTCTTCATAGTAATTTCTTACAATCTCTTCTATTTCTGTGGTATCAGTTGTAATTTCTCCTCTTTCATTTCTGATTGTGTTTATTTGGGTCCTCTCTCTTCTTTTCTTGATGAGCCTACTTATAGGTTTATCTATTTTGTTTATCTTTTCAAAAAACCAACTCCTAGGTTCATTGATCCTTAGAATTGTGCTTTTAGTCTCTATGTCATTTAATTATGCTCTGATCTTGGTTATTTCCTTCCTTTTACTTGCTCTGGGCTCTTTGTTGTTGTTCTTCGAGTTCTTGCAGGGGTCGGGTTAGGTTGTTTGTTTGAAATGCTATTTTCTTTAGGTAAGCCTGTATTGCTATGAACTTCCCTCTCAGGACCGTCTTTTCTGTGTCCCATAAGTTTTGGGTTGTTGTGAGTTCATTTTCATTAGTTTCGAGAAGTTTTTTGATTTCTTCTCTAATTTCAATCTTGACCCATTCATTGGTTAATAGCATACCGTTCGATCTCCATGCTTTTGGGTGTTTGGGTTTTTTTCCTGTAGGGTTGGTTTCCAATTTCAGTCCCTTGTAATCAGAGAAGATGCTTGGTATGATTTCTATTTTCCTGAAGTTGTTGAGACTCGTTTTGTGTCCTATCATGTGGTCTATCTTTGAAAATGTTCCATGTGCACTTGAAAAGAATGTGTATTTAGCTTCTTTGGGATGGAGGGCTCTACATATATCAATTATTTCCATTTCTTCTAGAGTGTCATTTAATGCTGCTATATCTTTGTTGATATTTTGTTTGGAAGATCTGTCCATTTTTGACAGTGTGGTGTTAAAATCCCCTACTATAATTGTGTTGCTGTCAATATCTTTCTGGAGGTCCTCTAGGATTTTATTTATATATTTGGGTGCTCCTGTGTTGGGTGCATATATATTTACGATGTTAATGTCTTCTTGGTGGATTCTTCCCTTGAGAGTTATGAAGTGTCCTTCTGGGTCTCTCTTTATAGCCCTTTTTTTGAAGTTTATTTTATCTGATATGAGGATTGCTACCCCAGCTTTTTTTCTTGTCCATTTGCTTGGAAAATTTGTTTCCCTCCTTTCACTTTCAGTCTGTGGTGGTCTTTTGACCTGAGGTGGGTCTCTTGTAGGCAGCATATGTGTGGGTCATGCTTTCTTAACCATTCAGCTATTCTATGTCTTTTAATTGGTGCTTTCAATCCATTTACATTTAAGGTTATTATTGAAAGGTACTTATTCATCGCCATTTGTGCACCTGTGTTCCTCTCTGTCTCACTCTTTTCCTTCCTTTGCTTAAAGCAGCTCTTTTAGTAATTCTTGTAGAGCTGGTTTGGTGGAGGCGTATTCTTTTAGACTTCTTTTGTCTTGGAAGCTCTTTATTTGGCCTTCTATCTTGATTGAGAGCCTTGCTGGATAAAGTAGCCTTGGTTGTTGGCCTCTGTTTCTCATTACTTGGAATATTTCTTGCCATTCTCTTCTTGCTTGGAGTGTTTCCATTGAGAAGTCAGTAACCAATCTTATTGGGACCCCCTTGTATGTTACTTCCTTTTTCTCCCTTGCTGCCTTTAGGATTCTCTCTTTGTCTTGGAGGTTTGCCATTTTAATGATGATGTGTCTTGCAGTAGGCCTCTTTGGGTTCCACCTGCCTTGGACTCTCTGTGATTCCTGGATTCGTGTGACTTTCTCTCTCCTCAACATAGGAAAATTTTCTGTTATTACTCTTTCATGTAGTTTTTCTATCCATTGTTCTTCTTCTCCTTCTGGTATTCCTATTATTTGGATATTATCACGTTTCATATTGTCTTGCATTTCTCTTAGCCTCTACTCATTTTTTCTGATTCTCTTTTCCATTATCTGGTCTGTCTGGGAGATTCTTTCCAGCCTGTCTTCGAGCTCGCTTATGCAATCTTCCGCCTCATCAGTCCTACTCTTCATACCTTCTACTGTGTTCTTCAGTTCAGAAATTGTATTCTTCATTTCCTCTTGGCCTTTGCTGATGATTTCTATTTCCTTTTTCATGTTGGTATAGTTTGCAGAGAATTCATTGTAGCTCCCCTGTAGTTTCTGGTAGCTTGTTGTAAGCTCTTTGAATTTCCTGATAACCAGTGCTTTGAATTCAATATCTGATAGTTGGCTTGCCTCTATTTCATCTAACATTCTTTCTGAGACTTCCTCCTTTTCTTTCATTTGGGCATTGTTTCTTTGTCTTCCCATTGTTTGTGATGCTCTTCTTGTTGGCCTTAGCTTCTTAAATCGATCTGTTCTGGTACCCTGAGTTTATGGTGTGAACTTCTGTGGTAGGATGCCTGTGAAATTCAGTGGTGTAGTCTCCTGTAGGTATCTTGGTGTTCTCCACTTCCACTACTCCTCTGGTTGGTTTCCAGCTAGTCAAACCTTTTCTTCTGGTCTCACTAGCTGCAGCAGCCTGAGGGGCTGTTTGTGTGGCTTTTCTCGCACTTCAGTAAGCTCAACTTGTCTCGCCAGTACCCCTCCAAGTTCCAGACTGGCACCACTCTCCTGCGCCCTACTGACAGCGGATTTTCTCCCAGGCTTTCCAGCCCTGGTCTGACGTGAGGGCGCACGCTCCCAGCGAGGCGTTCCTGTTCTCGTAGTCTTGGGTGCGGACCTTTCCCTGTGTTGTGGCTGCACGCACAGGGCAACTCACAATTCTCCCAAACCAACAGCCACAGCCTGACTTCCTGTGTTTTCCTGTCTGCGTGGGCTGAGTAGTATCGGAGCTGGTGACTGGCTGTCTTCCAGGGGCCCACCTAGCAGCCCACGACTCCCCAAGACTGTTCTAGAGCTGGTGCAGGTCCCGTGCCACAGAGATCGCCTGGGTGACTCTCAATTCCCCAAGCCAAGAGCTGGCGCAGGCCCCGCAAGGCCAGGAAGGCACGGGCGACTGGCGGTTGGTCAAGCCAAGGGCCGGCGCGGGCCCCGCTAGGCCTGGGGGGCGCAGGTGACTGGGGGTTGATACTATGGCGTTATGAAGTAAATTATCTTTTTATCTTGACTCTAATACATTCAACTTTTACAAAGAAAGGTTGCAATTAAAATGTTTAGTTATTGCGTGTTAAGAGTATAAGTATGATTTAGCACCTTGTTACATTTATTTCAAAAGCAGACTACAAATATTAGAGTTAGGACAATTAAAAAAATTTGTACACCCTCACATATTCTGTTGATCAGATGGTCCTTACTATGTAGTTCAGAATTACATTTAGAGCAAAAATGTTTTTGTTTTCTATTGTGTTATAGCACAAAAACTTTTCTATGCTGTTATAGGAGAGCTGACATCTGCAACACTTAACTCATTTAGCTAGCCAGTGTAATGCAATACATTTAATTCAAAATTAGATAAATTAATTGACTACATTTATTTTATTGACTTAAAATTTGATGTTTGATATGATTTATATCTTCTTAAATTTATTAAAAATTGTTTTTGACTTATTATGTGATGATCCTAAAGAGTGTTCCATGTGGCCACGAGAAAAATGTGTATTCTCCCAGTGTTGGATAGAATGTTCTATGGAGGTCTATTGGGACCACTTAGTTTAAAGCATGGTTTCAGTACAATGTTTCCATGATGATTTTCTGTCAATATGATCTGTCCATTGCTGAAGATGAAGTATTGAAGTTCCCTGGTACTATCATATTTTTGTCTATTTCTTATTCAGATCTGTTAGTATTTGAGTAATTTATTTAGGTGCTCCAATATTAGGTGTATATACATTTCCAATTCTTGATGAATTGACCTCTTTATCATCATAAAATGACCTTCTTTGTCTCTCACAATATCTTTTGCTTAAAGTCTATTTTATCTGATATAAGTATAGCTACCCTGCTCTCCTTTGTTCTCTATTTGCTTATAATATCTGTTTCTATCTCGTTTCTTTAAGTTTTTGTGTGTCCTTAAAGCTACAGTGAGTTTCTCACAGACAGCATGTAGTTGTATCTTGTTTTTATCTATCCAACTACTTTATGTCTTTTGATTATCAAATTCAATTCATTTATATTTTGAGTAATTATTGATAGGTAAGGACTTACTCACACCATGTTATTGTTTTCTGGCTGTTTAGTAGTTCCCTTGCTCCTTTTTGCCTATTTCTGCTTTCCTATTTTCTATATTGATATACTTTCATTCCCTTCACTTTATCTTTTGTGAATCTTATGTATATTTTTGTTTTTAGGTTATCATAAGAATGACATAATATCACAAAATATAAGTCTCTTCTATGCTAGTAACAACTAAATTTGAATTGCCTACAATAACTCTACCATTCACTCACCCAGTTTTAAAATGTTATTGAAATATATCTGAAATGTAACAATGTGTAAATTTAAAGTATACACGTTGATTTGATATAATTATATATTACAGTATGGTTGCTGTTTTAGTGTTAGCTAACACCTTATCATGTGATATAATTATCATATTATTTTTGTGGTGAGAATAATTACGATTTAGTCTCTTTGCAAGTGTCATGTTTACAATACAGTATTATTGTCTGTAATCATTCTACTGTGCATTAGAGATTCAGGAAATATTTATCTACTACTTGGGAGTGATAGACAGCAACTATACTTGAAAAATAATTAAATAAATTTATATATATATATATATATATATATATATATATATATATGAAAGTTTGTAACCCTTACCATTTCTCCTATTCCCTCAACCCCTAGTAGTTACCATTCTACTTTCTGTTTTTAGGATTTCAGCTCATTTTTTTTTATTCCACATGTAAGTGATATTCTGTTGTTTGTCTCTATCTGACTTATGTCACTGAACATAATGTGTTCGAAGTCCATCCAAGTTGTCACAAATGACAGGATTTCCTTCTTTCTCATGGCTGAATAATATTCTAATATATATATATTCCTCATTCAGTCACCTGTTCAAAGGCACTAAGGTTGTTTCCATTATATCAGCTATTGTAAATAATGTTGCAATAAATGTTGATATGCATGTAACTCCTTGATATCCTGTTTTCATTTCCTTTGGGTATATCCCAGAAGTAGAACTGCTCGATCATATGGTAGATTCTTTTAATTTTTTGAGGAAACTACATATTATTTTCCACAGTGACTGTACTAGTCTGCATTCCCACCAAATATTCCCTTTTTTTCCATATCCTCGTCAATACTTCTTATCTCTTATCTTCTTTATGATAGGTATTCTAACAGGTGTGAGGTGATACCCTGTGGTTCTCATCATGCATTTCCCTGATGAGGAGGGATGTTGATTATCTTCATGTACCTGTTGGCCATTTGTATGTCTCCTTTGGGAAAATGTCTACTTACTTCCTCTACTCATTTTTTAATTGGATTGTTTGGGTTTTTGTTGTTGTTATTGAGTTGTATGAGTTATTTATATATTAAGATATATAAAGATGTTATATATCTTTATATATAATATATAATGTAATTATATATAATATAAAATACATTGTATCTATACAATATATTACATATTATCTATTATATTATTATATTATAAATTTTTATATATTGCATGTTATATATCTTTATATGTATTTTATATTAAGATGTTAACCTCATATCTGATATATGGTTTGAAAATAATTTCTCTCATTCTACAGGTTGCCTTTTCACTTTATTGATTTTTTCTTTTGCTGTGCAAAACTTTTAAGTTTGATGTAGTCTTCCATCTTGACTTTTAGTTTCGTTATTTGTGTTTTTTGTGAAATAGCAAAAATTTGCTGCCAGGACCAATGTCAAGGAATTTCTTCCCTATGTTTTCTTCCAGGAGCTTTAAAGTACCAGGTATATGTTTGAGTCTTTGGTCCTTTTTAGTTAATTTTGTGAGGATATAATGTAGAAGTCGAATTTCATTTGTCAACATGTTTATCCAGTTTTTTCAGTTCCAGTCATTGAAAAAAGTATTCTTTCCCTTTGAGTATTCTTTTCTCTCACTGAATATCGGTTGACCAAATATGAGGAAGTTTAAATCTTGTCTCAGTTCCATTGATCTGTGTGTATATTTTTATGCAAATATCATACTCTTTTGATTACTTTATCTTTGTGGTTTGATTTTATATCAGGAAATGAGATATCTCCAATTTTGTTGTTCTTTTTGGTGACTGCTTTGTCTATTTGGGATCTTTTGTGGTTACATACAAATGTTAGAATTGTTTTTTTCTATTTCTATGATATTTCTGTAATGTCATAATTTACTGCTTTAAATTATATACTTATAAACAAATAATTATAACTATAGTTATTGAATATTCTTTTCCTTTAGCCTTTTCACTAGAGTTAAGTGGTTAATGATCCACCATATTACAGTATTAAAGTAATCTGAATTTGACTATATTCTTACCTTTACCAGTGAATTGTATATTTTCATGTTACTAATTAACCTGCTTTCATTTCAGGTTGAAGAATCCTTTTCAGCATTTCTAATAAACTGGTATAGTGATGATGAATTCCCTCAGCTTTTATTTAGCTTTCATTTCTGAAGGACAGTTTTGATGGTAAAATATTCTCAATAGGCAGGTTTTTCCCCCCCTTTCCTGACTTGTAAGGTTTCTGCTGAGAAATCTCCTGGTAGCCTTCTAGATTTCCCTTGTAAATTATAAGCGTATTTTCTCTTGATTTTTAAATTTCTCTTGGTCTTTGATTTTAGATGGTTTTATCATAATGTGCCTTGGAGAAGATCTCTTTAAGTTGATTTTTTTGTTGTTATGGACCTATAAACTTGGATATACAAATCTCTCCCTATTTTGGAAGTTCTTAGCCATTATTTCTATAAGTAAGCTTTCTGTACCCCTTCTCCCTTTCTTCTCTATCTGGAACGCCAACAATTCACAAATTGGTCTTTTTTTTACTTAGATTTTTTCCTCTATTATTTATTTATTTATTTTCACATTTTTTATTGTCATTCAAGTACAATAATCTCATCCCCCTTACTCCCCCTAACCCCAGCCATCCCCATCTCTCTCCCTTGATCCTATCCTCCTTTGGTTTTGTCCATGTGTCCTTTATACATGCTCCTGAAAACTCTTCCCCACTCCCCCCCCCATTATCCCCTCCCACCTTCCCTCTGGTTACTGTCAGTTTGTTCTTAATTGTAGGGTCTCTGGTTATATCTTGCTTGCTTGTGTGTTTTGTTGATTAGGTTCCACTTATAAGTGAGATCATATGATACTTTTCTCTCACCACCTGGCATATTTTACTTAGAGTAATGCTTTCCAGATCCATCCATAATGTTGCAAAGGGTAGGAATTCCCTCTTTCTCTCTGCTGCATAGTATTCCATTGTGTAAATGTACCACAGTTTTTTCATCCACTCACTTACTGATGGGCACAAATTGGTCATTTTGACAGTATCCCATACATCTTTTTCCTGTGTTCTCCTCTGAGTGGTTAATTTCAAAGTTCATGTCTTCTCACTGACAGATTCTTTCTTCTACTTCAGCCATTCTAAAGTTGATGTTCTCTACTGATTTTTTAAAATTGTATTTTTCAATTTCAATATTTCTGTTTGATTCTTTTATATGATTTTTATCTCTTTGCTTTACCTCTCACTTTGTTGGTGTATTAATTTCCCTGAATTATTTCTCTGTGTTTTCTTGTAGCTCAACAAGTTTCTTTAAGACAGCTGTTTTGAGCCCTGGCTGGTGTGGCTCAGTGGATTGAGTGCCGGCCTGCAAACCAAAGGGTCAACTGATTGATTCCCAGTCTAGAGTACATCCCTGGGTTGCAGCCAGGTCTCTAGTTGGAAGCAAAGGAGAGGCAACCACACATTGATGTTTCTCTCCCTCTCTTTCTCTTCCCCTCTCTAAGAAGTAAATAAAATCTTTCTTGAAAAAAACAGCTGTTTTGAATTCTATATTAGTTAAATCACAGACATCCGTGTACTTGGGTTCAGTTACTAAAAGATTATTGTAACCCTTTGATGGTGTCATGTTTTCTTAATTTTTCATGATCCTTGAAGTTAAGTATTTACTCTCTGTATATGAATAACAATCATCCCCTCAAGCCTTTATTAAATGCCTTTGGGAGAAAGATAACTTTCATTAGTCCTGCTAGAGATTCTGAGCCTTTCCCAGACCTTCTAGGAGTACACTCAGTCCATGCTTCTTGCTCCCTCTTGTGGCAAAATTCTTACATTTATATGCTTTCTCTGGATCCTGCAAGGCCCTAGTCCAAGTGCTGATAGCCTCTCTTTTGTCTTTTCCAATGTGGAACTACATACAGTTCATGTTAATGGTCTCTCCATGGCCTGAAGATTTTGGGCAGCTTCCTGCATATGTCCTCTAGCTATCTGCTAAAGCTTGCTTTTGCCCACCACCATGAGGAGCATGCACAGGGGACAAGTCACAAGATAGGGTGGTATGTGGTTGAGGCACAGAGTACTGGGGGTGTCTGGGGGCCAGATGGGGGTGATCTACATACAAGTGAAACATTCCCGACTGCTTATGAGAAGGCTCCTCAATGGAGTCCATGATGCAGATAACAGGGTCTGCATACTTTAAATCAGCAGTCCCCAATATTTTTAGCACCGGCAACCGTTTCATGGAAGACAATTTTTCCACAGACAAGGCAGGATCAGGGATGGTTTTGAGTCGAGCTCCTTACTTTCAAACTCACCTCCTGCTGTGCATCTGGGTTCCTAGCAGGCTTCGACCTGTACCAGCCTACAGCCTGGAGGTTGGGGACATCTGCCTTATATGCTTTGCAAGAGTCCTATCTGTTGTTCTCCCCATCTCTTTCTGTGTTCTAATTATGTAAGTCACAATTCAGTACTCTGGATGGGGTGAGAGAGAAATTAAATCTTTTAGTAGTACCCCCTGCTCCTGGAGAAGCCAGGTGCTTACTCACACGCTAGTACTTTCCCTTGCAGGAGAAATCATAGCCAGAGAACATCTCTCATGGCTGTAAGCTAAGCCACCTTGGGGTAGGGCTGGTTTGGGTCAAGTCAAGTTGTTCTTACACTCTAATGTATCCAAACTGTAACTTCTTCTCTAGAAACCTGGACTTCCACTAAGGTTCTCTTATACACGGGTGATGTCTTAGAGTGTATTCCAGGGGTTCCTGAACTGTGGCTAAGAGGAGATGGAGCCAGTTCAAGGGCCATTTCAGGTTCCACAGCTGTGATTGATGTCTGTCTGCCTTTTATCTAACACACAGGTGGATGGGCCTCCTCTCAGATTCCTTGGCATATGGTGCTAGACCTCACAGCTCCCACAAAGACACTTGGTCTCTAGATGAATGCTGAAGTTTTGTTGTTGGGGGAAGACCAATACAAAGGGTATCTTATACTCCCATGATGCTGATGTCACTCTCTGTTGTTTTTTTGGACAATGTTTGAAAAACTCCTTACCCTATTTTAGCATAAGCTGCTCTTCTTAACTCTGTTTGGTGTATGGGGGATAATAAATGCTGTTAAAGATGAATCTAAATTTCAGAATGCAGTAGAAGTTTTCAGTCTATAAAATTAAATGTTATTGTGTACATATATGTGTATATATTGCAATATATTAAAATGTAAATTAATCTAAGTGTAGAATTAAATCAAAATTGACTCATACGTTAAGGGAATTTTGTTTGTTCTTTTTCCATTTTTTCCTATTTTTTGAAATAATATATTTCAAATAATATATGTTTTCTTTTGAACTAATGTAAATTTTAAACATCTTTTTAATTTCTAAGCTTTTTTCTTTATAAATTGAGCATATGGACATTTTCCCTTTGCTTGTAGATGTTTTTCCAATAATAAAAATTTTGAGCTTTTATAAAGCCACAGCTTCAAATAAAATAAAAGAAATCATCTGGAACCATTATATCTGTTATAAATGATAGAAATGAAAATATGACTTTCTCATACATACCATGTAAATGAAATTTTAAAATGACATACTGAAAATTTAACAACATGAATTGCATGTTTTTCATCTATGAATACCCCATGACTGCTGGCAGAGTATTTCTCACATAGACAGTGAATAATAAATTGCATACAGTGAAAAAATATAAGAAAAACAAGACTTTCTTAATCATTATAAAATGATTGAAGAAAATGAGAAAATTTGATTTAATTAAAGATATTCTTTGTTTAACTATTTTCAATGTTCTTCCAAAACAATATAAATATATTACAATCTACTTACTTCGTCCCATCTAACAAATGGAAAGAAAAAGTATGTCTCTGTTGTAAGCATGCCCTGCATTGAAAAGAGTATTTTATGATAATAAAATACTCTTGAGTTCAAGGGATTTGGGGGCTGATCAAGGAAGAAGGTATGACTACAAGATAACAGGAGCACACACAAGCTTTGTGGGAGCAACGTTTTGACATACTTGCATTCAGAGGAAGTTCCTCATAGCAAGAGACTGTCCACAGGCTACTGGCTCTGTCCCTGCTCAGAAGGAGAAGTGAGCATGAGAACTTCCAAGAGAGTGAGACCAAGAGAAATGGTCTTTAAATATCATGGTGATGTCACTCAGCAGCAGAGCAGTAAATCTCTGGGTCAGAAAGTTGTAGTGGGTAGCAGCAGTTGGGGATCTTTTAATTACAAATCATATCTTACTTATGGCTGACAGATGTTGGGTATGGTTTTATGTAGGCCCTAAAAGGTTGAAAATCTGCTTGTTTAGATCGCAATATATAAATGTATCAAATCAACATGTTGTACACCTTAAATGTATACCATGTTATATGTCAAATATATCTCAATTAAAAAATAATAATTTGAATGTGGAAACATTTGAGCATGGCTCCAGTGGGCTTTTGAGCTAATGAATCTCATCCTGCAGAAATGAAATAAACAATACACAGACACCATCTTTTGGCTCATTTATATAACATGGAAGTTCTCAGTTGGAACAGCCATACCACAAGAGATGCTAGTTACAGGGGATCAGTTGGTATTCCAAATCATAAAGTCTTTTTTCATCCATTAGAGTTAGATTAAACCAGCCTGAATTGTTTCAAGTTCATCATGCTTTATAAACTAGTTCATTTGCTATATTAGGTGAGCATGATTACAATATGCTCATGATGGTCAAATGAAGAAGTAGTAATTTAGAAGTAGCAATTGCAATTATATTTTTATATATCTGTATTTTTTACAGAGAGGAAGAGAAGAGGGAATATTTTCTTTAACAATTTAGGTGCATTCTGCTCTCAAAATATTTTTGTATATAAAATATGGAAGATATATTTTATTAATTTTTTTCTTAATTTTGGATTTGGGCTCTTTTTTTCTTAATTTTGAATTTGGGCTCTTTTTTTGGAAGATATATTTTAAAGGGATGAAACTAAAAACTAGGATATGTTAGAAACATGTATCACCAAAGATTTAACTCAGTCAGAATGAGGAAGTACTGAGTTAGCCTACTTAAATTAGAAGCACAGATATGAAGGGCAGAAGAGAAAGTCAAAAGATCTCAAGAGAGAGTGAAATTTTTCATTAAATATTTACACTGGCACTATACACAACTGGCAATGTACTAATAGTAAAACAGTTTAATAGATACATTATTCAGTGGGTTATATATAGAGGCCAATCAGGACACTAACAGGAATAGACAATGAAAACTATATAAAGTTAAAATAGTATAACAAAAATCAATCAGTCTATAATAGCATAAATAAGTATAACAAAATGTTTCTTCTTTCTATAGGAGTCAGTGAATCTGGTAAGGCTTCAAGTTACAATTCAAAAATAAGCCAGTATATAAAAACTTAGGTGATGTGGGTTACAATATCTGCTCTTCACTGCACTTAAACATGCTCTTAGTGGTCAAGAAATAGTTAATTCTACTTTCAAAATGAGTTAGTTATTAGAAGAGTGTAGTTTATATGCATAGATACAATCTAGGTCTGTAAGTATAGTAAATTTGAAGAATTCAAACTTACTCAACATAATTATGTGAGGAGAAATTAATACTCATGCCTTTCAAGTTAGATTTTTAAAAGTGGTTATTTTTGTAGTATTAAAGTGAGGATTTCTTTGTAAATCTCTCTCTTTTGGAGATAATATCCAGGAGAATCTCTGAGGAAAATAAAGGGTTAAGATATGTATCTACTGGTTCTATATATGGTTGCCTGCAGTCAAATATAAGTGATTGGATTTCTTGCAGATAATACGCCCTTAAGCAACATTCCCAGTGCTTATTTATCCTGCTCGTAGACTAAACTCAGCATCAGGCATTTGATTTCAATGAGATCCAATCCTGTTTTAATTGAAATATATTATGTAAAAAGTTAATAATCCACTGAAGTTGCAATTTACTAAATTGTACCCTAGTGACTCAAAGATTCAACATAGTTTCCCAAAGTACCTAATATACCACAAGGGAGTAGTTTATGCTCCTGCTGAAACCAATTGAACATGCATGTCAAATTCTAGATATTGTTTGCTTATGTAATCTCATCAGTTTCTTGTAAAGTTCCTTTAGTAAAGAAATGAATCAAAATCTAAGACTTTTTAAAGAAGAGATATTTCTATGAATTTTTAAAATGGGAAAGGAATATCTATCAAATTTCAGTTATATATACATATATATTATATTTTATAAGAAGAAAATATTTGATCTTTGTCCCCATTTCCTGGCACATATCTCCTAAAACACTGGTAATTTCCTAAGTGACAAGGGAGATAAGAACATTTTCTGAATGGGAGGGAGGTGGAGAGCACTGGGGTAGGGGGGTGAGTTGGGATGTGAGTAAAAAACAGAAAACTGTACTTGAACAATTAAAATAAATAAAATTTTTTAAAAAGAACACTTTCTGGTCTAGTGAGGTGATGCTTGGTGGGCCCCTAAGTAGTTTCAGGCTGAGAGCTGGTCCCATAAAAATCAAGCTCTGACTGAAAGTTTGGAAGTTTCAATCCCCTCCCCAAAACTTCCAGGGAGTTGAGAGAGCCTGAAGACTGAGTTCATCATCAATGGGCACAGTCACACCTATGTAATGAATATAAACCCTAAATGATGGAATTCAAGGAGCTTCTGAATTGATGAAATAATCCATGTGCTGGAAGAATGGCACACCCCTACTCCACAGGACAGAGATTCTGAACTCAGGACCCTTCCAGACCATGCCCTATGTAGCCTACATCTGACTCCTCATTTGTATTCTTTATAATAAACTATAATAGTAAAGATAACTTCTTTTTGAATTATGTGAGTTATTTTAGCAAATTATCAAGCTTGTGGGGAGTTCCGAGAACCCTCAATTTAGTAGCAAAATTGGATATAAGTGTGGGTAATCCAGGTACCCAATACCTGTGACTGCCATCTGAACCAGGCCAGTCTTGTGGGACTAAGTGCTTATGCGTGTAGAACCAGTCACTAATACCAGGTAGTCAGTGTCAGAATTTAATTGAATTGTAGTACACTTAGTTGCTTTATATCTATATCTATAAATGCATTATAATATTTTAGAGCATGTAGACCTGAGACTTAAGATCCACAAGGTGGGATATGAGATTTAATGGTCCTAAAACATGTACTAATTGTTCTGTACTCAAATGTAGTTAATTTAGACACCTTGTCTTGGGGTGAAATAGAATAAGTATATTAGAATTGCGAGGATCTTAGAAGGGCATGTAGAATAACCTGTTCCTCATAGATGAAGGTACTGAGATCAGAAAGCTTAAGTAACTTGTTCAAGTCCATATATTAGAATCATCAAAACTGGAACCAGAACTAAATTAACCTTCAATATAGAGGTATTTTCATCACTCTATGTTGCTTTCCATTAAGGTGCATAATATATTTCAGAATAGTATATGTTTCATTACTTAATAATCTGTTAAAGACAAATGTAATACCCAAATTGATGCCCCAAATTAACCTAAGAATTTTTCAGTCAGGATGACAGACCAAGTACACACTCTTTTCTCCTAAAATCCCATTAAAGAACAGTAAAGGAATGGAAAAATATAAGACCCCCAAACAACAGAGAGAATAGAAGAAAAGAGATTTCTGTGAGTTCCTGCTAGATGGATGCCATGGGCTGATGAAGTGAAGCAGAGGGAGCAAAAATCTATAGAATATGCATGGAAGATAATATAGCCAAAAAGAGATTTACAGCATATAACAAAGTACCAACATTTGAAATGTCAGAAATATTGATAACCAGAAAGATAAAAGAAATTCTTCTCTTACAGCTTACTGACTCCCACGTGGAATATGAAATACTAAGTTGGGCAGATGTACAGATGAAAAAACTCTTGTGTGTACAGAGTGCCAAAAATAGTTAATTAACATTTTTATGTTATAAATATATTTAAATTAACTACCTCAGAAAAGGGATGATTGCTCTTTCAATGCATTCAATTATTTTCAGGAAAACATCGAATAAAAATGAGAGAATTAACTCAGAATAATACAATTGGCTTCTTTGCATCAAGATAGTAATTTATTTGCAATGAGGTAAATGTGACTATTTCATGAAGATAATTTTTGTCATTAGGTGGTTCTATGAAGGTCTATTTATTTTTCATTTCTTTTTAATTAACAAAAACCAACATTATTTTCTGTCCCTGTGTTAAACAGTACTGGGATACTTTCTTTCCTTATGTTCAATTGTACTGACACCAAAGAAAAGCACTTCAGTTCTTGCACCAAGAAACATCACTCCTCAAGGGTAAGACTGAGCCAACTAAAAACACTTTTTAAAAAATCTAGATTAACAGCTTGCTCATCAAGACTGTTTCAAGTTTTTGCCTCACTGTTTACCAATTGAAAGCTATTATGTTACAAACTCATCCTTCTCAGGCCCCCAAACCTTGTAAATATTCTTTCCTAATTTCCCCACTTTTGAGACATTATTAACCCCCTGTCAAATGTTCTCCCTTACTGTAGTTAATGTAATAAATTTAGATTTGTTTGATCAACAAGTCTTTTTTTTAGGACATCTTGGTGTTTTATTTCTTTTTTTATTTAATTATTGTTCAAGTACAGTTTTCTGTCTTATATTCCCAGCCCTGCCCACCCCCCACTGCTCCCCACCTCCCTCCCATGTCCATCCCCCACTTTAGTTATTGTCCAGGTGTCCTTTATACTTGTTCCTGTGAATCTTTCCCCTTTTCCCCTGTGATTCTTTCTCCTCTCAACAGGTCTTTTTGGTGGTCTTTTGGGAGCTGATCCCTGACAGAGTACTCAACCAAAGTCTTCTAACATATTATCAGTCACTGAATAAATATTTGTTATGTGCTTGGTATATGCTAGGGATGCTTGTGGGATTTGAGGGACTTGATCATAAATATGAGCTCTCACTCTAGCATAAGGTACATCTTAAAATCAATCATTTCCAGATATGGCAGTCTTGTTAATCAAGTGTTAAGCTGCTCTTTCTCTTTTATGCTGGACCTGGGTCTGACTTAAAAAGGTAAAATTTACATCTTGAAATTAACTGACCAGATATCAGAGGAAGTGTGCCTTCCTCTGATATCTGGCCAAAGGGAGACTGGCTGAGCTTGAAGTTTATCAGTTTATATTCAAAGTCCATTTGTTTTTTCCGAAATCAGAACATAATAGTACTAAGTACGAAGAGTGGGGCACATAATGTTAGGCATTTTTGTAATCATGGAGATATATTTTTGCTGATTCATCCAGTTCAGTTTGACATGCAATGCTAACATGATTGGCTAATTTCTGATGTAAGCCTGAGATCATAGAAGAGAACATACTTCATTGATCCATAACAGATAATTCAATCTCGTCACTACTAAGTTTTAACCTACTGGTCCAATGTCTCTAGGATAAGTTCATATTTCAGGCCTGAGTGCATGGATTTTCACTGTAGTTTTAGAAATAATCTAGCCTCCTAAGAATACTGCAAAACTAAGATGAGATCACTAGAGTGATTTTAAAAAAAGATACCCTTCTACTCTACACCAAGTCTAATTTGCCCACCACTAACATATACTTCAATTTTAGGTTTGAAATTATTCCTGTGGACTTTCCTAAAAAGGATCAGTAAACTAAACAGCTTTTTGAGAATTACACCTAATTGTTGCTCAAACTGGTGAGATAGCTTTCTAAAGAAAATAATGCTTGCTTTAAAGCATTGGAGGCCCTTGAGGCAAAGCTATTTTTATCCCTTTCCTTGACCCCAAATGGAAAATATCTGGGTAGGGATGTGAGGTAATAGTTGGGTTAGGGAGGGAGACTACTTGATTAAATTTTCTTTGAGAACTTCCATGTCTTTCTCTGAAGATTTCTGGGTAAATATATTGGAGGAGTCAAATGTTCGTTTAATTAAACTGCAATGAAGTGTTTTACATCTTGTAAACTGTGTTCATATTCATCACTCATGATCTCAGTTCAAGTCATTACTATTGTAAACTATTATTCTGATTTTAAAAATAAGATTGAGAGAGATTAAATAAATAGCCTTAAATTTATATCACAGGGCTAGTTTGTGATGAAGCCCTTTCTAAAACAAGGTTATTCTAGTTTCAAATCCAGTGTTCTTTAATTATGTCAAGAAGTTGGAAACCATTTCCTGAGTTAGATATAGAAAAATAATGTGATGATGCCTATGTGTATAAAATTGAAATTAGAGAAAGTTGGGTACAGAGTAAAAGAACTGTCATTTATTGAGATATATTTCACTACCATACTAGTATTGCAGATTACTGTAAGGTTAATCTTCTCTTGCAAGTTTACAAATACCACCTAAATTAATCTTCATTGAAAATCTTCAGTGTAGATATATCCTTTATCATTTTTAACTTGACTTCATCTCTAGCTTCTTGTGCTCATTCTGCTTCTCTTCTAAGCACTCTGCTGCTTCTGGAAAAACCCAGAGGGTCATTGGAAATAGCCTGAAAAACACACGGACAAAAACAAGGGTTGGGGGAGGTAGAAACAGGAGGGAGGTGGGGAGGGATGGGGGGGATGGGCTGAGATGGGAGTAAAAGGCAGAAAACTGTACTTGAGCAATTAAAATAAAAAAATTTAAAAATACACATAAAAATAAAAAAATTGATTTCTTCTGATAAAAAACAACATGATAGACATAATGGAGTATTCAAAAATTGAAAACGATTGTGATAATTGAGCAGAGGTGAAAGTAGATTGACTACAAATTTAGAATAACAAAATGAAAAATACGAATTTTATGAACTGAAATTCTCTTCATGTATACAGAGAACTACCAAGATACTTATCAAGGAAGATTTTTAACAGAAAGTATGATAATCTTGTCAATCAAGGATACATAAATCTTTGTTGTTGAATCCCAAGATACTTTATTACACTAGCTTGAAATTTATAATATTTATGTCCATTATTTCACAGCTTTGCCTTGAAATGCTATAGTGCCACCTCATAAAAGGCTATTTTGAATGTCCTGTCATTACTTCAGATCCTATAGGTAGGCATGAAATATAAACATTTCACACGCTATCACATAAAATCTCAAATACAAATATTTGAAAGTTTTTGAATTCCCTGATGATATTTTCAATCAAAAAGTTATAATTATTGAACGAGAGGGTGAACTGGAAAGAGAAACTATGCTCATATATATATTTCTTGAAGGTGTTGGTCATCTATTTGTTACTAGACTTTTACTAGATTTGTTCTACTCTTGGAATTTAGGGGAAAAAGAGGCTGGCAGAGAAAAACAAGATTTGTTTGTCAATCTAGAAAGATGTGGACATGGGTTAGACACATCAAGAAATGTTCAATCGGATCAATACATTTTTGAACTAAATTATCTCAAAAACAAGCACAGAAGACATCAGTGGGATTTGATGAGTAGAATGTTTCTCCGTGCAATAAATTCAGTCTTTACTATATTTGTCCTACTGTTTGCTAGCCTTTTGCATGAAACATATGTCTCCCTAGGAGGGAAATAGGTCCTGTGCATAATTAAGCAATGAAATTCTGTAGTAGTAATGCTACTCAAAGTACATTACATTTACAAAGAAATAAATTTAGGGTTCTCAATTACCAAATCTATGTGTGGGCATATGAGAGAGGAAGGGGGGGGGGAGAGAGAGAGAGAGACAGAGAGAGAGAGAGAGAGAGAGAGAGAGAGAAGACAGAGAAAGAGATGGAGAAGGCCAGAAGAAAGAAAAGAGAATGAAAAACTGAAGAAAGAAAGACAAATATTGAAAAAGAAAGGCAGGAAGACAGGCTTAGGAAGTGTTCAGAATTTTCCTAAGTCTCCCAGTGTTACAGGTAGATGCAGGTAACCAGGTTCTTGGTGATCACAAGCAATGAATTAAACTGAACACACAGCATTATAGCAGAAAGAAAGAGCACAGATTTATTAAGTGATAGTACACTCCACAGAACATGGAATATAGTCAGCTTCAAGCAGAGATTGGCTTTAAGGGCTGGAGGGATTCTATTCTTATAGAGCAGATATTCCTGACTGGTTTTGTGATCTTTAATTGTGCATGTTGATGATAAGTGAGCAGAGCTGAAAGTAGATTGACTACAAATTTAAAATAACAAAATGAAAAATATTAATTTCATGAACTGAAATTCTCTTCATGTACACAGAGGACTACCAAGATAACTACTTGTACACAAGTAGTTATATTACTTTTAACATGTGCAGTTATACTGCACATGTGGTCTCCCATAATTTTCTTTGATTGCTGGGGGAGGGGGGATCCCACAATACTAACTTATAATAATGCTCTAATAATGAAGCAGGGGTCATGTAGCATCTTCTGTGCAGATAGAGTCATGATTCACCATGATTCAGTGCTTTTCCAGAAAGCAGTGGTAACTGGTCTTAGAACAGAGTCTCTGGCCTGTATTGATGTCTTTTGTCTTAATCTTGGGGCACCTCCAGAGTTTCCTCCCTCCTGATTATCTCCTACCTTACCAGCTTATCAGTGGTAAAATTGAAATCTGAATTCAGGTCTGATGCTGAAGTCATGAACCCATACTGCCTCTAAAATTTCTATCACCAGTATATTTCCAAAGCAAACTATTTCTTCTATTACTCCCTCTCCCTGAAGTTAAAATTTTCCTTATATTTCTGCAATTTTATGCATTTATAAAATTATATATTAACCAAATATTCATATATATGTTATATAAGTAGACTTTACTTTTTTAACATGAACTTTATATCCTTAAAGTTTGAATGTCTTTTTAACAGATCCCTTAAAATCTTGTACTCCTGAATTGTTTTTGTTATTCACATTCTTTGCTATTAATATGCTATATTTCATAAGGTTTCCAATTACTCATTATACAGACTTTAAATCATTGGTAATCTACTAAATGCTTATTGAAATCTAATTAGTTATTTAAATAATGCTTTACAAATTTGCAAAGATTGCCTCATCCATTATGATGACATTAAAATGTGTTTTACATTGTAATTAGCATCATTAAAGTAAGGAGTGGATTCTTCATCTATTGTGATAAAAATTACATGAATTTTTACATCAGTAAAATGCAAATGTTAATATTTTAAGTCTGCTCATACTGTTTATTAAATGTCTCCAACACTGCATTCATTATATGCATTCAAATTTGTTGATAATTCCTTGCCAGATTTTAGATATAGCACATTATTCAAAAAGTGGTCATCTGTATTTAGAAGATATAAATATATATTAATTTATTCACTCATCCATTAATTCAACACCTACTTAGTATACCTCTTTGTGTGGGAATCTGTTCTTGGTTCTATTTACAGTAATGAATCAAACAGAATGGGATTGTACCCTTTTGGCACTAAACAAATAAATACTTATCATGCAGTAAATGCCATAAAGAAGAAATGAGACATGCATGGGAACCTAGGAGCTATTTAGTATCTGTAATGGCTGACAAATAAGATTATACAAATGAAGAACAGGTTTCATTTTTGAGCAGCATCTTCAAGGTGACCTAATGGGCAGTTTCTTGATCATGGAGAGGTTCAAGGGGTCTGAAGAGTGAAGGTGAGGAGTCTGGGGAGCAGAGGTCCACTCAGGGGGCCTAGAATGTCAGCTCTGTCCTAACCCTAATGGGATTTCCCTAAAATCCCACTATAGTGTGTTGTGGAATATCCAAAAATTTAATCACGGTGTGGTGTCACAGTATTTTGAATTTAAAAAAGACTTTCAAACAGCCTGAACTGTTAAAAACACAAAAGTACAGAGAATGAAGCTTATACTTCTGTCAACATAAGAAACATCCAAACCTGTAGAAAATTTTTATGAGTTTATTTGAGCCAAACAGACGACAATTGCCAGGAAACAAAATCTCAACAGATTGAGAAAATGCTCCATAGAGTGGCAGTTTTGCATCTTACTTTATACATTACAGTCAAAGGAGAAGATGTGAGGGGATTGCATGAAATTCACTGGTCTTAGATTGGGGTGGCAGGAGAAAGCAAAGCAGAAAAATCTCTGAGATTAGATAAAGCACAAACACAGAAGCAAATACTTCTTTTATATTGGTAAGTACAGGATAGTTAACATTTACAGCACATAGAGATGGTATTCAGGGAACAAGAGAATAACAAGTGGCTTGGTGTAGTGGGTATACCCTGAGGAGTCCTGAAAAAAGGGCTTACTCTGACATTCCAAGAGCATGTTGTCTCTGTCTCAGATGACAAAAGATAACAAACAGTCCCATTTAATGTAAAGACTGACCTTTGCCAAGGAAGCCGCAGGCCTAGTATGTGACTACCTGCCATGACTCGCTTATACTGAAGTATTTTTATGTTCAGACCATCCCATGTGGATACTTACATTCTCTGAGTTTGTAAGGCCACCAGGCAGACCACCCTGAGCTTGTTAGGTTTGGTATGTGGCCTCTTTTTTGTCCATACGTCACATAACTAAGTGTACACTGAAGTCAGAAATTCCCCCCAATCCGGAAGTTGTCACTGCCTACTCCTCTAATGACCCCTATTCCCAGTACAAGAAGTTTCCAAGTTACATTTAAGACCAGGTTAAGACAAGTGACAAAGGTTGTAGGCAGCAATCATCAGTCATGCTGTATCCAGAGCACTCTATTTCAATATTTTAACATCTGAAATATACTTTATCATATGACATATACTTAGATTGAAACAAAGGAGGGGAGGGAGAAGATGGCGGCAGAGTAGGACAAAGGATTTCGCTTCCCTTCCTGCGCCAGAGAAAAACCAGGATGCTCTGCAGAGGAGCACAGCGAACACCCAACAGGGACCCAGCATATGGGACGGCAGGACCCCAGAAAGTATAGCAGACACTGAATGACCAGAGGTTGAGGAGAGGAGACGGACCTCAGATCAACAAGGTATGAGGGAACAGCGCAGAGGCTGCAGGCCCTCCACCGGGCAGCACCAGGGCCCTGGCAGGGCCGCCTTGATCTCTGAGAGCCCAGGGAGGGCAACAACAACAACCCTAGGAGAGAACTAGTCACCAGCACCCTCTATAACCAGCAGGGTGCAGATTGGAAAACACCAGGAGAGATCGGTTTGCCTGTAGCGGCAGAGAGAGGAGTGGACACTGGGAAACAAACCAGAGAGCTCTGGTAACCCATGGAGTCAGGCTGTGGTTGCCAGTTTGGGGAACTGAGCTGCCTGGCATTCCCAGTAGCCTGAGCCAGTGCTCCCACAGTCTCGGGGAGCTGCGGGCTACTGGCAGGGCACCTGGAAGAGCGCCAGTCGCCAGCTCCGTCCCTACCCAGCTGGGCTCAGATTGAGAAGCACTGGGAGTCAGGCTGTGGCTGCCGGCTTGGAAGAACTGTGAGTTGCCCACTGTGTGCAGCCACAGCACTGGGAAAGGTCCAAGCCCAAGCCTGAGAGAACAGGAAAGCCTGGCTGGGAGTGCCTGCCCTCACGCCAGGCCAGAGCTGGGAAGCCTGGGAAAAAACCTGCTCTCAGCAGGGCACGGGAGAGTGGCTCCATTCTGGATCTTGGGAGGGCACTAGCGAGACCAGCTAAGTTCACCAAGACGAGAGAAAGGCCACACTAATGACCCCTCAGGCTGCTGCAGCTAGGGAGACCAGAAGAAAAGGTCTGACCTGCTGGAAACCAACCAGAGGAGTAGGTGGAAGTGGAGAACACCAAGATACCTGCAAGAGACTGCACCACTGAATCTCACAGGCATCCTACCACAGAAGTTCACAGCATAAACCCAGGAACCCAGAACAGATCACTTTAAGAAGCTGAAGCCAACAAGAAGAGCAACACAAACAATGGGAAGACAAAGAAACAATGCCCAAATGAAAGAAAAGGAGGAAGTCTCAGAAAGAATGTTAGATGAAATAGAGGCAAGCCAACTATCAGATATTGAATTCAAAGCACTGGTTATCAGGAAATTCAAAGAGCTTACAACGAGCTACCAGAAACTACAGGGGAGCTACAATGAATTCTCTGCAAACTACACGAACATGAAAAAGGAAATAGAAATCATCAGCAAAGGCCAAGAGGAAATGAAGAATACAATTTCTGAATTGAAGAACACAGTAGAAGGTATGAAGAATAGAATCGATGTGGCAGAAGATCGCATAAGTGAGATAGAAGACAGGATAGAATCTCCCAGACAGACCAAATAATGGAAAAGAGAATCAGTAAAAAAGAGGAGAATTTAAGAGAAATGCAAGACAACATGAAACGTAATAATATCCAAATAATAGGAATACCAAAAGGAGAGGAAGAAGAACAATGGATAGAAAACCTACTTGAAAGAGTAATAACGGAAAACTTTCCTAAGTTGAGGAGAGAGACAGTCACACAAATCCAGGAATCACAGAGAGTCCCAGGCAGGTGGAACCCAAAGAGGCCTACTGCAAGACACATCATCATTAAAATGGCAAAACTCCAAGACAAAGAGAGAATCCTAAAGGCAGCATGGGAGAAAAAGGAAGTAACATACAAGGGGGTCCCAATAAGGTTGGCTACTGACTTCTCAATGGAAACATTCCAAGAAAGAAGAGAATGGCAAGAAATATTCCAAGTAATGGGAAACAGAGGCCTACGACCAAGGCTATTGTACCCAGCAAGGCTCTCAATCAAGATAGAAGGCCAAATAAAGAGCTTCCAAGACAAAAGAAGTCTAAAAGAATATGCCTTCACCAAACCAGCTATACAAGAAATACTAAAAGGACTGCTTTAAGGAAAGGAAGGAAAAGAGAGAGACAGAGAGGAACTGTGGTACAAAAATGGCAATGAATAAGTACCTATCAATAATAACCTTAAATGTAAATGGATTAAATGCACCAATCAAAAGACATAGAATAGCTGAATGGTTAAGAAAGCATGACCTACACATATTCTGCCTACAGGAGACCCACATCAGGTCAAAAGACCACCACAGAATAAAAGTAAAAGGCTGGAAACAAATTTTCCAAGCAAATGGACAAGAAAAAGAAGCCGGGATAGCAATTCTCATATCAGACAAAATAGACTTCAAAAAAGGGGCCATAAAGAGAGACCCAGAAGGTCATTTCATAATACTCAAGGGGAGAATCCACCAAGAAGACATTAACATCATAAATATATATGCACCCAACATAGGAGCACCCAAATATATAAGAAAAATCCTAGAAGACTTCAAGAAAGATATTGACAGCAACACAATTATAGTAGGGGATTTTAACACCCCACTGTCAAAAATGGACAGATCTTCCAAACAAAATATCAACAAAGATATAGCTGCACTAAACAACACCCTAGATGAAATGGACTTGACTGATATATATAGAGCGCTTCATCCCAAAGAAGCTAAATACACATTCTTTTCAAATGCACATGGAACATTTTCAAAGATAGACCACATGATAGGACACAAAATGAGCCTCAACAAATTCAAGAAAATTGAAATCATACCAAGCATTTTCTCTGACCACAAGGGACTGAAATTAGAAACCAACCCCAAAGGAAAAAACCCAAAACACCCAAAATCATGGAGACTGAATGGTATGCTATTAAACAACGAATGGGTCAAGATTGAAATTAGGGAAGAAATCAAAAAGTTTCTGGAAACAAATGAAAATGAACTCACAACAACCCAAAACTTATGGGACACGGCCAAGGCAGTCCTGAGAGGGAAGTTCATAGCAATACAGGCTTACCTAAAGAAAATAGAAACATTTCAAACAAACAACCTAACCCGACGCCTGCAAGAACTCGAAGAACAACAACAAAGACAGCCCAGAGCAAGTACAAGGAAGGAAATAACCAAGATCAGAGCAGAATTAAATGACATAGAGACCAAAAGCACAATTATAAGGATCAATGAATCCAAGAGTTGGTTTTTTGAAAAGATAAACAAAATAGACAAGCCTTTAAGTAGGCTCATTAAGAAAAGAAGAGAGAGGACACAAATAAACACAATCAGAAATGAAAGAGGAGAGATTACAACTGATACCACAGAAATAGAAGGGATTGTAAGGAATTACTATGAAGAACTGTATGCCAAGAAATTTGAAAACCTAGGTGAAATGGACAAATTTCTAGAAAAATATAATCTTCCAAAACTCAATGAAGAAGAAGTAGAAAGCCTGAACAGACCAATAACAGCAAATGAAATTGAAGCAGTAATCAAAAAACTCCCATCACACAAAAGCCCCGGACCAGATGGTTTCACAGGAGAATTCTACAAAGCGTTTAAGGAAGAGCTAACCCCTATTCTTCACAGACTATTCCAAAAAATCCAAAATGATGGGAAACTCCCAAACTCTTTTTATGAAGCGAGCATTATCCTAATTCCAAAACCAGATAGAGACACAACAAAGAAAGAAAACTTTAGGCCAATATCACTGATGAACATAGATGCTAAAATCCTCAACAAAATATTGGCAAATCGCATCCAACAATACATCAAAAAGATCATACACCATGACCAAGTGGGATTCATCCCAGGGATGCAAGGATGGTTCAATATCCGCAAATCAGTAAATGTAATACACCACATAAACAAAAGCAAGGACAAAAACCACATGGTCATATCAATAGATGCGGAAAAAGCTTTTGATAAGGTACAACACCCATTTATGATAAAGGTACTCAGCAAAGTGGGAATAGAGGGAGCATTCCTCAATATAATAAAGGCCATATATGAAAGACCTACAGCCAACATCATACTGAATGGGCAAAAACTGAAAGCTTTTCCACTAAGATCAGGAACAAGACAAGGTTGTCCACTTTCACCACTTCTATTTAATATAGTATTGGAAGTTCTAGCCACAGCAATCAGACAAGAAAAGGAAATAAAAGGCATCCAAATCGGAAAGGAGGAAACAAAACTGTCACTGTTTGCAGATGACATGATAGTGTACATGGAAAATCCTATAGACTCTACCAAAAAACTGCTGGAACTAATAAATGAATTTGGCAAAACAGCGGGATACAAAGTCAATATCCAGAAATCAAAGGCATTTCTGTATACTAACAATGAATCAGCAGAAGCAGAAATCAAGAAAAAAATCCCATTCGATATAGCAAAAAGAAAAATAAAATATCTGGGAATAAATCTAACCAAGGAGGTTAAAGACCTGTATGCAGAAAATTACACAACACTGAAGACAGAAATCAAGGAAGACACAAACAAATGGAGACGTATACCGTGTTCATGGATTGGAAGAATTAACATCATCAAAATGTCCATACTACCCAAAGCAATTTACAGATTCAATGCAATACCTATTAAAGTACCAATGGCATATTTCACAGACATAGAACAAACACTTCAAAAATTTATATGGAACCATAAAAGACCCCGAATAGCAGCTGCAATGTTAAGAAAGAAGAACAAAGTAGGAGGGATCACAATACCTGATATCAAACTGTATTACAAGGCCACTGTAATCAAAACAGCCTGGTACTGGCATAAAAACAGGCACATAGACCAATGGAACAGAATAGAGAACCCAGAAATAAACCCAACTCTCTACAGTCAATTAATATTCGACAAAGGGGGCAGTATCATAAAATGGGGTAAAGATAGCCTCTTCAACAAATGGTGTTGGGAGAACTGGACAGCTACATGCAAAAAAATGAAACTCGAGCACCAACTTACATCATACACCAAAATAAATTCAAGGTGGATAAAAGACTTAAATATAAGCCATGACACCATTAAAGTCCTAGAGGAGAACATTGGCAGGAAAATCTCAGATATTTCACGCAGCAACATTTTTACTGATATGTCCCCTAGAGCAAGGACTATAAAGGAAAGAATAAACAAATGGGATCTCATCAAAATAAAAAGCTTCTGCGCAGCTAAAGAAAACAGCATTAAAATAAAAAGACAACCAACTGTATGGGAAAACATATTTGCCAATGATACCTCAGACAAAGGTTTAATCTCCAAAATATACAAAGAACTCACACGACTTCACTCTAAGAAGACAACTAACCCAATTAAAAAATGGGGAAAGGACTTGAACAGACACTTCTGCAAGGAGGACATACAGAGGATCCAGAGACACATGAAAAGATGCTCAATATCACTAGCTATCAGAGAGATGCAAATTAAAACTACAATGAGATACCACTTTACACCGGTGAGAATGGCTATCATAAACAAAGCAATAAACAACAAATGTTGGAGAGGGTGTGGGGAAAAGGGGACTCTGGTCCACTGTTGGTGGGATTGCAGACTGGTACAACCATTATGGAAAACAGTATGGAATTTTCTCAGAAAACTAAAATTGGACTTGCCTTTTGACCCAGCAATTCCACTGCTGGGATTGTATCCTAAGAACCCTAAAACACCAATCCCAAAGAACCTATGCACCCCAATGTTCATAGCAGCACAATTTACAATAGCCAAGAGTTGGAAGCAACCTAGATGCCCATCGGTCAATGACTGGATCAAAAAACTATGGTACATTTACACAATGGAATTCTATGCTGCAGAAAGGAAGAAGGAACTACTACCCTTTGCAACATCATGGATGGAACTGGAAAGCATTATGCTGAGCGAAATAAGCCAGGCGGTGAAAGACAAATACCATATGATATCACCATTCACAGGGATCTAAACAAAACGAACAAGCAAGCAAAATATGACACTCAATTACGGAACAGGCTGACAGAGTCCAGAGGGGAGAGGGGAGAGAATCACAGGGGGAAAGGGAATGGACTCACATGAAGAAGTATAAAGGACACATGGACAATAACTAAGGGTGGGGTCGGAAATGGGAGGGAGGTGGGGAACATGGGGTGGGGGGGCGGGCAGGGTTCGGAATATGACAGAAAGTTGTACTTGAACAAGAATTAAATAAAAAAATTATTTTAAAAAAAGAAACAAAGATGACCTCCTTGTGATTTACTAATTTTGCTTCTTCTTCCCTGTACCTCCCCCCCGCACTCTTCCCTTCCCCCTCCCCAATGAACTCCCGCTATGGGATGTCCATTTCTCTGATTCTATTCCAGTTCTGGTTGTTTGCTTAGTTTTGTCTTCATTTTTTTCTTTTCTTTTAGGTTCATTTGTTGATAGTTGTGAGTTTGTTGTCATTTCACTGTTCCTATTTTTATCTTCTTTTTCTTAGATAAGTCCCTTTAACATTTCATATAATCAGGGTTTGGTAATGATGAACTCCTTTAACTTGATCTTATCTGGGAAGCACTTTATCTGTTTTTCCACTTTAAATGAAAGCTTTGCTGGATAGAGTCATCTTGAATATAAGTCCTTGCCTTTCATGACTTGGGATACTTCTTTCCAGCCCCTTCTTGCTTACAAAGTTTCTTTTGAGAAATCAGCTGACAGTCTTATGGGAACTCCTTTGTCTGTAACTGTCTCCTTTTCTCTTGCTGCTTTTAAGATTCTCTCATTATCTTTAATCTTGGGTAGCTTAATGATGATGTACCTTGGTGTGTTCCTCTTTGAGTCCAACTTTTTGGGGACTCTCTGGGCTTCCTGGACTTGCTGGACGTCTATTTCTTTTGCCAGACTGGGGAAGCTTTCCTTCATTATTTGTTCACATAAGTTTTCCATTTCTTGCTGTTGTTCTTCTCCTTCTGGAATCCCCATAATTCAGATATTGGAATATTTCAGGTTGTCCCAGAGGTTTATAAGTCTCTCTTCACTTTTTTGAATTCTCTTGTTTCTATTCTGTTCTGGTTGGATGTTTATTTCTTCCTTTTGTTCCAATTTGTTGCTCTGAGTCCTGGTTTCCTTCTTGTCACTGTTGGTTCCCTGCATATTTTGCTTTATTTCATTTTGGGTATCTTTCATTTGTTTTTTCATTTTTTTGACCAAGCTCAATCAGATCTGTGAGTCTTTTGATTAGCAGTGCTTTAAATTCTCCATCAGATAGTTTGGCTATCTCTTCATCAGTTAGTTCTCTTTTCTAAGTTTTGCTCGGTTCTTTCATTTGGGCCATATTTCTTTGTGTTGGCTCACCTGATAAATTGTAAGGGGGTGGGGCCTTAGGTATTCACCTGGGCAGGGTAATCCTCTTTTCTGCACTGCGGCGCTGCCTGTCTGGTTGTTCTCGTTGATTTTTTCTTTAATTCCTTGATTGTTGGAGTTCTATGCAGTTCGATGTTGTAGTGCTTCTGGTTGTTTATTGATTTTAAATTGGTTGTTCTCCCCCTTTTGGTTGTGTGAGGAAGTGAAGGGTTTCTACCTATGCCACCATCTTGGCTGGAGCTCTCTATTTTAGCTAAAGTTCATTCACTGTTAATCCACAAGGAAGGGGAAAAAAACACTAAAATCCAGATTTTGATATACATATACTTTTGAAAAGAAGTGGGGAGGAGGAAGGATGAGAGGGTGAGGAAAAGAAACAAACTAGCAAACTAAATATTTAAAAACCAAAAGAACATTTGGTACAAATTCCCTCTCTTTTTCCTTGTAAGTAGACCAGAAACTTACTATTTCTTATAATATAATGGGGGAAAGAGACCTAGGTATATGTAAAATCAGAACACAGAAAGAATTTATAAGTTCTTACCTATCTATAACTTACTAAATTAGCAAATATTGACACCTCAGCCGAAGCTTGCTAAATAATTGATAAGCAGAGAGCTTCTGAGAGTATAACACATCCACAAGTTCTGCACTTTTCTGAAGCTCACTGTAAATATGCATTTTCAGAACTCTCTCCTAAACATTTTTCATCATGGGAAAATATTGCTGTAAAGCACTTTATTAACATATCAATTTATCTATTCTGAGAGTCTAAGGCTATGTCCCACATTCCTAATAATGTATAGTGAACTCTCAGTATAAGAGACAAAGCCTGTGAGTAGTAGTATTTGTCCTTATTTTCCAATATCTGAATTAAGTCAGAGTTTTATAGAACAACGCTTGTTTAATGAGTGCTGTTATATCTTAGTAGATAACTATACCCTCGCTCCCACTAAAATCATAAAGGAAATGTCATTTTGAAGGAAACGTTCCTGCATATCAATAATAACTGATTATAAAATCCTATATTAAGCAATGTCATTGGCTTCTGTTTCAAAATGAACACATTGCTTATAACTGAGCTTCTAAATAAGAATTAATCATGAATAGATTGCACATACAACTCATGTGAATAGAAAATTTTAACATTACAAATATTAGTTTATTAAAGTGTGAATGCACAAAAGCTTGCAATAATATAAAATTATTTAGTTCTAATCAAAAGATGGATTCATCATTCAAATTAAAAAAGAAAGAAAAGAAAGAAAAATTATACAGCGAGGTGTTATTAAAATACTAAAAATAAAAAATCCAACATTGATAATTACATATCTTTTTAAAAAGATTTTATTTATCTATTTTTTTAGGAGGGGAGGGGAAGGGAAGGAAAAAGAGAGGGAAAGAAACATCAATGTGTGGTTGCCCCTCACGTTCCCTCAACTGGGGACCTGGCCCACAACTCAGCATGTGCCCCAACTGGGAAGTGAACAAGTGACTCTTTGGTTCACAAGCCCTCTTTGGTTCACTCTTTGGTTCATTAGTAATAAAATAATATATGATATGAACAAATAACATTTTTGTGAAGAGTTGAAAAAAGTCCTGCATTGCACGACTTTAGAAAATGAAATTAATAAAGTTTATATCAATAGTGTGTGCCAGTCTTTTTAAACTGATTTTAATATGACATGTATCATATTTTTCAGACCATAAGATGCACCTCAGTTTTAGAGGTGGAAAATAAGGAAAAATTTTGAAGCAAAAAAATGTGGTAAAATATTTAATAACATAAATAACATAATATTTCACCAATGTAAATGTAAACAGAACTCAACTGCAACATTAGCAACCATTATTCCTCCCAAATGGGGGGGGTGCATTTAATAGCCTGAAAAATACTGTATTTATATTGATATTCTTCCCTCCCTCTCCCTTCCTTCCTCCTAACAATAAATTTGGAAACCAAGTGCTCAGTGTAAATTAGCATATCTTTCAAACTTGATGTTGGTCCTGCTTTCAGATTAAACAGTAATCTAAAAATATGACATCAACTTATGAAAATGTATTAGTTAAATATCCGTAGAAAAATTCAAGTGAGTTTTTGTACACAAAGCCAAATAAAACATATGTTTTAATTTTCTAAGTATAAAAGTTTGGTTAGGACCTATAGTTTATTTTAAATAAAAGTAGAAATGACCTCCAAATGTCTTTTGAGCAGCCACTCAAAAGACAGCACGTCAAAATGGAAATATGAATTACTGCAATTGGAATATGAAGGTTTTTTCCCCCATCATGGTTGTGCATGGGCAGAGAGATTACAAGAGGAGCTATTTTAAGGGGAAATAAAATATGCTACATGTCACCAACCCATCCAACTGCCTGAATGTCTTATGATTTACTGACATTTTTCATTTGGGAACACTGCATGTGTACACTGCATGGTTACACTGTGCCTGTTGTAACTTGTTGGTGCTTTATCCTTAGGTATAGTGTAAAGAAGGCTTTAGTTTTAAGCTCTTTGGAGATAACTAACTGGATTGAAACAAACATTTTGAGGAACAAAAAAATTAGCCAATCAAAACTTTTTCAGAGAGACAGAGAAAAAAACTAAAGCAAGAGAGGTTCATTTATAAAGCAGCATCTGGATAAAAGCAATTATGGAAAATTCCATAGGGTTTTAAAAATTTATTTAAAGACTACCCACTGTGAATGCTAGGAGATTCCCTCTGCTTTCTATGTGTTATATCAAAAGTTGAGGCCAGTGTGAAGAAGTCAGTCTGAATCAATAGTAGAATACACTCAATCGATTACTCACATATTATTTGAAAATTAAGCATTGGTCTGAGAAATTTAGTTCATGCTAGATTTTCCAACATTTGTATATGAGTAGACACAGCCACAGAAGTACTTATAAGTGTTGCACTCTGATGTCAAAATTTATTTTGATTGCACACTGTTTGATTTTAATAGCCTGCAGCTGTGTGAATATAAGGCTGCCTTCTCCTTTCCCATAAAACAAACTCTACATGGTAGAAGATAATTTCCTTTAGTCCCACTTGGAGCCAACAAGTAAGAATATAAAATTATAGCATTTTGCCCAAACTTCCTTCCATTCTCTGAGTTCTACAGGAACAATAAATTTAGCAGAGACACAATATGAAAAAATTTCATGTGATTCTTAAAAGGTGGAGAACTGAGGTTACTGTGGCAACCATTTTTTTTAAAGCATTGCAATGCAATTCAAACTGAAAGAAGGTACTTGAACTGCTAAAGCTGATTGATTGTTTCAGAGCTGTTAGGCTTTAGCTACCCATTCTGGGCTATTTCTTATGATTGTGAAGCCACATCTAAGAAAAGAGTGGCAACACTAGATATACAAGTTCTGTCCAGAAAGTACCCAGCCATGAATATGAAAAATAGAGACATTTACTGAAAAAGATACAAGATACATTGTACATAGGGCAATAACAACTCTGTCCCCTTCAAAGTAGGCACCTTAGAACCTCACACAGTTCTCCCAAATGCCATCAGCTGCCCCATCATATCTTCCTAAATCCGAAATCTCTTCCCTTTCAAAGGTGATTTTAGTTTTGGGAAAAGCCAGAAGTCTCACAGCACCAAATCTGGGCTGTAGAGGGCCTGTGTCACCTGGGTGATTTTATGTTTCACCAAAAATCTCTGCACGAGACATGACACATGAGCGGGTGCCTTTTCGTGATGAAGCTGCCAATCACCAGTTGCCCATAGCTGCAGCCTTCTGAATCATCCGAATAGATTTCCATGGAGGAATGTCCAAGCTTCACACAAAATTTGATGCAGATTCATTGCTCTACTCGCTCAGTCATTTTGAATAGAATGGCCACATGGTACATATGCTCGCTCAACAGCATCTACTATCCCCATAGACTAGTACAGTGAAGTCATCATTTTTCACACATGTGCATTCTAGTCCATTCTCCTTGGCTTCCAGGTTACAGTGATGTCATGCAAATCATTGTCATTATTTTTACAATAGTTGGATTTTTTTTCTGTATACACCTCATACATTTAATCTAAGCACCCAGCAGTTTAAGTAGTATATGTGTTGTGTGGACAAAAGATTGAAAAATAAAATCTAAGTTTTGAAACTGGCTTAAACTTTGATTTAATGTTATATTAACTAATTCTTTTTGGATTCATTCTAACATCTCTTGGCTTTGGAAAATGTTTTTGTTTTTTGTTTTTGTTTTTTTTTTGTACTAAACATATTTTCTTTTTCTGCTTTGTCTTCTTTGTCAGGTTGCAGAAATAATTTCTTTAAGAATTAAGTTCCAAGATAATAAAGTAATTAGTAGGCTGACCAAGAATGACCCTTGCGCAAGATGAATTTTTTGCCCTTCTGCATGGCTAAAAGTATTCCTTAGAAAAACAATTTAATTTCTCGGTTCTCATTTCCCTACTTAACAGTGGGAGTAGTTCAGGGAGCAAGTATAAAAATAGAACATACTTTAAGACTTCTGGTTGTTTCTAATATAAAGTAGGAGAAATTTTTGTACATGTCCTTTCTAAAATTTCTCTGAAAAAAATGTGGAGAACAAAATGAAGAATAAACAATACAATAAAACAATTTCCTCAGCCGCATGTGACTAAGAATAAGAAGTCAGGACTGAAACAATGCTGGAGATTACCAGAACTATCTCAGACCTGTTAAAATTTAAGGACCAAAATCCTGAAAAACATAACCGATGTTCTTTTGGTTATGTCAGGGAAGGGGGAAAATTCCTCCCTATCCTTAATTCTTTTGACTGGCGCAACAACTAAATTGACACTAAGGTGTTTAACAAGAGAAAAAAAACAAATTTAATTCATATATAGAGATATCACATAAATATGACCCTAACAATGACTAAAGCAGGTAGCTTTTATATTTTTTAGGCAAAGGAATAATAAATTCATGAATACCAGACAAAAAAAGCAGGCTTGGGTGCTTAATTAGTAAAGAAGTGACAAGGTTTGTTTATATAGTCTCCATAGCCCTGAATTCTCCCTCTTTGGTGATAAGATGTCTCTCTACCTGTTGGCACAAGAAGGGTACCTTTCACACTGCATATTTATTTCTTGCTTTCAAGGGGATAAAGTAGGGTCAGAATATCCTATTGGAACTGGCTGTTTCTGAAGTAATTTTAATTCAAAGTAATCAATGTTAGGGTGGTCGGTGACATGGGCTGTGAAAGAATTCAGAAAGGGAAGAAAATCAAGAGAGTCAATTTTTATTCACTAAGAGAGGAGAGAGGTAGTATGGAGAGATACACTGGTATTGAGGGGTGGAGGCTTTGAGCTTTTATTGGATTGTAACTGGATTAAAAAAGGGGTGGGCCATTGCTGTCGTGTGGCCCCTGGGCTGTTTTGGTATTGCAACACTAGGCTACTGTTTGTCCTAATGTTATCTTCTGCCTGTGGTTGTAGGGAGTGAATTAGTCACTTCTATTCTTGCTTTCCAGTAATTTCCAGTCTTGGGGACATAAGCTCAAAATACTGAAATGACAGTCATGGTTAACAAGTTCATAGGCTTGCTAGGCAAATGGTATCACAATAGCAAATGGCATTGGCTTTGTCCTTTCAGGCAATATGCCATTTTGGCATAGTTGGGGACAGTCTGCCTTGAGGCCCAACAGTTAAAATACATTGAGATCTAGGGTCACAGTAAAAAAAAAGGCAGAGGTCCCCATATGATATACAGAACCACAGGGGAGGGGTGCTAAAGAAAAAGATGTGCTGGAAGGCTTAAGAAATGTTTCTTTGAAGGGAGAAGAATATGCCACCCAAAATATGTCTGTGGCATAAGGATTATCTTAAGTTGGTTATTTTTAAAGAAACAGCAGACACAAGAAAAGCTCTGAATACATAATAGAAGTTAGCCTTTGTAAGGGACATCTACCTGTATAAGGAAAATCTCCACTTGTGTCTCCCTCTCAGTACCAAGAAGATGAGGATGACTAAATCTCTAGAAAGTCTTATCAGTTTATCAAAGGAGAAGACAAGGACTTAAAGCTCAGAACAACCTTAGCATTGTTTCTTGTGTTTTGCTTGTTAAACTCCAATTATAGTCCCCTACCCCCAGCACCTTCTTTTATCTTTATCTGGAACTGGTATTTAAGGTGATGACTTGGGCCATTTCAGGTTGTTGCTCAGTTGTCCTGGATCTCTCCTAGATACATGGGAGGTGTACATCTTACTAAACTTCTGTTTTTTTTCTCTTGTTAGTCTGTCTTTTTATTACAGGAATGAGGGGGAGGTTCTCAACCAAGAACCTAGAAGGGTAGACAGAAAATTATTTTCCTTCCACACATACCATACAAGATCTAACTATGAAAATCAACCATAGTTCTATGATTACTCTGAGAATGAAATGAAGAAATAATTTCATTCATAATAGTATCGAAAATGTGGAAAATAGACAAGTAAATTTACCAAAAGAGGTGTAAAGTTTGAGTATTGAAAATGATAGATTATTTCTGAGATAAATTCAATAGCATCTAAATCAATAAAGATGGTCATAAATTGGAAGCCTAAATATTGTTAAGAGGATAATTCTTCCCAAATTGATCTATTAATTACTGTCAATTCTTTTCAAAATCTAGTTTTGTAGGAACTGGCAAGCTGATCCTAAACTTTATGTGGAAAAGCAAAACATTTAGCATAGACAAAATAATTGGAAAATAAAAGAAGAACGTTATTCAATTTCAAACTTAATACTATATAAAGCCTTAGAAATAGAGACTGTGATATTGGTTCAAGGATAAGTATATAGACCAATGGATCAGGATTACAAGTGCAGAAGTAAACCTTTACATTTATCATCAGTTTATTTTCAACAAAGATGTGAATGCAACACAATGAGAAAAGCTTAGTCTTTTCAAGAAATGGTGCTCACCTGAACCTAATATAATATTTCAATTATACTTTAAGTTTAAAAATAGGGTATCTAACCCTCATTAAAAAGAAATGAACTTAAGATTCTTACCTTACACTATATACAAAAAATTAACTGAAGGTGAATTAGAGATCTAAATGTATGAGATAAACCGCTCAAATTTTTAGCAGTTTTTTAAATTGTGGTAAAAAAATAAATGCATAACATAAGATCTATAACACACCATAACATAAAATCCTCAACAGTATTCTTAAATTATAAGCACAGTGTTACTGAAGGAGTTCAGAACAGGCTCCCCAAGACATGCTACTTGACATGTGGGTTATTTTGAGCTGAAGGCAACGGAGACCCTGTGGGACCAAGAGAAAGTTTCACCTCTTCATCAAAGGATTTAAATTGAGAAGCTTGCTTATAATAAGAGTTATTACCAAAAGCAGCTCTTTGTGACCTGTCTACAGGACAGGGCAAACTTCTAATTACTGAATGCCTGCCATTCTCATATGTAAAGTTCCCATTTACATATATAATTAAATTTGATCATTTTCTCCTGTTAACCTGTATCATATCTGTTTGATTATTATACAATTCAAAAGAACCCTGAAGTGGAGAGGAAAGTTTCTTTCTTCCTCACAATGTACAATAAGTCCCTAGAACTTTTTCATCTTGTATAACTGAAACTTTACACCCATTAAATAGCAACTTCCCATTTCCCCTCCTCCTAGCCCTTGCCAACTCCCATTCTACTTCCTTCCTTTTTTGAATTTGACTATTCTAGGTACCTCATGTAAATAGAATCATTCACTATTTGTCTTACTGTAACTTGCTTATTTCCCTTAGTATAACTTGCATGTTTGGATGATGACCCCAACCTCTTAAAAGGAAAAAAAAATCTTTCCATTGATCCCTCTTTACAGATATCTTTTTAGACCTATTTTCTTCTTATGGTGAAAAAGACATAATCTTAAATTTAACAGTTCCTCCAATCTACTTTAGTCCCTCCTCCATGAAATTCAAGTAAATTGAATATAAAGTTGTGTTAGTTACAAAGGTTTCCTTGACTAACCAGAGTTTAAGCCATAGGACATTCTTGTTTCTCCTTAACCAGAAAGCTGGATATAGACAGTTAGTTATTAGAGTGACTCGGAAACCCAAAAATATTACTAAGGGTAATGGCTTTCCCATACTGTCTTCCATCCTCACCATAAGCAGATTTGCCATTTTATAGTTACATATGGCTGCTGCAACTAGGTATCGGTTCTCATAACAGTTTCCTAAGACCTTCTCTGAGAAGACAAAAATCTTACACAAAAGACAAAGGTATTTTTCAGAAGGCTCAATGAAGTATTGCCTTGGCCCCCAAATGTATGCTACCTGCAAGGGAGAGCAGCAAAGTAGCATCTAGCATTCTTTGAATCTGGGTACAAAAAATACCAGGATTTTATTGGGAAACAACAAAGGGTAAATAGATGTAAAGCAGATAAGAATGTCTGCCAGACATCCTTTTTTTTTTATCAAAAACAGCACCTTTCTTCATGATTCAATAATTTTTTCTCAAATTTTTCCTTTATTTAATTATTGCTCAAGTACAGTTTTCTGTCTTTTACTCCAATCCCAGCACACCCCCCAGCACTCCCCACCTCCTTCCAATTTCCACCCTTGTTAGTTTTTGTCCATGTGTTCTTTATACTTGTTCTTGTGAATCCTTCTTCTTTTCCCCCCAAATTACCCATCCTCTCCCCTCTAGTCCCTGTCTGTCTGTTCTGTATTTCAGTGGCTTTGGTTATATTTTGCTTGCTTCTTTGTTTTGTTGTTTAAGTTCCTGTGGAAGGCGAGATCATATGGTATTTGTCTTACACTGCCTGGCTTATTTCACTCAGCATAATGCTTTCCAGTTCCATCCACGCTGCTGCAAAAGGTAGGAGCTCCTTCTTTTTTTCTGCTGCATAAAATTCCATTGTGTATATGTACCAGAGTTTTGTGATCCATTCATCTACTGACAGGCACCTAGGTTGCTTCCAACTCTTGGCTATTGGAAATTGTGCTGCTATGAACATTGGGGTGCATATGTTCTTTGGGATTGGTGTTTTAGGGTTCTTAGGATATAATCCTAGCAGTGGAATTGCTGGGTCAAAAGGCAGGCCCATTTTTAGATTTCTGAGAAAATTCCATACTGTTTTCCATAATGGTTGTACCAGTCTGCAATCCCACCAACAGTGATCTAGGGCCCCCTTTTCCCCACAACCTCTCCAACATTTGTTGTTTGTTTCTTTGTTTATGATAGTGATTCTAAAACAGTGTAAAGTGGTATCTCACTGTGGTTTTAATTTGCATCTCTCTGATAGCAAGCGATATTGAGCATCTTTTCATGTGTCTCTGGATCCTCTGTATGTTCCCCTTGGAAAAGTGTCTGTTCAAGTCCTTTTCCCATTTTTAATTGGGTTAGTTGTCTTCTTAGAGTGAAGTCATGTGAGTTCTTTGTATATTTTGGAGATTAAAACCTTGTCTGAGGTATCATTGGAAAATGTGTTTACCCAAGCTGTTGGTTCCCTTTTGATTTTAGTACGGTTTTCTTTAGCCACACAGAAGGTTTTTATTTTGATAAAATCCTATTTGTTTATTCTTTTGTTTATGTCCCTTGCTCTAGGGGTCATATCAGTAAAAATGTTGCTGCATGAAATATCTGAGATTTTCTTGCCAATGTTCTCTCCTCTAGGAGTTTAATGGTGTCATGGCTTATATTTGAGTCTTTTATCCACCTTAAATTTATTTTGGTATATGGTGTAAGTCGGTGATCAAGTTTCATTTTTTTACATGTAGCTGTCCAGTTCTCCCAACACCATTTTTCGAAGAAGCTATCTTTATTCTATTTTATGTTACTGCCCCCTTTATCAGATAATTGACTGTAGAGACTTGGGTTTACTTCTGGGCTCTCTGTTCTGTTCCATCAGTCTATGTGCCTGTTTTTATGCCAGTACCAGGCTGTTTTGATTACAGTGGCCATGTAATACAGTTTGATATCAGATATCCCTCCTACTTTGTGTTTCTTTCTCAAAATTGTGGCTATTATTCAGGGTCATTTATGGTTCCATGTAAATTTTTGAAGTGTTTGTTCTATGTCTGTGAAATATGCCATTGGTACTTTAATAGGTATTGCATCGAATCTGTAAATTGCTTTGGGTAGTATGGACACTTTGATGATGTTAATTCTTCCAATCCATGAACATGGTATATGTTTCCTTTTGTTTCTGTCTTCCTTGATTTCTTTCTTCAGTGTTGTGTAGTTTTCTGCATACAGGTCTTTCAGCTCCTTGGTTAGGTTTATTCCCAGATATTTTATTTTTCGTTTTGCTATATCGAATGGGATTTTTTCCTTGATTTCTGCTTCTGCTGATTCATTGTTAATATACAAAAATGCCTTTGATTTCTGGATATTGACTTTGTAACCCACTGTTTTGCCAAATTCATTTATTAGGTTGAGCAGTTTTTTGGTACAGTCTGTAGGATTTTCCATGTACACTTGCCACGTCCAGTCCCAGCACCAACCATGCTGTCTGACAAAGTCCGAGCATGGGGAGGACGACTTCAAAGAAGCGTGTTCCGGCCTGGCAGATGTGGCATGAATGGACATGTGGTGTTGATCTTAATCTTGCTGTCTCTTGGTGTTCTAACCTCTACTTTTCTGATAATTTGGAATCTCCTAGAAATGCTGACCAATCTCAGAGCTGAACAGCAACTAAGTCAGGCTGAGAACAATATCACCTTAGCCTTTCCCCAAAATAACACCTCCTTCCCTGACCTGATTAAGCAGCTGTAGGATATGATGATATCAGCTAGTAGGGGGCCTGGAATACCCAAGGCAGCCCCCTTAAGTAAGTCCCGAGGCAAATCCCCTCTAATGAAATAGCCCCTGAATGTCTAAAGTTATTAGAATAACACTCCCTCCTTCACCTTGAATAGGGATATATATCTATGGTCAAAATAACTTTTGTTTAATATAATTGAAACTGTGGGAACTTTCGTATTTTTCCTAATTACCTTTATATTGATTTTTTCTGTTTAACTGATTATACTATGCACCTGTAAATGTTAATCATTACCAGAAATGAAAATATAAAAAACCTGCTTGTACTTGCAATAAGTGGAACAGTGCTTCATCTGCCTTTGAGCTGTGTAGTTGCCTGTTATCCATCGCCGACGCCTATCCTTACCTTGAGGGACCCCTTGACCCTGCTGCGGCCAGACCACGGCATACACTATCGTGTCATCTGCAAAGAATGCCAGTTTTGTTTCCTCCTTTCCGATTTGGATGCCTTTTATTTCCTTTTCTTGTGTGATCACTGTGGCTTAAATTTCCAATACTATATTGAATAGAAGTGGTGAAAGTGGACAACCTTGTCTTGTTCCTGATCTTCGTGGAAAACATTTTCATTTTTTCTCATTGAGTATGATGCTGGCTGTAGGTCTCTCATATATGGCCTTTATTATATTGAGGAATGCTCCCTCTATTACCACTTTTCTGAGTGCCTTTATCATAAATGCGTGTTGTACCTTATCAAAAGCTTTTTCCTCATCTATTGATATGATCATATGGTTTTTGTCTTTGGTTTTGTTTATGTGATGTATTATATTTACTGATTTGTGAATATTGAGACATCCTTGCATCCCTGGGATGAATCCCACTTGGTCATGGTGTATGATCTTTTTGATGTATTGTTGGATGAGATTTGCCAATATTTTATTGAGGATTTTAGCATCTATGTTCATCAGCGATATTGGCCTGAAGTTTTCTTTCTTTGTTGTGTCTCTATCTGGTTTTGGAATTAGGATGATGCTGGCTTCATAAAAAGAGTTGGGGAGTTTCCCATCATTTTGGATTTTTTGGAATAGTCTATGAAGAATAGGGGTTAGCTCTTCCTTAAAAGCTTTGTAGAATTCTCTTGTGAAACCATCTGGTCCAGGGCTTTTGTGTGATGAGAGTTTTTTGATTACTGCTTCAGTTTCATTGGCTGTTTTTGGTCTGTTCGGGTTTTCTGCTTCTCTTTCATTGAGTTTTGGAAGATTATATTTTTCTAGAAATTTGTCCATTTCACCTAGGTTTTCAAATTTCTTGGCATACAGTTCTTCATAGTGATTTCTTACAATCCCTTCTATTTCTGTGGTATCAGTTGTAATCTCTCCTCTTTCATTCTTATTGTGTTTATTTGTGTCCTCTCTCTTCTTTTCTTGATGAGCCTACATAAAGGCTTGTCAATTTGTTTATCTTTTAAAAAAATGAACTCTGGGATTCAATGATCCTTAGAATTATGCTTTTAGTCTCTATGTCATTTAATTCTGCTCTGATCTTGGTTATTTCCTTCCTTCTACTTGCTCTGGGATGTTTTTGTTATTGTTCCTCAAGTTTTTGCAGGCATAGGGTTAGGTTGTTTGTTTGAAATGTTTCTGTCTTCTTTAGGTAAGCCTGTATTGCTATGAACTTCCCTCTCAGGACTGCCTTCACTGTGTCCCATAAGTTTTGGGTTGTTGTGAGTTCATTTTCATTTGTTTCCAGAAACTTTTTGATTTCTTCCCTAATTTCATTCTTGACCCATTCATTGTTTAATAGTATACCTCCATTCAGCCTCCATGATTTGGGGTGTTTTGTGTTTTTTCCTTTGGGGTTGGTTTCCAATTTCAGTCGCTTGTTGTCAGAGAAAATGCTTGGTATGATTTCAATTTTCTTGAATTTGTTGAGTCTCATTTTGTGTCCTATCATGTGGTCTATCTTTGAAAATGTTCCATGTCAATTTGAAAAGTATGTGTATTTAGCTTCTTTGGGATGAAGAGCTCTCTATATATATATCAGTTAACTCCATTTCATCTGGGGTGCTGTTTAATGCCGCAATATGTTTTTGATATTTTGTTTGGAAGATCTGTCCATTTTTGACAGTGGGGTGTTAAAGTCCCCTACTATAATTGTGTTGCTGTCAATATCTCTCTTGAAGTCCTCTAAGATTTTCTTTATATATTTGGGTGCCCCAATGTTGGGTGCATATATATTTACGATGTTAATGTCTTTTTGGTGGGTTCTTCCCTTGAATATTATGAAGTGACCTTCTGGGTCTCTCTTTGGCCCTTTATTGAAGTCTATTTTGTCTGATATGAGAATTGCTCCCCTGGCTTTTTTTTGTCCATTTGCTTGGAAAATTTGTTTTCAGCCTTGCACCTTTAGTCTGTGATGATCTTTTGTCCTGAGGTTGGTCTGTTGTAGGCAGCATATGTGTAGGTCATGCTTTCGTATCCATTCAGCTATTCTATGTCTTTTGATTGGAGCATTTAATGTATTTACGTTTAAGGTTATTATTAATAGGTACTTATTCATTGCCATTTATGTACCTGTGTTCCTCTCTGCCTCTCTTTTTTCCTTCTTTCCTTAAAGCAGTTCTTTTAGTAATTCTTGTAGAGCTGGTTTGGTGGAGGCGTATTCTTTTAGACTTCTTTTGTCTTTAAAGCTCTTTATTTGGCCTTCTATCTTGATTGAGAGCCTTGCTGGGTAAAGTAGCCTTGGTTGCAGACCTCTGGTTCTCATTACTTGGAGTATTTCTTGCCATTCTCTTCTTGCTTGGAGTGCTTCCATTGAGAAGTCAGTAGCTAACCTTATTGGGGCTCCCTTGTATGTTACTTCCTTTTTCTCCCTTACTGCCTTTAAGATTCTGTCTTTGTCTTGGAATTTTGCCAT
This sequence comes from Sturnira hondurensis, assembly GCF_014824575.4. Taxonomy (NCBI): domain Eukaryota; kingdom Metazoa; phylum Chordata; class Mammalia; order Chiroptera; family Phyllostomidae; genus Sturnira; species Sturnira hondurensis. The sequence continues at coordinate 110,549 of NW_028076722.1, forward strand.
TTTAATAATGTGTCTTGAAGTGGGCCTCTTTGGGTTTCTCTTGATTGGGACTCTGTGATTGCTGCATTTCTGTGACTTTTTCTCTCATCAAATTAGGGAAATTTTCCATCATTACTCTTTCAAATAGGTTTGCTATCCCTTGTTCTTCTTCTCCTTCTGGTATTCCTATTATTTAGATATTATTACGTTTCATATTGTCTTGCATTTCTCTAAATCCCTCTTCATTCTTTCTGAGCCTCTTTTCTTTTTCTTGCTCTTTCTGGGAGTTTTTTTCTACACTGTCCTCCAACTCGCCGATCTGATCTTCTGCTTTGTCGATCCTGCTTTTAATTCCTTCTACTGTGTTCTTCAGTTCAGAAAATGTATTCTTCATTTCTTCTTGGCCCTTGCTGATGATTTCTCTTTCCTTTTTCATGATGATATAGTTTGCGGTGAGTTGATTGTAGCTCCCCTGTAGTTTCTGGTAGCACATTGTGATCTCTTAGAATTTCCTGATAACCAGTGCTTTGAATTCAATATCTGATAGTTGGGTTGCCTCTATTTCATCTAACATTCTTTCTGAGACTTCCTCCTTTTCTTTCATTTGGGCATTGTTTCTTTGTCTTCCCATTGTTTGTGATACTCTTCTTGTTGGCCTCAGCTTCTTAAATTGATCTGTTCTGACTCCCTAGGTTTATGGTGTGAACTTCTTAGTAGAATACCTGTGAAATTCAGTGCTGGAGTCTCCTGCAGGTATCTTGATGTCCTCTGCTTCCACGTACTATTTTTTGTGTTTCTGTGATCATTTGGAGGGGGAGGCAAAATGGTTTATGACAGCAGAAGAGATTATTTGTGATATTTACAGTCACAGATGGTAGAGAACCGATAGAATATCTTTAGGCTATATATAGTGTTAACCGTAATCTTCAACCCAACTTGCCACTTTTAAGAAAGGATGGACAAAAGATAAGTCTCTTGTTGGGGAGGGAAAGCTTGTGAGTTGGATCTAGGAAGCAGTGAGGTTGCATGAGGTCAGATTTTGAGGTAAGGTGAGAGTGAAGAATAGTAAATAGGCGTAGCATGTGAGCAAGTAGAGTTAATCACTACAGTAATACAATTCAGGAACATGTCAAGTGGGCTATCATCCAGGAGATGTTTGTGAAGTATTCATAGTTGTATATAACAGCTATTATTTATAGTAATATTAGAGCAACAATCATACGACAGACTCTATGTGATCTGTCTGAATAGGGGGTATAGCCTTTGGGTAGTGTGCCAAAGGAAAACAAGTGGCGTGAAATATAGAAAATTAGCAATACACTGTGGAGGAGAGAACAGGAGAAACCTGACAAATAATACAATATAACCAGCTAAGACTAAGAAGCCTATACAGAAAGAGGGGGAATACAAAGATACTATTAAAATATAAAAGAAGTGAGAATAATGAAAAAAATAATAATACAAATATTCAGCAACTTGTGTCTTCTCTGCTATAGCAAAGTAAAATTTATCTCTCTGTCTCTATTGTTGAGATGCCCCCTCTTTGGGAACCTTTCTGGTCTTTTTGCAGTTCCCAGGTGTTTGTGTCTCTTGTGGGTAAAATAAAATAAACAAACAAACAAACAAGAAAAAAAGGCAGGAGAAGTGAGGAAAAAGCGATAAATTTGGAAAGAAAGGAAGGACTAAAACAGGAAAAGAGAAAGGAGAGGAACAAAGTATCGAAAGATAAAGCAATAATAAAATTAAAAAAATATATAAGATTACTAAAATAAACAAACAAACAACAACAACAAATAAACACCTTCCCTTGTTGGTTTCAAACCTTCCAAACTGGTTTTTCTGGTTGCAGCAGGACCTCTCTGTGGGCTGGGGTGCAGGTGTGCATGTGCCAGCCAGGCAATCAGACTCGAGTGCAGGTGCCCATGACCTACCAGGTTGCCTGGGTCCCATGGGATCTGGCAAGGTCCTTCCCAGTCCTGTGGCGGGACTCATATGCTTCCGCCCCTCCTCTGAATCACTGCCAGGCTGGGTGGGAAGCAAGCCAAGCTGCTGTCGCAGGAGAACATCTCAGTCCACTTTCCAAAAAAAAAAAAAACTTCTCCAGAAAGCCTGCCTCTCAGCCCAGCCCAATCCTCAGCCAGACTGGTGAGGACAATGCGCCTCTCAGTTCTCCTGGGCTGGTGACCACAGAGACGGCAGTTGAACACGGCCCTTTGCCCTTGTTACCCTCTTCATAAACTCAAGCAGACAGGTCTCTGTCTGGCGTTGCTCAGCCTTGCTTAGACGGGGAGGGAGGGAGCTGATGACCGGCACTGGTCACCTACTGAGGCCGCTGGGTACCCTGGCTCCTGTGGCAGACGCCTCCGGTGTTGGCCGGAGACCGATGCCTCTGGACCCTGACCTCGGCGGTGGCACTGGGGCCGCCTGGCCACCGGCATTGGCCCGGCCGACGCAGCTTCTGTCTCCATTCAAGTTCCTGAGACCCCACTGACCTGCCGCTGTCCAGTCCCTCAGTGTCCGTCATATTCTTTGGTCTCCCAGTTTCATAAATGCTAGGGAACTGTTGGTTGATTGCACTATTCCTCGGTAGATCTGCCAGGATTTTCTCTCATGTGTGCGGGAGCTAAAATCTGCTCCGTCCTACTCCATCACCATCTTCCCTCTCTCTCATTGTATGTATTTTTGAGTAATGAAAAAAGTGATTTGAACTACCTAGAAGCTACCCAAATTTGAGAAAAAAATTGAAATTCTTTCAATTTGAGCTTTCAGCTCACTGGATTAAGCTGGATTTCTCACATTGTTCCTAATGAAGCAAGAAAGACTGCTGTCTTTGCAGCCATGTATGTTTGTCAGTTCATTAGTGTGACTCATTTTTCTTTTGCTTTCTCTTCATTCTTTCATATATATTTTTCTCTCAAAGTGTTAAAGTACAAAAGGTGTATCTTGGCATCTATGTGGAAACTCAGCTTATAAAAGCTTATTCTCTGTATTTATATAACACACAAATCATCCCCTATTTCCCTTGGGGATACATACTATTTTTAGTGAAATTAACATTTTGGAAGACTCTTAGTTTTACTAAAACTATACTAGTTTTCCCCTGTTTAAAATATTCATATTTCGATTCCCATTTTTAGGGCTTCAATTTAAAATACTCATATTTCAATTCCCATTTTTAGGGCTTCAATTTATTTAAAAACTTGATTTGAGCTAAAAAGTGTCCCCAAATATATTTCAAATTTTATTTTAAGAAATCTGTAAGTTTTGAAAGGAAAATGGCACTAAGGAAACAAAATATCTTGTTCTTATTAAGAAACAAAATCATCAAGTTATTGTTATACTTTAAAAAAAGAATCCAGGTATATTAGTCATCTATTATTAGATGTAAATTACTCCAAAATTTAGCAGCTGAAAACAACAAAATTTATAATCTCACAGTCTCTGCGGATCAGGAATATGGAAGCGGTTTAGCTGGTTGCGTCTGGTTTAAGCTGTGTTATGAGGCCACAGTTAAGCCTTTGTTTATTTGGCTGAAGCTGCATATATGCAGTGTTAAATGCTGATGGCAATTTATATCCAAACCCACTCATGCAGATGTTGCTAGGCCTTGGTCCCTCTCTAGGTAGGCCTCCCCATAGGACCTCCTCACAGAAGTGTAACTGGCTTCCTGCAAGGTGAGCAATGCAAGAGAAAGAGTGTACTCAAGACAAAAGCCACCATATTTTTATAACCTACCACTAGTAGTCTCATTTCATCACTCTGCTGTACTCCATTTATTAGAGGTGAGTCAAAAAGCCTAGTATGGTCTTCAGGAGAGAGGATTACACAGAAAGGTAGCTACCAGGGAGGCAGGAATTATTGGGGACAAATTTATAGGTTACTCACCACACTAGCATGCAAACATAGGATAATTTCATGGGTTATTTTCCCTCCAGATTCACAAAATTTCCCAATAAACTAGGAATAATATAGCTTTCTTTATAAAGCCTGGATTTGCTTTGTTGGGAAATTAATAATGTACATAATTTGATATCATTGAACTATAACTAAGGAAAAGGTACTATAAAATCCATGTATGATTTTGTACCATGAAGACTGGAATTTTGGGAAGAGCTAGAGATAGAAACAATAGAAGTAGAGATACAGAAAGGCAGAGATAGAGATATGGAATGCATATAGTTACCAGCATAGCTATATCATTAAGATAGATAATATATTATTGTATCATTAAGGTATAGTAGTAAACATTGTATATTCAAAAGTATTTAACTGGAAAATAGATTTTGAAAGGGTCTGTTTACAGAAATGTGGGCAGAGTTGTGTGATCTAATAAGGAACTAGTGACAACAGAAAGCCATTATGGCCCCTGGGCCAGAAGAGGCAAGAGGAGAAAAATGTATTGATTTAATGTGGTGAAAGCTGGAACCTGGAAAGAGGGAGTGTACATTAAAGGCAATGTCAATATAAAACACCAAGGGATCCTATTTAAATGTAGATTCTGATTCAGCAAGCCTGGAGTGAGCCAGAGATTCTGTACTACTAACAAGATCCCAGGTGACACTGATGCTGCGGGTCCACAGGTGGCACTCCTTGGAATAACAAGGGCCTAGCTACTCAATCACTACAGCACCTCAAGGAGGCAGGGAAGAAATGGGAAGAATGAACACACCAGCTTCTTCTCTCTGCCAACTTTCTAAGAGTGCCTCAACTGTCTAAATGGCAAAGGCCAAAAAGCCAAAGGCAAATAAGACCAAGTGATGTAGTCTATAAGAAGAATGTTTCTGGGGCTCAGGGCACAGCAAAGACAACCACAAAATATATAAGACTTTGTAGAATTTTCTCACACTTTGCACACCAGTTCCTAACTAAATACTTGAGAAGGCCCCTCTGTAGATCTGCAGGCCTCTCTCTCTGTCCAGCTCTCTATTCCCAGATAATCTATCCTATGAGCTCTAGCTGCTTTGGTTTCCTCAGATTCTCCTCACCTCTGTCTCTTCAATTCAGGGAGTCTGCTGGACTCCACCTAGGGTCCCCTCCCTGCATTATGTTTTGGATATTTTCAGTTTATTTTTGTTATTTCCAAGATTTTTCATTTTTAAATACTTCCAATATATTTTTTATTTCCAATATATTGCCTGTCTTATTGTCAATCTGTTGTTCTTTTTGTTATTTCAGGCAGGAGGATAAGTCCAATATTTGTCAATCTAATGTCTCTACTTGGTCAGAAGTAGAAATCCCTCCCATTAATTATTGTTAATAATTTATTGTTTAATCAGGTGCATTCAGTTACAGAATCATATTTTTATATACAAATTAAGTTTAATGGTACTTCTCTTTTAAGAAGGATGAAGGCAGGAGGTTAAAGGGTTGTCTTTGAAATTTAAAAAGAAATGTTATATTAGCATTTCAGCTTTATTATTTAAAGTCAGCAATGGTATAAATGTATAAATAATTGAACTTCTAAGTTTCTAACTTCCCATTCTAGTGTCAATTCCTTAGTAGTTTTACAAATTATTCAACACTTATTTAAGGATATTTGGCTGAAGTTAAGAATTCAAGACGTCTTATTAGTATAAATAAAATGAATCAAGAAAATGTAGGGACTTCTGACCAAGATGGAGGCATAGGTGGAAATACTGTACCTCCTCTCACACCAAATTTAAGAACAACGAAGTTTTAGAAACAAAAATACAACCAATACAGACAGAAAAGTGAACTGTACAAAAGTCCGACAACAACAAACCATTTGTCTGGACCAGTAAGAGGGGCAGAGTCGGCAGCCAATGGAGAGGGGTCCTGGCAGGAGGAGGTGGTGTTTGGTGACCCAGGTGGGCATAGGATAAAAGCCCAGTAAGGCTTGCAAGGCGGCTGGCTGACTGGGGATGCAAATTTGCGTGCAGAGAAAACAGGCAGGTTTAAAAACAGTCATTGAGACAGACTGTGCAACCCAGGGCCCCAGCAGTGGGAAATAAAGCCTAAAAGCACAGATTGGAAAAACTTTCAGGGGTTGAGGTGCTGGGAGAGGCTCCTTGCCTCACAGGAGAGTTCGCTGGGGAGACCCACAGGGTCCTAGAACACACACAAGCCCACCCACCCAGGAACCAGCACCAGAAGGTCCTAATTTGCTTGTGGAAAGTGGCAGAGGAGACCAAAATCCGAGAAAGAGTGGAACAAATGCCATTTCTCCCTCTCTGACCCTGCCCCCAGTCACAACCCAGTGACTGGGCTGACCCACCCCATGAACACCTAAGCTTTTGCCCCTCATATGTAACAGGCATGAACAGACCAAAACATTATGGCTTAAGCAGAAGAACAGCTCAAAGCCCTAGAGCCAATACATTTAATCGGCCAAGAGATAGCCAACCTATCAGATGCACAGTTTCAAACACTGGAGATCAGGATGCTCACAGAACTGGTTGATTTTAGTCGCAAATTAGATGAAAAATGAAGGCTACACTAAGTGAAATGAAGCAAATTGCACAGTGAATTAATAGTGATGCAAACAAATCTGGGACTCAAATCAATGGAGTGGACAAAAGGAAGAAAGAAACAACCAAACAGAACAAAATGAAGAAACAAGAATTCGAAAAAATTAGGAGAGGCTTAGGAACCTCCAGGACATTTTTAAACATTCCAACATCTGAATTATAAGGATATCAGAAGGGGAAGAGGAACAGCAACAAGTGGAAAACTTATTTGAACAAATAATAAAGGAGAATTTCCCCAATCTGGCAAAGGAAATAGACTTCCAGGAAGTCCGGGAAGCTCAGAAAGTCCCAAAGAAGTTGGACCCAAGAAGAAACGGGCATCATAATTACATTAGCCAAGATTAAAATGAAGAAGAGAATCCTAGAAGCAGCAAGAGATAAGGGGACAGTCACCTACAAAGGAGTACCCATCAGACTGTCAGCAGATTTCTCAAAAGAGACATTACAGGCAAGAAGGGGAGGAAAAGAAGTAGTCCAAGTCATGAAATCCAAAGACCTACAGCCAAGACTGCTCTATTCAGCAAAGTTTCCATTTAGAATGGAAGGGCAGATAAAGTGCTCCTCAGATAAGGTCAAATTCAAGGAGTTCATCATCACCAAGCCCTTATTATATGAAATGTTAAAGGACTTATCTAAGAAAAAGAAGATAAAAAAGATGAACAGTGAAAGGACAGCACACTCACAGTTATTAACAACCACACCTAAAACAAAAACAAACCAAGAGGACAGCTAGATCAGGAGTGGAACCATAGAAATGAAGATCACATGGAGGGTTAGCAAGAGGGGAGTGGGAGGAGGAGAAGGGGGGAGAAGGTAGAGAAAATAAGTAGCATAGATGGTAGGTAGAAAATAGACAGGGGGGAGGGCAAGAATAGTAGGGGAAATATAGAAGCTAAAGAACTTGTGACACATGAACTAAAGGGGGGGAATGGTAGGGGAGGGGTTGTGCAGGGTAGAGGGGAATGAAGGGGGGAAATGGGACAATTGTAATGGCATAATCAATTATATCAAGATATATAATTGATTTATATATAAATATCAATATTGATTTATATATATAAATATATATATATTGATAATCGAGATATAATATATATATATTATAAACAAAGGGGGTAGGTTGGAGGGTGGAGGTGGGGGTCTTGGGGCTGGGAAGAGTGGGGGGGAGTGAAATAGAGACAGCTGTACTTGAACAATTAAAAAATAAAAATAAAAGATAAAACGAAGAAGAAAATGTAATTTAGAAGTAGGTAAAGAAAAATAAAGTTAAAACAAAAACAGGAATAATTCATGTAATATGATATGTCTCATAAAACTTTCATAATATATAGTGGTCAGTATAAGAAAAGGATATTGAGCCCTGGCTGGTGTAGCTCTGTGGATTGACCATGGGTTGTGAACCGAAGAGTCACTGGTTCAATTCCCAGTCAGGGCACATGCCTGGGTCTCAGGCCAGGTCCCCAGGTGGGGCACATGAGAGGCAACTACACATTGATATTTCTCTCCCTGTCTTTCTCCTCTCTTCCCCTCTCTCTAAAAATTTAATAAATAAAATCTTTTTTAAAGAAAGAGAGAAAGAAAAGGCCCTGGCTGGTGTAGCTCAGTGGATTGAGCATGGGTCTGCAAACCAAAGGATCGCAGTTCGATTCCCAGTCATGGCACATGCCTTGGTTGCAGGCCAGTTCCTAGCAGGGGATGCACGAGAGGCAACCATACATTGATATTTCTCTCCCTTTCTCTTTCCCTTCTTCTGTAAAGATAAATAAATAAAATAAAATTTAAAAAGTTAAAGAAAAAGAAAAAGAAAAAGGATGTTGAAGCAACATTCTGAGGTCCTGAAAATATTATTTTGAACTGGCTAGTGAATCTTTGGGCATAAAATTCAACATAACATAAAAATTCATTAATCTGTACACTTAAGATTTGTGCACTTGATTGTATGAAAACTATATCTCATGCTCAATATCGCTTGCTATCAAAGAGATGCAAATTAAAACCACAGTGAGATACCACTTTACACGTGTGAGAATGGCTATCATAAACAAAGCAATAAACAACAAATGTTGTAGAGGGTGTGGGGAAACGGGGACTCTGGTCCACTGTTGGTGGGATTGCAGACTGGTATGACCATTATGGAAAACAGTACGGGATTTTCTCAGAAAACTAAAATTGGACTTGCCTTTTGACCCAGCAATTCCACTGCTAGGATTGTATCCTAAGAACCCTAAAACACCAATCCCAAAGAACCTATGCACCCCAATGTTCATAGCAGCACAATTTATAATAGCCAAGAGTTGGAAGCAACCTAGGTGCCCGTCAGTCAATGAATGGATCAAAAAACTATGGTACATATATGCAATGGAATTTTATGCTGCAGTAAGAAAGAAGGAGCTCCTACCTTTTGCAACATCATGGATGGAACTGGAAAGCATTATGCTGAGTGAAATAAGCCAGGTGTTGAAGGACAAATGCCATATGATCTCACCTTTCACAGGAAGCTAAACAACAAAACAAACAAGCAAACAAAATATAACGAAAGGCACTGAAATAGAGAACAGGGGGACAGTGACCAGAGAGGAGAGGGGAGGGAATTTCAGGGGAAATAGGGGAGGAATTTAGAGGAACCTATATAAAGGATGCATGGACAACAACTGAGAAGTGTGGAAATGGGCGGGGGGAGCATGGGGCGTGGGATGGGATGAGAGTAATAGACAGAAATCTGTACTTGAAAAATAATTAAATTTAAAAAATTGAAAAAAAAAGAAATCACACTAGAGAAAAAAATAAAAAGCAGCAGTGTATCATAATTAACTGTAACTTAATTCTTCAAAGTATTTAAAAGTTTATAAATCATTTTATAGAAATGTCTGCATTTTGTATCTGTGTTCTGGAAGAAGGAAGAATATGTTGAGTATAGATTGAGTCATACAAATAATATATAAAATTTAATTAATCAAATTTGTTTAATATTATATTTTGTACCTTTCTTAAGCACATTCTAAAACTATGGCATAATTATGTTGCAAGAAATAAAGGGTCATGGTTGTCTTGGCAGCAAACAGGAAATGATTCATGCAGCTATTGTGGAATGTACTGAACATTGAGCAAAAATTCCTTTGCCCTTTCTGAGAGCAGTACCTTTAATCATGGGGCTCATGAACAGCTGTGTAAGGCTTCTTGCAATTTCTTGTGATAATATATACCATGTAACACACTCATGAAACCTCCCTTATCATTTGTAACCCAATTTGGTAGAGAAAATGTTGTTAAGTAATCAGATATGTTTTGGCCTCTGTCAAAACACCCATCCACAAAGGCAGAAGAAATGGCTCAAAAATAGGAAAGCATAATTGAAATAGGCTGGCCTGGAGGATTTATAGAGCTATAAAAAAGTATGATCTCTTGGAATAAATGTGAAGATGTGTGTGTGTTTGTCAGCAGTAAAAACACAATTCTCAAAGTAGTACTAATCTGGCACCAAGAAAAAATGATGTCAAACTCTTCCTTTGCCGCTCATTTTTCTTAACAGTCAAGATAATACAATAAGTGTAAGTTTTGAACTAAGCCATTTAACTCATTCTAGACAATGTTCAGAGCAGCAAGGAGCTGGTTTGCCATTAGCAAATACTGAGGGATGGGGTAGGAAGAAGCAGTGAAAACAAGGAGGAAACTAGATTTCTTCTAGCATTTTCTTCTTCCCTAAGATAATTTTGTTGTTTTATGACCCCTTGAACTGAAGTTCCGTTAATTTGTAATAAATTCATAAAGCAAGAGACCTTTTCACTATGTTCCCAAAATAATAAAGAATAATAATTATCTTAAAACAATAAAGTAATTTTTCAATGAAGTCATTATAATTTTAATAATAAAAGCAAATGGAATCAACTTTCACTTTCACAGTAAAATGCCACTGCTTTCACTAGAGTAACATTTCTTCTCAGTGTGAAAATTTTCCTTGCAAAATAATATTTTAACTAAGATACTCAAAATAAATCATTGGCATGCTTTCTTTTTGAGTACAATTTATAACAAGCAGAGATGCAAGCATATGATAATAAAAGGCATTGTAAGCATCGCAGTACATTACTTTCAGCTAACTCACAGTGTCCAGCCTGTGCAATGACAAACTCTACCGCAGCCAGTAAATCACACGTTTGTTCAATGGGCATTTAGTATCATACTCTAACCAGGCTGGATTAGTCTGTCATTTGCCATGTAACATAACCTCAAACAATCTCTGCAAAACTACAACTTAAGTAATATTTTTAGATTGTCGGGTCCAATTTTAACATAAATTAGAAGAATCATTGGTATAATTTCTTCTTAAGTTTTTCTTCTTTATTATTTCATGTTATCAATTACAAATAAAAGATATGTTTTTTAGAATTGAATGGATTTCCATAAGCTCTGTCATTTGACCTCTCACCCTATCTCTTTTTTGTCTCAAAGAGAGTTAAATTCTTTTCTTTTGAAGACAGTATAATATATTTGTGAGTTATATTATCTAAGGTTGATTTATTTTTCTTTTAAAAGAGGATGATAAGTAGTCATAAGTGTATACAAATTTATTTTTTTTCTTTGTGAATGAATTGCCCTTTGTTCTTCACATATAATCTCAATTAACTCTAACTGGAGTTTTGTACATGTATCAGACAGGGAATTTACCCTTCTAAAGGTAGGGACAAGAGTAATTTAAATAGCTAAGCTGATGGTCAGTGCTCAGCATGTGTTTTAAAAATAAGTGCTTTATATTCAACAAGTGATGTAGTCACTCTGATATCTTTCTTCACTTGCTTTTTTTAAGAGAAACATTTGGATAATCCTGGGCAATTTACAAGATATAATAGTTTGGAAAATGTCCACACATATGCCTTACTTAGAAGAAGCAAATGACAGATCTAAGTACAGATCATCTATTGTCTTTCTGTCACAAGTCCGGAAATATTTTTGGGACACAATCTTGATTGGAAAGAAAAAAATGTGTTTTATCTCATCCCTTGCCTTAAGTTGCAATCAGAAGCATTTGCTACTCACATCGTTATTGGTCTACTATCTGATTTTCCTCCCTCCAGTTTCTGTAGCTGAATTTATATATGCTGCCCTAATTACCAGTATCTCTAAAATATCACTTTTATATTTTTACTAAGTTGCTTAAAAACCTTTCTTGCTCTCTTCCCAGTTATTGCCAGAAGATTAAGTCCTGCCAAATGCAAAGATAAAACAATTTAGTAATGAGTTTCATGTCTTTTACACAAGCAAAAAGAGTCCCTGGATTGGGGAGTACAGTGTCTCACAAGTAGTGGAGCACTCTTTCCAATGGTTTTGGGCTAGAGCCAGTTTTATAGAGCATTAGAATAGGCAACTCCGAAACAGGGCATAATTGGCAAGGGGGTTGAGGGTTTCCTTATAAGGGTAGCAGGTCCTGTTTTCTAGGGTAAGGTAAGCTAGCCTTGAGATTCAGGATAGTGATTGGTACGTATTGGATTTCCTTAACAGGTGTTTCCTCTAAGTGCAGGCTGACTTAATTTTTGATTTCTGACTTGGGCCAGGCTGCTGGGGCAGCCTTCATTTTATGGGTCCTGATATACAAACTCACTTTATCAGTCCAAACTGCTAAAACAGTATTTCAAGTTCCCCACCTTTTTCTCTCACTAATTGCCTGCTGTGGCAACCATTAGCTTCTATCCTAATGTTTTCCTAACACTTTCCTATTCCCTTGAAAGAGTCATTACCTGTAAAACACTTGAACTCTGCCTCTTACACAAAGCCTTTTTTGACCTCTGAACCCTATACTGTTTTTGTAACATTTCTAAACTATATGCTAATATTTATTTGACATCTAATTTAACACTGGTTTAATAGCTTAACACAAAGTTGAGTGCCTATCATGTATCAAATTTCTTTCTTTTATGTTGCCTTCATGTGTTATTTAAAATTTTATAGTCATTCCACTTCCTCATATTTTTCTTCCTTGTAGAGAAAAAGAAATTCCTTATAGGGAATTATAGAAAATAAATCTCTAGATTATTTGAGAGTAAGCAATAGAACTTTTGTTGTACCCAAAATCATTTAAACTCAAATGCAATGAACAAGAAAGATACAATTCATGTTCCATGGATTTTAGTGGGAGAGCAGATAAAGTATACAAAATTAATTCCACCATTATTATTTAATTGCGATTGTAATGGAAACTCTGTATCATAAAAGTGCAATATGAGCATTCTTTCAATAAACATGCTTTTCTTGTAGAGGAGGAAAAAGAATTTCATTGATACCATTCTAAGTTAAATTCTTAGTTGAGAGCCCCTGTGGTAAAAGACAGATTAACAGGAGAAAAACAAATAGAAGTTTAATGACATGTATATCTCCTGTATACATGGGAGAGACCTAGGAAAACTGAGTGACTCCTGGAAATGGCCCAGGCTACCATGTTAAATATAGCTAAAGACAAAAGATTTTGAGAGAGTAGAGAAGAAAGGAAGGTCAGTTATCGGAGGTTAAGGGGAGTAGGCAAAGCACTGGAAACAAGAGTAAGGTTGTTAAGAGGATTTAAGTCATTGTCTTCTCCTTCTATAAGAATTTCTAGAGATTTAACGCTCCTCCTTTTTCTGGTACAGAAAGGGAGATGTCCTTACAGATGGAGATTTCCCTTATAAATGTAAATATCCCTTACAAAAGGATAACTTCTAGTAGGTTGTCAGAGCTTCTCTTGCATCTGCAATTTCTTAAAAATAACTAGCTCAAGATAACCTTATTCCAAAGAGGTATGCTTTGGGGTGGAAAAATCTGCTCCCCTTGACTAACATCCTAATATTTTCTTTAAGGATAAAAAAGACATTTTCTTGCCCTGGCTGGTGTAGCTCAGTGGATAGAGCACGGGCCTGCGAACCAGACGATCGCGGTTTGATTCCCAGTCAGGGCACATGCCTGGGTTGCAGGCCAGTTTCCGGCAGGGGCCAGTTCCTTGCAGGGGATGCACGAGAAGCAACCATACATTGATGTTTCCTCCTCTCTCCTTCCCTTCACCTCTAAAGATAAATAAATAAAATATTTTTTTTAAAAAAGACATTTTCTTTTAAAAGAAAACCTAAGGAGTATAGTGATAGTTTCTTCTTTTGTACTTAGATACTAGGCATTCTTCAAATCCAAGTGTGAGCTACAACTTCTCCTGGAGACTTTTCCATAAATGTCACCCTTTTAATAGTTCTCTAATAGAATTATTTTTATTCAGTGTATATCACTACATACAAACTAAGTTTTGTAAAAGTAAAAACTATGTATTCTGCTTATTTTGTTCTGTATACAACACTTAGAGAAGGTTTGAGTCCAATACACGTTTGTTGATAAGAGTGCTTGACAGTATAAGAAATTATTCAAGTGAGTTGTAAAAACTGATGGCTCCTGAGGACAAAATTCGATGAAGTATTAATGTAGGTAGCTAAATATTAATAAAGGAAAGGGGCAAAAGGAATCAGACATGAACCATAATAAACTAGGGAAGCTGAATCTCCTTCGTTAGGAAGTTACAGCATTCTGTTAAACCTAATTTACCAGGAAGTTATAGCATTTACAGACTCATTCACACACTCCAGGAGACCACTGCCCTTGAGATTTAATTTTTTTAATTTTAATTTTTATTTAATTCTTGTTCAAGTACAGTTTTCTGTCTTATATTCCCAGCCAGAGCAGACAGGAAAAACCTCTCTAGGGCTCCACTAAACTGGTATCAGGATTATAGGGGAAAGGAGCAGGGGAAATTATCCTGCTGGGCACGTGTACAGAGAAAACAAATGATGCAACAGATCCTTTAGACATTCGCAAAAGAAGTCAAAATGGTACAGGGGAAGGTAAACACATGTGCAATGAGAGTCAAGATGACAACCATAGGGACCTGTCAGTCTAACCTAGGAAGGGAATAGATTAGTTAGGAGGTAGACCCTTCAGAAGCCTGCTAAAACTTGGGAAGTTGACTGGTTAGTTTGAAAAAGTGCATAGTCCATCCCAAACCCAAGATAATATGATCCCAGTTAACTAAACCCTTTTCTCTCACCCAGTAACACCCACTCATCCTATTCATTCATGTGTTGTCTATGTAGCAACCATGTGGATCTAGCAGCAACCTAGGACCCACAGCAGTGTTTCAAAGGACGAAGCTTTAACATTAAACACAAACTCTGGACACTGACCTTTGTTTTGGCCTGATGAAGGCAAGATTGGACTTCACCTATGGTGGGACAGACAGAGATAGGATACTGGAAACCCAAGGGCAGCTTTCTACCCAAATAAGTCTTACCACACCACGGTCTCTCCTGCGTGGGTCTATGGAATGCTTTCCTTGTAATTCCATGAAAGAACACAATTTCTACTAGCTTCAGAATTACAGTTACAGGACTAAAGGGGTTTGTTTGCCTGTGTGCATCAAAGCCTAATCAGACATGAGCAGGAGTTTACAGCCAAGAAAGTAAGGCTGTATACGTTGAAGAAATGGTGCCTAGCCTGGAGTCTCATGTAAGCTAGTCAAACACCTGGAGCCCTGATGGCTTCCAGGGGATGGGTTAGGCAGGGGGCAGAAATCATTAATCATGGTGGCTAAAGGATTTGGGGTAGGGGATAACTGATCATTGTATCAGGTCCTAACATCAGCCACGGCACTGTTCTGTGATGTTTCAGAAGGGTGTGGTCGATAGAGTCGCTCAGCTTTCACAGGCCGGGAGCTGAAACACAGCTGAAGTCAAGATGTTGTCTTTAGTTTGACCCAAAGGTCTATTTCTGTGGTCAACAGACCTGAGGTTTTGTTCTTAAGACAGTTCGATACTGACCTAAATCTGATGTCCTCAGGGCTTAACGATAAGGAAGGGAGTGGAGGGACAGAAATAAGAAAGGGTCTTGTTAAATAACCGTAGTTTCTGCAAGGTTATAGTACCTAAGTATTGCATTGTTTTACAGAACCCCTCCAGTGCCGCCCTGGAACAGCTGTGGGGTCTGATGGCCCACCGCCAAGAAGTGTGACCCCCAGTGCAAGAGTTTGGTGAAAAAAGGAAGGGGTTATTTATTTAAGGTTTATACAGATTTAGAATAAATGGCAGATTTCTGCCATTAAGTCCTGTTCCCTTTAAAACACCCAAAAACACATAGTTTGCCTCCCTTTGCCAAATCAGGCCAGTTCCAGAATATGCCAACTAGACATAAAGTCTTTCAGAAGAGCAAAAGTCTGTAGTTCAGCTTTCCTGGTCACGGTTCACTTCAACCCTAAGCATCCCTCACAAATCCAGGCTAGGCAGGTCCGGCACCACATCACCAGCTCTGGCAGCTCTGAACTCATGGCTTTTGGATTTCTTCTCTCTTACCCCAGTTGCGTGGCTTTTCCTCTTCTCTTACTCCAGACTATGTGGCTTCCCTCCTTTCTCTTTCAGCCCACCCTCATTTAAATGCTCAACCCAGAACTTCCTGCATGACCCCATATCCAGCCCTTCCTATGATATGTTAGCATCCACCATTTTTGCCAGTTCCCCATATCTTTTACCTTCTTTTGGCTGCCATCTTCAATCAGGGCAAGAGTTCCCAGCAATGCATAGGCTTCACTCCCCTGCCTCTCTAGCAGGAGCCAAAGGAGCTCCCCTGGTTATCTAACTAGTCTCCGAGTTTTCAAGTACACAATTTGCCCTCCTATTGCAACAGCCCTCCTCCCTTCAGGAAGGCCCAGCTATTAAATTGTAATTGTTATTGAAATGTGTCTCAAACACAATGTTATCCACTTCCCCCTCTCCCAATCAAGGATTGTGGGGGATATACTCTGCACCTCATGACAGTATAATTTCAAGTAACAGTCTCCCATGTATTCCAAGAGTAATTTTGGTGATATTTTAACTTTGTTTAAAATACTACTTGAATTACAAACCTTTTTCAATTTGCAAAGAATAGTTTAGGGCCTTTTGATGTAAATTAGAATTCATGAACTTCTGTTGTTCATGATCCTGACTTCGCCATTCTATATACTTGCAAAGGGAAGTAATTTTCACAATAGCAGGGAAGGCTCGCTCTGCCTGAACCAAATGAAAAATATTGATTTGAAGACCCTTAAAGAAAATTTTCAAAGCGCTGTGTGAATAGTATTGGAAAATTGTCAGAGCCATTTTTCAAGTTTATACAAAAAAAAAAGAAAAGAAAAGAAAGAGAAAAACACCTACCATTTTCTGGATTATGGAGAGGAGCTGAATAAAAGTTGTATGCATTATAAATCATTTTTGTTTTGAAAGAAGTTAACTGCATCAAAGTAAAGTAAAATATCAAACCTGATTTTTAATTGTATTCATTCAAATTTAAATACAAAGAAAGGACAGAGTTGAGACAAAATTAAACTCCTAGATTTAGTAAAACTTGTTTTGATGCCATTTTTATGTTTGGAGTATAGGTATCAAGGAGCATATAATATTTCATAGTTAAGTCTTAATGTATGTTTTACTTAACCAAGCAATGAGAAATGACTGGTTGTACTGAACTTGATATTTAAATTATCTTTTAAAAATTACCATTGCCTGCCCCTCTTATTATGTGCAGAAAATTATATTGAAGTGGTTAGCAAGTGACTGTCATATCAGTTATCCCAAATAAAATAAAATAAATGTTTGGTCCATATATTTAATATTTAAATCTCAGATAAATAGTTATTACAGTGCTCTAATTTCCATTTATCCAATTAGACATTTTAATCTGAAAATAATTGAAACATATTAAGTGGGGAGTCATATTTCTTTTAAAAAATGCCAATAAGAAAACCATAAATGATTTTTCATTTCAAAGAAAATAAGGTGAACAATGATTTTTAGCAATATAGAACAAAAATCAATGTGCAAAATACATATATTTTAACCTCGAAATTAAAAACACTTGATCTCTCCTAGTTAGTTTACAAGGGCTGATGCAACTTCTAAGTATTTATCAAGTGTTTAACTGAATATTTTTAAAGTGTTTTTTCCTATGTAAAAGGCATTTGTTTTCACTTGCTTGCCAGGAGAGAATTTTCATCACACAATAGTGCCTTTGGTTACACTGAAAATCTACATAATCTTTCACTAAATGGAAGTCTATCCATTCCATATGAATTTGTCTTGCCCACATGTAGTTAATCATTTGCTTTTGAGATGAATGGGGAAATTAAGCCTTCCGTAGCTAATTTGTATGTCAAGGTTTCTGTAAATGTACGCTGTAATCATCCATTCTGGTTAATATTTCAGAAGAATGGAACACAATATAAGTTTGACTCTCCAGCAAAAAAAAATCACAGAACCCTACAAATCTGGTATATGACAGAACAACAGACACAACAATCACAGCCATACCACCAACCCTAGGGACAATGAGCACTTATCGAGTGCTTACTATGTCTCAGGCACTGTGATTTGAATTTACCATGCATTAAGTCATGTACTCTCCATAGTACTCTATGAGGTAGGCACTGTGTTTGTCTTCGTGGACTTAAATAAGTTGTTCAAAGTCAAATAATTAGCAGCTGAATGTGCATTAAAACCCAAATTCCAAATTCTAAGTTACAAGACTATGACTCATAACCAGAACACTGCAAAGTGTCTGAAACACAGTAAGGACTTTAGAATATTAAGTAATATTGATTAAAAGCTATTTTTATAAATTAACACATTAAAAAATAAAGAATATCATAGGCTATTGCGTATCTTCCTATCATACGAAGATAGCGTAGGTAACTTAAATCACTCCCATCTTTTTTTTTTCTTTTTCTTTTTTTCTTTTTCTGGTTCAAGGTTAGCCTCATAATTATTGTTAAACTTGAAGAAGAGTGCAGAAAATTGAGAAAGGTCAGAATGCATTCTGGAAGTAGTTTCACTTATCAAAAAATGTTGTAAACACTCTCTTTAAGTCCTATGTTGAACACTAGTGATATAATCTGTGTGATCAAACCACTCAAATCAGAGTTTATCTTCCCATTCCCAGCTATCAATAAATTGACACCAGTCTTTGTAGTGAAGAAATATTTGGCTGTTGTATTATGAACAGCACCACCCAGGAGAATGGAAAAACTAGTACTCAAAATCCAAACTCTCTGAAGGCTTAGACAAGAGGTTTTATAGAGTAAAAACCATCAGTAATGATGAGAAAGGGGTTTGGGGTCGTGGATCTTGCTGATTGGTCCTTGGTCAGGTATGCAGTTAATTTCCATCTTCTAGTCATCAGCTTCCCTCCTGGCGTCCCCTTGTCTGGTTTCAGTGAGATTGCAGTGGGGTGGTCATTCACTTTGTGGGCTGAAAAACATCTTAACGATGCATGTTAATAGTTTATCTTAGTATGCAGGGGTGGAAGCTATCTATATATCTTGTGACCCTTACTCATTGTATGTTATTATTATTTCTATGTCTTGGTTATTTATTTTTCCACAGTCTAACAGGCCCTAGGCTAAGCAATTTTTATACAGATTAACAGGGTTCAATGTGACTTTCTTTCTTGTGGCCATTAGTCCAAACTAGCTTCCAGACCTATTTTGTATTAAATATATTTTCTGAGGGCATTAATTCTCCTACTTCACTTCAATTTATGTAATTCAAGAAGGGCCTTACCTTAGTCAGAGTTCACAGTGGAGTGCTCCTTCTGGAATAAAATGAAATCTACAAGATACCTTTCCATTGAAACTAGTATCAAAGCAGAGTCTGTTTCCTTTGCTTAAATGCCCTTCATTTCTTTTCACACTACTGGATACCTTCTCATTTGCTCACTATTCAATAATTTGTTTAAACATTAACTTCTTGGAAGAGACTTGCTAATGATGACCACTCCCTTCTCAGTAGTATCATTTCATAACATACATTGATGGTGATACAGCATAAAACATCGTGATTTTTCAATTACCTCTCTAACGGCAAGAGTCAGTGCTCTTCCTTAATGTTGTGACTTAGATTGAGTAGGTGTTTTTCTTAGGTTTAGAAACAGACTTTGAGTGGAGGAATCCTGTGTATGTGATTTATTAAGGTAATGCTTTCAACCCAGAGGAAACTAGTAAGGGTATGGAGCAAGCAGGACTGGCAAAGGGAGGAAGCCAAGCAAGGATAAGTTTCATAGAAATTCCTATGGAAGGTCACACTTCAACCTGATCCAAGAGGGTAACTCTGGAGCGAAAGTTAAGCCTTGAAGTTATCTTGACCCACAAAAAGAAAACAGGATTTTCATGCCCAGTCAAACAGACTATAAATCCCCATTCACTTCCAGGTCTGTGTGTGAACTAAAGCAAAGAGGCACCAGTAGCCCAAGGGAAATCCTGTGGAAAAGACCCAAATGTGCTGGCTCTTCGAAGCAAGAGAATACCAAAGGTTACCAAGGTATACATGTGCATGGTAAAAAGGAATGTAAGGGATCTGGGCACAGCAATGACATTGTCAGCTACAGTGCACAGTATTTGCTTCATGAATTGGGGAATAAATTATCCATTTTCAATTCAGCTAATGAAGTACACATGAAATAAGTTGCAGGAAGAATCATTGGGCTAGGAGTCAGGCTAGGTATGGATGAGAAACCAGGCAATGCCAATTAGACTATTGACATTGATCTCTTGCCACCTGCTGCTTCCTTATTCAATTTCTACTGCATAATCACCAGCTCTCTCCAATGTTCACTGCAGGTAGAAAAGGTGTTGCAAAGGAGCAGTTACAGAAGTAGGAATAGTGTCTGACACAGCAGTTCGTTCCTGATCTAGTCTACAGGGCTGAGTCAAAATCTGCGTCCAAGGCCAAGCAGGCTCAGATCTTTTTATCCAAAAGAAATGAAAATTACTCTGAATAAAAGTTGAATTTAGAGCCATTTATTTTCTCTCTGTTTTCTACTTTGTTGTACAGTTCTCAGATTTCGGTTAGCTGTAGAACTCCCTCTACAGAGAAATGTATATCCAAATTGTGACTATCCATTTTGGCCCAAAAGGATTTATTTTCCAGGGGCTTCACATAACAATGGGAACAGTATACACCAAATGTTCTACTCACAATGTAATGCTCACAAAGTCTCTCATACCTCTCAATCCATTCCTATCTTAAAGTAGACTCCAAGTATTATACCTTTGCCCTCCTACTAAGCAAACCTGCATAACAGTAATTTATCAGCTAAGAGTTTGTCTATGAGTAAAAAGTGAAAGTGTTGTTGAGCAGAAAGAGTTCATCCAGCTGGCACTAGCAGAGCCAAACACTGGATACTGAGTTTTGCAGTGGAGAAATTAGTTGCTTGATTTACAGAGTGCTAAGCAAGGAGAATGGGAAACTGTATCACTTAAAACCCAAGCTACCCAATAACTTACAGTCAGAGGGTTTTAAGGAGTTAGGGGACAGGTATGCTGAAGCACTAGTGGTGTGAATCTTAATTGGAAGACTTTGGAATTTGGCTATTTATGGTAAGAAGCTTCGGCACCAGATCTTCCTGGAAAACATACCCTTTGCTTCTGAAAGAATTCCTGTGTTCAGGTTCCCATCATGTCTTGATTCTTCAGTTCCATGGGGAGGGGAACTGATTCTTCAGTTCCATGGTTCTGGGTGCAGATGGAGGACAGGTGTACAGTGCTGTCACCATAAAATAACTCAAGGAACATGTATCAATCACTGATCTGTTGTAAGGAAGCAGAACCAGTTTAAGTTGGTTAATGTGATTTGTGTGTTGTTTTAACTGTCTAGAATATTATAGGTCTGGGCTTGAATCTTGCCTCTGTCATATATTGGAAGGATCATCTTACACAAGTCATTTCACCTAAGCTTTACTTTCTTCATGTATAAAACAGAAATAATCATAATGGCTCTGCCGGTGTGGCTCAGTTGGTTAGGCATTGTCTCATAAACCAAAAGGTTATGGGCTCCACTCCTGGTCAGGGTACATGCCTGGGTTGTGGGTTTGGTCCCAGTCAGGGTGCCTATGAGAGGCAACCAATAGATGTTTCTCTCTCACATACGTTAATATTTCTCTCCTCTTTCTCCCTCCCTTCCCTTCTCTCTAAAAGTAAATAAAATCTTGAAAAAAATTATAACAATCCAACTGGCAACACTGTATGAGCATTAAGTGAGACAATCCTTGTAAACTACCAGCAAAGCTTGACAAACAGAAAACAGCCCACAGATGTCAGCACACTACCAGCACTAAAACCTCTAAATTTTTTAAACAGTGGGAACTTGATTCTTTAAAAGCATAGTAATCTATACATTTTGCCACAAAAAGGGGTACTAATCAGAGTTTCCAGCGTGCTTAGTCTGTCAATTCAGAGCCTCTAGGAAGTAGGCACCAAGATGGAGTAAGAGGTACACGTATAAGAGATTTATTGGAATGTGACAGAGACTCTCCTTGACCAAACTTTAGCCCACTTTTTGAGTAGGCTGCATGCTTGGGCCTTGGCTTTGGCCTGCCCAGCCCAATTTTAGTAAGAATTCTTCCAAGTCAGTGAGATTTAGTGAGATTCCTTGTTCCTTTGTTATCTGATCACCCTGGCCTGTGATCAGCAAGAATCCTGTTAAGTCAATTTAGCAAAAAAACCTCCTACCCTTGATGTTTCCTCTTAGTAATTTTCCACCCACAGACTCCCCTTATTCTGCTCATGTCTCTAAATCCCCAGCTGTCTTTGCTGTATTCAAAGTTGAGCCCAGTCTCTCACCCCTATTGTGATAGTGTTGACATCTGTCACAGAGGTCCTGAATAAGGTCTTTGTTGCCATTTTAACAATTGTCAGAATTTTTTGATTCACAGATGAAACCTATGTAAGATAAGGGGTGAGGGAGCAGCAGTAAGCAGGGAAAGCTTTCAAAGCATGGTACAGGTCTGACACCTGAGAAGGGAGACCAGGAAAGAAGGAGAAGGAGGTTGGAAGACCCCCAGACCACAATGCAGCTCTGAGAAAATCTCAGCATTCCAACAGAGAGCCCTCAAATAAAGACTGTCCATAGAGAAGGCATTGCATTGGGCAGAAATGGCCAGGCCCAAAAACCCCTACCATGCTCAGTCTCTGACAGAAAGGGGCGGGGGAAGCTTCCCGGGGGAAAGTATCCTTGGTTCAAATGTCTACAGCAAATCCTGAATCCTGAAGGCACTAGAGCTAATTGCACTCCCCACAGCACTTCCTCTCTTCAACGGAGATCTGAGCAGCTGCCACACCTAGCCAGATGCCCATGCTTTGTGTTCAGGGGGACAGTGTAATATAATTGCAAGCAATGCACTTTTTGGCTGTCCCTTGCTAACTGTGTGATCATTAAAAAGCAACTAAAACTCTTTGAGCTCAGAGAACATAGATGACGATGGTTGTTTCAGAATAATCATGACAGCTATGGTTATTTGCTATAGTCTGGGGTCATAGATTTTAACAGTAGAGTTACTACCAAAGTTATCTTTCCCTCTTTCTCTATTTCCAAGGCTTGACTCTTTCACATGCTTATAAAACCTTGATATACTTATTATGAAAGTAATTGCTTTTTTATTCTCCTTTCTCTATTCCCCCCACATTTAGTTTATGCTAATATGAATGGCTAATAACTTACATAGATCAAAGGAGGTTAGCCTATGTTGCAGTGACAAACATCCTGAACATCTCAGTGGCTCGGTCATTCCACATACCCATCAAGGGTTAGATGGGGCTCTGTTCTACATCGAGGGAGCAGCCTGGGTCGGGAATAGTGTTGGTCATTGTGGCAGAGGGGGACAGAAGATATGGTGAGCCACCCATGTCTTAAAAATCTGTGCTGAAAAGTGACACATACCATTTGGCTAAAGCAAATTATATGACTAGGCAAATTGTATCACTTATGTCAGCAGAGCAGAAGGCATAATCCTTTTCTAGGATTTTTCATTAATGAAATGTACTACATAGCCCCAGTTTTCAAACCTTCAATCTAGAATCTGAATGTCATTTTTCCCTCAAGACATGTATTCTGGTTTTAGTATTTCCATTTGTATAGTCAATAGAAACAAGAAATTAACTGCAAGTGTCTCCGTTAAGAACTCCTAAAACTCCTCACTTGAGTTCTATCATTTGTTTGACTTCTTATCACTGCTGTACCTTAGCAAATACTAAGAATATCATGGGCTTTGTATGATATGCATTAATCATTCATGCTATTTTGATTGGCTTTTGCTATTCTTTCTGCAGGATATAGAAGCCAAACAAGGTCATTACTGTAAGATTTATTACAAAATATCTTATGGACGATTGACTTTTCTCCTTCTAGAATCTTACTTATGGTGATACATTATCCCATGGGTTTTTAGTGCTCTTTTTTAAAAGAAAAAATAACACTCTCTCTGTCCTAGTTCTATGACAACCAGGCATTCATTGTAAGAGGAAATCCAGAGGGGATGAATTTTTTATGTTCTAATATTTCTTTAGTCATGAATGTGAGATAAGTCAATGTAGTCAATGGGTTAGTTCAGAACATTGGCTGGTCCCAGCAATTACTGCCATTGGTACTGGTACTGTTTTAGTTGAAAGTGTGCTAACATTTTGAATCTACAGTAACATGTGTTTGCATCACTTCCTGAACTGGCCTTTCCCCATTTTTCATTAAAATCAGTTTGTAATTACATGGTTATTTTGAGTATAGAATGCTAATTTACTGAGGTAGTAGAGAGTTTTGAAAATTCCAAAGATTAATTTATATCATATTGTGTAGTTTTTCCTATAAATGTGTTTTTTTGGGGAAATGTGTATAAATTAAAATTTTGTTATACAAGCCAAATGTTTAACTTGTTAAGATATTTGAAATATTTACATGGTAATTTCCTTTTTCTTAATACTAAATTATCATCTCCTGGTATTTTTAATTTGGACACCTGGCTTTCCAATTCTGACTTTTATTTTGTCTTCTGTTACAACTATAACTGCTTGGCCAAACTGTGCACCAAGACTCCCTAGGACACTAAGAGATGTTTTAAAATTTCAAAATAAGTCCAGCAGTATCCATTAGACACAGTGCAAACTAGTAGGACAAAAAAGTTCAGATTTATTATTACATATGAAATTCCCTTTGATTATATTGTGGGAGCAAAAATACTTTTTCTTCTACCTTCTAAGTACTTCCAGCTAGGTTGCCAATCAAATTGACATAGACAGATTATCGAGGGGAAGTCAAATTTTATTTTATTTTTTAAAAGATTTTATTTATTTTGTTTTAGAGGGAGGAGAAAGGATGGAGAAAGAGAGGGGGAGAAACATCAATGTGAGAGAGAAATATAATTGGTTGCCTCTCATACTCCCCCAACTGGTCACCTGGCCCACAACCCAGGCATGTGCCCTGACTGGGAATTGAATCCGTGAACTTTTGGTCCACAGGCCAGCACTCAATCCACTGAGCCATACTAGCCAGAGCAGGAAGTCAAATTTTAATATGTGCACACGGGCAATTCACATAAGCATAAAAAATTCTAAAGATAGTGAGGCAAAGTTGGGTATATATTTCATTTCGAACAAAAGGGAAAGGTGAAAGGAGGTAGGCGTCCGAGATTTCAAAGGAACTGACCATTGAGGAAGAGCGGAACATAGATGCCAGGTAAATTTTTGCTAGGCAACTTCAATAACAGTTGGACACAGTGGGGTGATCTAGTTAACAGGCCTCATCTTGGCACCTTCCTATCTACCACACTTAATTCAAATTAGGCTCCGGTGATACAAGGTAAGATTTCCTTCCTGGGATAGGACTTTTCATCTGAATCTCTTGGGCAGGAAGGAGAGACAGTTCTTTCTGAGTCTTTTGTTTCTCAAGAACCAGCTTAAAATCAGTATCTCAAAAGGAAAAACTTTGGTGCCCTTCAATATCATATCTTTGTGAATCTGGATTTTGGTAGTTGCTCTGATAAAAAGGAAGTACTGTACAAAAATCAATGTGGGGCAAGAAATGAGGCCAATTGCATCCAAATGGATTCCAAGGTTTGAAGTCTGCAGTGCCCAACAGCCAAATACATCATGTAGTTATTTCTAAATGAAGTCAAAATTTTATTTTTTCTTTCAATTTATATGTATCTTTTTCCAAATAGATAGTAAATCATTAGCACAAAAATATCTATCAAGTTGTTTGTACCTAACAACTCAATAAACAGAACTCTTACATATTTATTTTGGCCCAGGACCCCTCATGAAAATATTACTGAAACACTATGAGCATCTTTGTGTGAGAAAATTTTGGAACCTATGAACTGTATGTATTATCTCCAGTGTAATATTTGAATAATACAAGGGATATAATGGTAGCAAAATTGTTTTTAATTTACTCAAAATTATAGTTGATGTGGATTTATAAATTTATCTAAAATAGCATTGTGCTGAATACCTTATTTCAGGGGTGTCAAACTCATTTCTCCTGGGGTCCATGTCAGCCTCATGGTTGCCTTCAAAGGGCCAAATGTAACTTTAGGACTGTATAAATGTAACTACTCCTTAACTAGGGGCAAGGAGCTTGGTGCTGCCGCTGGATAGAAACAAAGTGCAAGGCCAGATAAAATAAGATGGAGGGCTGGATTCGGCCCATGGGCCTTGTGTTTGCCACCTGTGCCTAACATCCTCATTGAATCTAAAAAATAGTTGTTGCATCTTAATTCCATCTAATAATATAGTTGTACCTGTTAGACAACAAAAATATTCATACAAATTCTAGTTTTTGAATACTTGTTTGATGAGTTGATTAAAATGTTACTTTGGCCATTGCAGTAGACTTTCCTGATTGATTTCCCTAGAATCTATATGTTTATCCTCATCACCAATACCACCACCACCCCTATGACATACATACACACAGTAGGCAACCATGTCACTTCAGTGAGGCTGGCCATTCCCACCCTACCCCCCACCCCTCTAGTTACAGTTCTAGGCCTACCCAAACCAATCAACATTCTCCCATCCCCTTTGGACCAAATATTGGTTAAGAATGAACAAGTGATGTGGCCGAGTTGGTCTGAATAAGTGGTTACTCAGAACTTTGATTTATAGTTGGAGGAAAAAGAAAAGCTCTCACTTGCTCACTGAATAGGAACTAGGAAGTCTCTGGCCCAGATTGTGTTGGCAGCTATCTTGAAAGAGCTAGGGGAACTAATCCCAGGAATAGGAACATGAGTATACAAAAGGAAATTTGCTTTTGTGACATTACTCTATTGAATAAATTCTAACTGGAAGACATCCTCACCAATATACAACATAAATACCTTTAGAATTTTCAGAATATTGAGCTAGTGAGTGTCATCTTTGTTTAAGTTTTTTGTGACTTGTAACCAAAAATATTCTGACACAGATGCCTTACTGTTTTTATAACTGCAAATAAGATATTTTAGAAGACTGTTAAAACACAAATCAGAAATTTTTCTTTGAGAAAACAATTGATTGTCATTCAGATAATATTAAAAGGTAAGAATGATTCCATATTTCCATGAAAAAAATAGTCACACTCATTTACTGTCATATAGCTACTATGTATATGTGTTTGTGTGTGTGTCTAAATGCAAAGACTTACTGAAAAAACAAAACAGAAAATAACATTTATTGAGTTTTTATCATGTTCCAGGCAAGATGATCATGTTTTACTTATGTTTCAGGATAGTATTGTTCTATTATGCTTAACTGTACAAATCCTTTTTGGTAGAGAAAAATACTTTTAAACAATTAAATATTCTCAATTTAATGTTTCCCTATCACAACTATGTGACAGAAAAACTGTTATGGTCATTAGAGTTAGTGATTCTCAACTGTGACTGCACATGCCCATGGCCAACCCTGGATATGTAAGTTTATTTGCCTGTATCTAGGTCCAGGCATTATCAGCAATTCTCCAGGTGATTCCATATATGGAGTTAGGATTGAGTAGCTCCATTTTATGTGATGTTACTCAGAGAGTCTAACTTTGTTCCCACTACCTACTTTTTCTTTAACCTCTTCTGCCAGCTTTCTGCCATAGGAATAATCAGTCAGCTACTGCAAAAATGTTTTGATCAATTGTATAGAAAGTCAAACTGCAGCTACCTGTTGTACTCTTTCAAGAACTGATGCTTTTTTCTTTCTATATCTTATTTCAATAACTCCCCAACCCTCAAGCCTCTCCTCTGGATTTTCTGACTTTTACAAGTCAATGCTTTACAAAACATCAGGCTATTTCTTTTTTTAAAATATATTTTATTGATTATGCCATTACAGTTGTACCATTCCCCCTTCACTCCCCTCCCGCTGCACACCCCCTCCCTCACATTCCCCCACTTTAGTTCATGTCCATGTGTCACAAGTTCTTTAGCTTCTCCATTTCCCATACTATTCTTGCCCTCCCCCGTCTCTTTTCTACCTACCCTCTATGCTACTTATTCTCTGTACCTTCTACCCACTTCTCCTCCTCCCATTCCCCTGTTGCTAACCCTCCATGTGATCTTCACTGAATCGGTTCTCCACTGCTATCTGCTTAGTTTGCTTTTGTTTTAGGTGTGGTTGTTAGTAACTGAGAGTTTGTTTTCATTTTACAATTCATATTTTTGGTCATCTTCTTTTTTTTAATATAATTTTTATTTAATTCTTTTTCAAGTACAGGTTTCTGTCTTATATTCCCAACCCTGCCTGCCCCCCACCCCATGCTCCCCGCCTCCCTCCCCTTTCCACCCCCCACCCTTAGTTATTGTCCATGTGTCTTTTATACTTGTTCATGTGAGTCCATTCCCTTTTCCCTTATGATTCTCTCCACTCTCCCCTCTGGGCCCTGACAGCCTGTTCCATATTTGAGTGTCATTGGTCGTATTTTGCTTGCTTGTTTGGTTTGTTTAGATTCCTGTTAATGGTGAGATCATATGATATTTGTCTTTCACCGCCTGGCTTATTTCACTCAGCATAATGCTTTCCAGTTCCATCCATGATGTTGCAAAGGGTAGTAGTTCCTTCTTCCTTTCTGCAGCATAGAATTTCATTGTGTAAATGTACCATAGTTTTTTGATCCAGTCATTTACCTATTTCTTTAACTGGATTTAAGGGCCCCAGTAAGAAATCTATTGGGAGGTATAAGAATGGATTTGGGCATAGACCTTAATTTAAGTAATTTTCTTGGCTATGTCCATGAGGTAACAATGATTGGATGATTGCTTCCTCCCAGGCTTTTAAAATGCTAACAATCACTAATCAAAAGAAGGTAAATTCATTTCAGTGAAACTGCCGGTTGTTTACTCTCAAACGCATTACCTCAGGAGATCTGTTACAAAATGTAACATCTGTGTTTTACTAAAAGAGAAGGTAGGAGAACCATGACTGTTTATAGCTTAGATATTGCTGTGTTGTTTTATTTTTGCCTTAATAATGCCTTTTCACTAGTTTTCCAAAATTGCAGGAATCTCCAGAAGTGAAATAAATTTTGGAGTAGTAAGTATCATATCTCATTATAATAAGAAGAAAGTAAAAGCCTTCAAAATAATTTGGATCCTGATTTTGTAAGATCCAACAGAGATTTTCTGGATACAGTGGAAACAGGATATACTCTAATTTTCTTGTGATCTGAAGCATACACAATAGTACCAGCTGCTTCCGTATTCTTACACTGAACAATGTCAAAAACACTTTTGGGCATGTTAAAGTCATTTGTAAATTGTTGAAAGTAAAGATAACAGTAGAGTATATATTTCCCACAATGTTTGCCATTAAGAATAAGGCTTTTATTAAGTCACTTCCTTGTTACATCAATGAGATTCCTGGGTCTTGTATGTGAGTATTGTGAAAACCTAACAAAATACTGAACTACATCCTTCCTGGTTTCTTCAATAATTGGCACAAGTCCTTTTTCAGAATTCAGAAATGTAAGTAAAATGTAGACTTGTATAGAACCAACATCTAGAATACCAGCTACATTTATTTAGTCCTAAATGAAAGCACAAAAGATCCAGCTAAAATCTTACTTAATGTGACAAGGTGTTGCTGTATCCAACTGAGAGCTTTTCCCTATTATTTGTGGCATCAATACAGCTATCTGATATAAGTGGTGATGAGGAGAAAAGCCTCTCCTCATCATTTTCTACCTTCTGAAAGGTGTTATCTGATTTGAAAAGAAAAACATGTCTTGGAGAAAGGACTACAGACAGAGAAAAACCTACACTTGAAACACCCAATGAGAGCCAGTGAAAATAGCATCAGCAGCCAGGCAAGCTTGGTCTTCCCATCTGACTGTCAGAGCTCAGCTCTTTTCATAAGCCTCCAGTTTTAATGCATTTGCAGCAACAAAAA
Organism: Sturnira hondurensis; assembly: GCF_014824575.4. Classification (NCBI taxonomy): domain Eukaryota; kingdom Metazoa; phylum Chordata; class Mammalia; order Chiroptera; family Phyllostomidae; genus Sturnira; species Sturnira hondurensis. Next base: position 140,219 of record NW_028076722.1, read on the forward strand.
CAACAATAAACAAATGAAAAGGCAAAGGAAACATATCACTTAGGACCAGACGGCTGATTCAATTATCATGTAATCAGAGGAGTCAAAAGCCAATTTCACTCAATACAGAAAAAGTGGATATCTAACTTTTATAGCCTCTGATTCTTTCACTGGAGAAGAAAAGAGGCTGCTAAGGTGATTATATATGTGAAGGTTACTATTGTCTCTAACAGGAGCTTGAAATATTTTCAGTGTTCAGACAAAATACAAAAGGAAAAGACTAATTTTTAATAAAGTTAGAAGCACCTTTTACATAGCAATAAACTGAAGATGATTATAAGTCACATTTTCTTTTAAGTATTTAGAAGGCCCTCTAAATTGGCCTTCTGGGCATCTTTTCATAAGTGTATTGGCCCTCTGTATGTCCTCTTTGGAGAAGTGTCTATTCAGGTCTTTTGCCCACTATTTAAAAGGGCTGTTTGTGTTTTTGGTATTGAGTTCTGTAATTTCTTTATAAATTTGGGATATTAACCACTTATCAGACATATTCGCAAATATCTTCTCCCATTCTGTGGGTTGTCTTTTAATTTTGTTGATGGTTTCAGAGAAATGCAAATTAAAACCACAATGAGATATCATCTCTCACTTGTCAGAATGGCTACCATCAATAAATCAACAAACAACAAGAGTTGGAGAGGATGCAGAGAAAGGGGAACCATTTTGTACTGTTGGTGGGAATGCAGACTGGTGCAGCCACTGTGGAAAATAGTATGGAGATACCTCAGAAAATTAGAAATGCAAAACTGCCTTTTGACCCAGCAATCTCACTTTTGGGAATATATCCAAAGGAACTCAAAACACTGATTCACAAGAACATAAGCACCCCTGTGTTCATTGCAGCATTGTTTGTAATCACCAAGCCAAAGTGTCCATCAGTAGATGAGTGGATAAAACAACTACGGGGCATTTACACAATGGAATACTACTTGGTCATAGAAAAGAAGCAAATTTTACCCTTTGCAACAGTATGGATGGACCTAGAGAACATTATGCTAAGTGAAATAAACCAGTCAGAGAAGGGCAAATACCATATAATTTCACTCATGTGGAATCTAATGAATAAATTGAACTAACAAGCAAAACCAAGATAGGCTTATAGATAGAGAGCAGGCTGACAGCTAAAGGTTGAGGAGGTGAGGAGATGGAGGGGTCCAGCAAAAAAGGAAGAAGAACTTATAGATGTGGACAACAGATTGGGGGTGGGTGGGTAATAAGAGGACTAAATGGAAATGAAAAAAATACAATTAAAAAACAAAAGTGAAAATTATAGTCAGAAGAAAAAAATTGCCTTCTAGTATCTATGTTTGTTTTTCATTTATTTTTGGCAGAGCCAGTTGAGACTTTATTTGGGGGGAAAAAACCACTTAGTTTGGATTTTAGTCTGGGGTCTAGGTAAGAGGTGGTTGCCCAGGCAGTAAACGCCCCCACTCCAAGGGTGAGCTGAGGGCTGGGGCTGAACCTCAGGTGGGTGTCCTGTGTCTTCCACTCCACTACACAGCTCCTTTCCCATCAGCTCAGAAGACAGGAAGGACTACAGTACTTATTCACTTGGGTGGAACATCAGATGACTCAGATACCAGCTTCCCATCGTGGGTCTCAATTTTCTTCACAGCCACCATCTTGAAGGAGTTGGTACCTGGTGCTGGAGTGGCTGAAGGAGCCAGAACCCCCACCAGAGTCCAAGCTGGTCTGGAAGCCCAGGCCATAGTTGAAGTTCATGTAAGCTGGACTGTGCCCACCTGAGTAGCTGCTGGTGGTCTTGGTATGGGTACTCATGTTCTGCATCCCAGACTCCAGTCAGCTCTTCTTGCCCTCCAGCAGCTTGAGAGGTACGTGGTGATCTCCATGTCCACAGCCAGCTTGATGTTCATGAGCTCCTGGTGCTCAAACAGCTGCCAGGTTCTGTATTGCTTGGTGGTTCTCAGAGCAGCTTCCTGTTCTCAGAGCAGCTTAGCCACATTGGCCTGAGCATCCTTGATGACCAGCTCACCGCACTGCTTAGCATCAGTGGTGGCAGCCTCCAGGCAAGCTCCCTGGCCTTTGAGGCCCTCAATCTCAGCCTGGATTCAGCTGATGTTTTAGTTCTTCTCAGAGATCTTTGTCTTAGTGCCATGCAGGTCACCCCCATGCTTCCCAGCCAACATCTGCAGCTCCTTGTACTTGATCTGGTACACGGTCTCAACCTCAGCTTGGCTGAAGTTGGCAATCTCCTCATACTGGGCCTTGACCTCAGTGATGATGCTGTCCAGGGCCAGGGAGCGGCTGTTTTTCACGGACAGCATCATGGATGCGTTGGAGATCTGGGACTGCAGCTTATGAGTCTCCTTGTCATACAGCTGCCTATAGAATTTGGTCTTATCAGTTTCCAACTCTACCACAGATGGGACTCCATCTCTACCTTATTCATGTAACCTTCATCCACGCTCTTCTTGATGAGGACAAATTCATTCTCCATCTCAGTGTGCTTGTTGATTTCTTCCTTGTATTTATTCTTCAAGTCCTCCACCAGCCCCTGCATGTTGCCAAACTCCACCTCTAGTCTCATTTTCTCCTGGGCCAGTGTTTCTAGCTGCCACTAAAGGTTGTAGATATAGGCCCCAAACATATTGTCCATGCTACTGCGAGTTGTCTTCTGCTGCTGCAGGGGACTCCACTTGGTCTCCAAAATCTTATTTTGCTGCTCTAGGCTCCGCATCCTATTGATCAAGGAAGCAAACTTGTTGAGTCTCTTGATCTGCTCCTTCTCTTGGTTGCGCATAGCCTGGATATTGGGGTCCACCTCCATTTCAGGGGGCTCAGCAGACTGTGGTTCACCCCAACAGCTTTGAATGTCCTTGTGCTCCCAAGTCCACCAAAACTCTTGGTCAGATTCATGTTGGCACCCAGGCCAACCCAGCAGCTGCTACCCCTCAGGGAAAAGGCCAAGGATCTGATGCTGGGCCCACCCAAGTACAAGCAGCTGCTGAAGGCAGGGGGCCAGAGGTGGACAACTTGTAGGTCTTCTGGGTCACCCTTGTGGACATGGTGAAAGCTGGAGTGGAGGTGAGGAAGCCAAGCCAGACAGAGATTTGAGAAGGAGCCAAAAAGCTGCTTCTAGTATCTATGTTGCTATGGCTTATAAGAAAAACATGTAATGCATGCAGATACAAAGGATGCTGAATATACAAATGCATTACTGATATTTTAAGATACCCTATTAACAAGTTTCACATATTATATTCTTAAATTGGTACCAAAGGTATCATGAAATTTTTAAACTAAGGTAGTTCACTCACCACAATTCAAAAAAAAATTAACTCAGAAGGGTAAGAATGACTTGCACAAAAATGTAACAGCAGTCACCAGAATAATCAGAATGAGAACCCGGGTCTCTCAGTTGAGGGATAAGTTTGCAAGTACAGCAAGACTCACAGAGAAGAATCTTAAATGTCACACATTATCATCATCTACAAAATAAAAGCATAGTGCCTTTAAATACAAACATAACTTGTCTTAAATATTCAAAATTTTCTCATTACACAAAGTGTATTAAATGCAGGAGAGTATAAAAGTAAAAAGAACCACCCAAGAATCAGTGTGATTACTTTTGTCAATCAAAGGTCATTGGTGTCAATTCAGCACCAACAAAGGATCCCCAATTTGGAGTTCAGTGAAATAGCAAACTTCATTCAGTTTAAACAGCTCAATTGTGATACAGCAGACTATCAGGAGGCCCTAGGGTGAGGCCCCTCCCCCACTAGATATCTCTGCTGTGCCCTGTGATGATCTGCTCTCCTCTACTCCTGGGAGACATCTTCCAGGTTTCAGCTCCAGCAAAGGAAAACATAGACTTCAGTTCAGCCTTGGATGGAGAGGGAAAATGTGTTTTCAGAACCACAAGGAAACTGACTTATATAGACCCTACCCTGGTGCTTGATTGGTCTGTCCTCATGCAAATGAAAACTCCAAATCTTTGCAATAGGTCCAAAAGGTACTCTCCTGATTGGTTAGAATAGGGCTGCTCTGATTGGTCAGTGAAGAAGCTGATGGGGATAAGTTTGTGCAGCTGTGATTGGAGAGCGAAAACCTCAGTTCTATTAGTTGAAATAGGATTCCAGGAACTCCTTTATAAGGGCAGGCTCAGCAGGCAGAAACACAGTGCAGGCTTCCCCCTAAAGTGCAGATTGTGTGATAGGACCCTGTGTAGAAGTGGCTGCTAGGTGCTGCTTTTTTGTTTTTGTTTTGTTTTGTTTTTTCTTTTTCTTTCTTTTATTTTGAGCCTCATTAGCCATTTGGGAGGTTTTCTTGGTGGGTATCTTCTTTCTCAGAGTCCACACTTTGTTGTATTCACCTTCAAAAGTTTTTTTCTTGAGTATACCTTCCCTTCACTTTTTAAAATAAACTTTATTAAGGAATAAATTAGATAAACACAATACCCTAATTTTATATAAACAGTGCTATATATTTGTTCACTACATACTGTACATGCATGTCCCACGTTATAGATGACTTTCACCATGAATCAAACAGTTGCTTTTTGCATGTTTGTGTTCTAGTTCCACCACTCTTCCTGCACAGTCAACACTCATGTGCTTCCTACCTCCATAAACTAGTTTTGCCAATTTTTGAAATTCATATAAATGGAATCATAGACTGATTTTAGTCTGGCTTCTGTCACTCAGCAAAATGTTTCTGAGATTCATTCATGTTCCTGAATATACCAGAATTTTGCTCTTTTTAAAAAAATTACTGAGTGTCATTCCATTGTATGAAGATACCACACCCTTTAGGCATTCACTATTGATGAACATTTTGGTTGGTAAACATTTCAGTTATATCTATTTAAAGGCTATTATGAATGAGATACTATGAACATACATATGCATGCATGTTTTTATATTACTGCTCCTCATCTGGGGTTGGTCTGGTGTTTTTCAGGATTAGATTCCAATTTGCAGCCTTTAGAGGTTATCGCACCTTACCCACCTGTCCTACATTGGTAATGTTAATTTTAATCACTCTGTCAAATGTTTTCCAATTTCTCCAATGTATAATTACTATACTCATAAGCAATCTTTTAGAAGATACCTCAAGGCCACGATCCTGCTCCTCATCAAAACTTCGCCCTTGATTTAGCATCTATTCATAATTGTTGACTGACCCAAATTTTTATCATTATGGTTGCAAAATAATAATTTTTCAACTCCAGTATTTCCTTCACATTTAGTCAGTCCTCAAATTCTCCTATAAGCAGGGGCTCGTCTATGCCACCCCATACACATTCATTTATGTATCTATTATAATTGTGGACTTGTGAATTTCTATTTTATCAAAGGTTATGATTCTTAACTATTTTGATGCTTCAATTATCCTAAATTTGGCCAGTAGGATCCCTGTCAAGTCAGTTCCTATGCCCTCACGAACTGACCCATCAATTTTTTTTCTTTACTTTTTCTTACTTTCAAACACAAGGAGATGCCCTAGACTCATCTTGTATCTATGTTGCTTTATTCCTGAAATCTACCATTTCTCCCAGGAGTCCTGACTCTTTCATGGAAAATGATATTGGAGACCTAGATTTTGGTGTTATGTGTGCTCTTTATTCCTGGACTGACTTTGCTCTTTGGCCCTCTTACTGGGTAGAGCTAGGAAACTATGCTTGTATTTACACACATATCTAAATATACCTCCACATATATATACATGCACATAGTAACAAGTACACACAGCTGCATATTTTAGAAATAATGGATTTCACAGTGACACATCTAATTGTAAACAATTGCCACAGCATTCTCTGTTGCCTTCTCCCAATCTATATTTTCATGGCCCTTCTTGTAACAGTGAGAACACTAACTCCAAACAACATTATCCATTTTACTCACATGCTCAATTCTATAATACATGTGCAATATTTTGAATTACTTCCCTGATACCACTACAATAAAAACATTTTTAAAAAGAAATTAAAATTTGTTTGCCAATCTCTTCCCTTCCTAACAACCCTGCCCAAGATTGAGACTATATAGTCACATATCTCATTCTTTTTTAAATATGTTTTATAGATTATGCAATTACAGTTGTCCCATTCCTCCCTTCATTCCCCTCCACCCTGCATACCCTCTCCCACCCACATTCCCCACCTTTAGTTTATGTCCATGTGTCTTAAGTTCTTTAGCTCTTATATTTCCCATACTATTCTTGCCCCCCCCCGTCTATTTTCTACTTACCATCTATGCTACTTAGTCTCTGTACCTTTTCCCCCCTCTTTCCACCTCCCACTCCTCTGTTGATAACCCTCCATGTGATCTCCATTTTTGTGGTTATGTTCCTGTTCTAGTTGTTCGCTTAGTTTGTTTTTGTTTTAGATATGGTTGTTAATAATTGTGAGTTTGCTGTCATTTTACTATACACGTTTTTTATCTTCTTTTTCTTAGATAAGTCCCTTTACCATTTCATATAATAAGGACTGGGTGAACTCCAGTTGACCCAATGATGAACTCCTTGAACTTGACCTTATCTGAGAAGCACTTTATCTGCCCTTCCATTCTAAATGAAAGCTTTGCTGGATAGAGCAGTCTGGGATGTAGGTCCTTCTCTTTCATGACTTGGAATACTTCTTTCCAGCCCCTTCTTGCTTGTAAGGTCTCTTTTGAGAAATCAACTGACAGTCTGATGGGAAGTCCTTTGTAGGTAACTGTCTCCTTATCTCTTGCTGCTTCTAGAATTCTTTCCTTCATTTTTATCTTGGCTAGTGTAATTATGATGTGCCTTGGTGTGTTCCTCCTTGGGTCCAACTTCTTTGGGACTCTCTGAGCTTCCTGGACTTCCTAGAAGTTGATTTCCTTTGCCAGATTGGGGAAGTTCTCCTTTATTATTTGTTCAAATAACTTTTCAATTTGTTGCTCTTCCTCTTCCCCTTCTGGTACTCCTATAATTCGGATATTGGAATGTTTAAAGATGTCCTGGAGGTTCCCAAGCCACTCCTCATTTTTTTGAATTCTTGTTTCTTCATTCTTTTCTGTTTGGTTGTTTCTCTCCTCCTTCTGGTCCACTCCATCGACTTGAGTCCCAGTTTTCCTTCCTTCACTTGGTTCCCTGTGCATTTCCCTTCATTTCACTTAATGTAGCCTTCATTTGTTATCTAATTTGTGACCAAATTCAAGCAATTCTGTGAGCATCCTGATCACCAGTGTTTTGAACTGCATCTGATAGTTTGGCTATCTCTTGATTGATTAAAAGTATTGGCTCTGGGGCTTTGATATGTTCTTCTTTTTCAGCCATTTTTTGTCTTTCAGAGCCTTAGGTATTCACCAGGGCAGGGCAACCCAGTCTCTGGGTTGTGAAGCTGTATGTGGGGGCGGGATCTGAGAGGAAACAATGGCACTTACTCCACTCTCTGCAGGACCTCAGTCCCTTCTGCCGCTTCCCTGAAGCAAACTGGGACTTTCTGGTGTTGATTCCCATGTGGCTGGGCTTATGTGCATTCTAGGACCCTGTGGGTCTCTCCAACAAACTCTCCTGTGAGGCTGGGAGTCTCTCCCTGCACCTCAACCCCCACAGGTGTTTTCAATCAGTATTTTGAGGCTTTATTTCCCGGTGGTAGGACCCTGGGTTGTGCGATCTGTTTCACTCTCCAGTTATCTGTGTGTGAATGTGGGACCACTGCCGGGTCAGCCAGCCACCTTGTGCATGGTGTCCCACTTCTCAATCGCCACCTTGCTGGGTCTGCCCATTGCCATCCTATGGCAATGGTCTGCCAGCCACCACCTGGGTGCCCAGGGTCTACCTGGTGCTGTCTTGCACGTTGGGGGCACCTAGTGTCCCCAGTGTCACCCCTTCCTGTGCCACACCTCTCCGCTCGGCTGCCCAACTCCGCCATGCCTACTGGTCTGGATGAATGTGTCTATTTCAGCTCCTTGGCTATCCAACTTCTATACAGTTCAATTTTCTGTCAGTTCTGGTTGTTATTTTGTTTCTAAATTTTTGTTGTCCTTATTTTGGTTGTGCGAGGAGGCACAGTGTGTCTATCTATGCCTCAATCTTCGCCGGAAGTACATGCCTCATTCTTAAATTAATTGGCTTAGTCCTTCCTTCTTTTCTTCCTTTTTTTTTTAAACTGTGGATATGATATTCATTTGAAATAAAATTAAGTTCATTTGTTTTCACTTTTAGATTTTTAACTTTAATGCTTTTATTGATTTAATTTATTTTTTAATATATAAAACATTAACATATATTCAAAACTCAAATACTTCAAAAAGATACGCTCAGGCAAGTGTGATTCCTTCCTGTATCTTTTTCATCCAATTTTTTTAATGTATAATCTATTCATTGTATTTGGTGTTTTCTTCTTTTGTAAAGGTTAGCAGATGTGTATGTTTTCTTATTTCTCTTTCATACACACAAATGGTAGCACATGTTTATGCTCTTTTGTATTTTGCCTTTTGTGTTTAATATCACCCCTTGAAAATCACTCTATATCACATCATAGAGATCTTATTCTGTTTTAAAGTTGTACTATACTCACTTGTACATATGTAACATAGTTTATTCAAGCTCTCTCTAAGCTTGGGCATCTAGGTAGTTACTAATATTTTGCAACTACACATACTGCTCCAATAAATAACTTTGATCATGGGAATTTTCACACTGCTAGAGTCATATCTTCAGATTAAATTCTGAGAAGTGGGCCTTGTAAGTTGTAGGATAAATGCGTATGTGGTTTAGTTAGATATTACCCAATCATCCTTCATTAGATGTCATATCATTTTGCATTTTGTAACTGTTTTCCCTAGCCTCTGCATTGAATTTATACAAAAGTAAGATGTGCTGTTATAATATTATTTCCCAATTTTTTAAATCACACTGTATCATAGGCAGTTTCACATGTTATTAAAGCTGTTTGTGAATGTGATTGTATATGATTGTATTATACTCCATTGAACAACCATACCATTATGAATGTATTCATCTTTGGACATTTTGATTGTTTTTAAATATTAGTCTTTTCATTAAGTTATGGTAAATGTTTTTAGTGTATAATCATGTGCTCATTTGTAAGACACTGTCACTAGAAATATACTTCTGAATCTTCATCCCATATTCTCACTTTATATGTGAAGGACATTGAAGCTTGAAGAGATAGCAAAAATCTCTGCTGACATGTATGAGAACTTCACATATTTTATGAGTGAACTTTAGCAGAAATATTTTGCTAAAACCAAATAATTTATTCAGAAGTATGAGCAATAAAGTCTTTGTTAATTATAGTCATTAATAAAGTGCAATGCAGAAGAGAAGAAAACTTTAAAAGTGTCAACTGAAGCTATCCCTGTACCCTCTATGAGTAATTCAAAATGTCTTTTTTCTTTCATGGCAGAGTGTTGGGTTTATTGAACTTTGGGGTTTTAATAAAGAGCTTCAGAATGATTGCCAAGTGCTTCAAGTGCTCTCTAAGTGCACTTGGTGTTTGCATTTTCATTTCCCAGATTACTTTATCCAGTAATTTCAGAAATGAAGTGTTGTTCTGTAAGCCCACAAAGATACAATACAATGTGCACTCAAAATTGGTGCCTTGCATTGCCTTCCTGTCTTAGCATGGGTGACTCTTCTGAGAAGCAAGTTGAATTTTTAATAGAATTTGCCTTTTCTCTCTCAGAATAGACTGCTTGCTTTGGTTAAAACTACAACATAACTGTGGGGACTGGAGGTTTTCCCTGTGGAAACAATCATTTTATAAGCTACAAAATCTGACATTTATGCTGACGATATTGTATCAGTCCCATTCAACCACCTGACTATCCTTTCCTTTGCTGCTGACACATCAGGCCTCCAGCCTCCCTTAGTGTCATGCTCAATAAGGCACCCCTCATTTAAAACCTGCCAGAGTTTCTGCTTCAAACCTTGCCTTGCTGCCTGGATACTACCCTTGCCTTGGATTTTTCTGGTCTCAAAGCACCTGCCAACTGTAGCTCAGGCTGCTTCATCCTTGCAAACACCAAGTGCACCCAGGGAGTACCTGAAGTACTTGGCAGTCATTCTGAAGCTCTTTATTAAAACCCCAAAGTTCAATAAACCCAAAGTTCATCAGTCCTACTCCAAATTGTGAATTCCTTAACAAATGGCACCATCCACATCATGTTCCTGGCCTGTTGGCACTTGGCCACATCTGGGCCTAAGTCAGACAATTTCCATCCATTGTTTGCTGCCATGAGATGGAAAAGCTCCTACGTCCAACTACAGACAGCATCCAGCTGGCAAAGAGATTCATAACTTTTGGCTACAGAATCTCAGAGCAACTGTCCTGATCAATACAAGCTCAAATGTTGACCTAAAGAAGTTTTGTTAAGGTTTTGTGCCCAGCCCGCAGTTTTTCTCTTAATTATGTGAGTTAAGTTGGGGTCTCCCATATATTTTTTAAACCAAAGGGCCAGGTAGTGTGCCTTTACCAATTTACTACAAAAATAGAAAAAAAATTTTACCCTCCCAAACCCCCAGTTCCCCTCTCTTAGTCTCTCTCTCTCTTTCTCTTAGTCTCTCTTTCAAACACACTCACACACTCAAATCTACAACAAAAAGTGAAAAGTAATAAAAATGGTAGACATGTGAGTAAATGTAAAGGCTGTCATTTTTTCTTTTAGCTTCTATATTTCTTTAAGAGAAAACTGATTTTAAAGAATAAATGATAACATTTTGTTGTGGGATTTTAAAAAGATGCAGAAGTTAAATGTATGACAAAATAGCACGATGCATAGGAGAGACAATAGAATTATACTATTTTAAATGTTTTGAATTATACATGAAACGATGTAATACTAATTCTAAGTAAACTATGATAAAGTAGGGATACACATTATAATCCCAACAAAGTGTAGTAAAAGTAGGACAAATAGGTATTGATTAAAATCCAATAGATAATATATAATAAAAGATAAAAATGCAAGTAACAAAAAAACAGTAAATGAAAACTAAAAAAAAGCAATGTATGGGAAAAATAGAAAACAAATAGCTTAGAAGATAGACCTAAATTAAACCTAATAAAAAAACAGTCAGTTCATTAGGAAGATAACACAATCCTGAAAGTAAATGCACCAAATGATAGAACTACAAAATACACGAAGAAAAACTGACAGAACTTAAATAAGAAACACAAAAGGCCACAGTCATACCTGGTGATTTCATTACCTCGTCTCAGTAACTGGTAAAACAAGTAGATGAAACATCACAAATAAGGCTATAGAATATGTGAACAATATCATCAACAAACTTAACTTTATTCACATCTATAGATCACATCAACAATTACTGAACATACTCTTCATGTGCACATGGAATCTCCCTCAAGATATATCATATTTTAGGCAATACATATGTAACAATAAAACTGAAAAGACTAAATACTCACAGAATGCATTCTTTGAACAGAATTAAATTTGAAATCAATAATAGTAAGATATTTAGAAGGTGATCTAAACTTTGGAAATTAATTAACACTTTTCAAAATAGCCCATGGGTCAAAGAATACATAGCAAAGGAAACGAGCAAAATATTGAACTGAATTCTAATAAAAACATAGCATGCCAAAATTTGTGAGATTCTACCAAAGCAATATATAAAAGAAAATTTATACCTTTGCATGCTTATTTCATAAATAAGTAAGATTTAAAATCAATGACTAAGTTTCCATTTTAGAAGATGTAAACTGCCTAATTTCAAGACTTCCTACTGATGTAATGCTGCAGTATTTGAGATATAATGGTAATATACATACACAGACAAATACCACAAATGAAGAGAACACATCATTCAGAAAAAGGCTCACATTTACATAATCAATAGATTTTCAAAAAAGAGCTCCATGCAATACAAAGGAGACAGAAAATATCTTCAACAAATTGAGCTAAAGTAACTTCATAAACATGGAAAAAATAACCTTGACTTCTTTCTTCATGGTACACAAAAATTAATTTGAGATGGAGCAAGATGTAAAAGTGAAGATTAAAACTATAAAACTTTTTAAAACATTGTAGAATATCTTTGTGAACATGAAGTGTTCAAAGACTTCCTAGAGCAGCCAGAAAAAATTGAACTTATGGAAAAATGATAAGTGTGATTTTGAAATAAAAATTCTGTTTTTCAATAATCATCTTTATGAAATTAAAAGTGTAGGCCATACAGAGGTTGAAAATATTAGCAACACTTAGATCTAACAAAGAACTTGTGCCCAGAATATATAGAGATCTCTCAAAACTGACTAATAAAAAATGAACAATATACATGAACAAATACTACATGAAAGATGATATGTAAATAGTAAGTACATGTAAAGATTCATAATGTCATTAGGCATCAGGGAAATAAAAATTAAAACCACTGTGGTACAACCACATGGAAAACTGGTTAGTGATTTCTTAAACAGTTAACTATACATCACCCTTATTTAGATCTAATAATCTATTCCATGGTATTTACTTAAATGAAATAAAAAATTTTGTTCACACAAAGATTTGTAAGTGAATGTTTATAGTAGTTTTATTTATAATAACCAAAAACTAGAAATAACCAAAAAGTCTATCAAAAGATAGTAAACTGTGGTCTATTCATGTAAAGAAATAATATTTAGCCATGAAAAATAATGAATTGGTTTTTCCCCAATTTTTTTATTTAATTATTTTTCAAATACAGTTTTCTGTCTACTACTCCCATCCCATCCCACCCCCCGAGCTCCCCCCTTGCCATTTCCACACTTCTCAGTTGCTGTCCATGTATCCTTTATATACGTTCCTCTAAATCCCTCCCCTATTTCCCCTGAAATTCCCTCCCCTCTCCTCTCTGGTCACTGTCCCCCTGTTCTCTATTTCAGTGTCTTTCGTTATATTTTGCTTGCTTGTTTGTTTTGTTGTTTACCTTCTTGTTAAAGGTGAGATCATATGGTATTTGTCCTTCAACACCTGGCTTATTTCACTCAGCATAATGCTTTCCAGTTCCATCCATACTGTTGCAAAAGGTAGGAGCTCCTTCTTTCTTTCTGCAGCATAAAATTCCATGGCATATATGTACCATAGTTTTTTGATCCATTCATTGACTGACTGGCACCTAGGTTGCTTCCAACTCTTGGCTATTGTAAATTGTGCTGCTATGAACATTGGGGTGCATAGGTTCTTTGGGATTGGTGTTTTAGGGTTCTTAGGATACAGTCCTAGCAGTGGAATTGCTGGGTCAAAAGGCAGGCCCAATTTTAGTTTTCTGAGAAAATTCCATACTGTTTTCCATAATGGTTGTACCAGTCTGCAATCCCACCAACAGTGGACCAGAGACCCCTTTTCCCCACACCCTCTCCAACATTGGTTGTTTATTGCTTTGCTTATGATAGCCATTCTCACTGGTGTAAAGTGGTATCTCATTGTGCTTTTAATTTGCATCTCTCTGATAGCAAGCGATATTGAGCATCTTTTCATGTGTCTCTGTATCCTCTGTATGTCCTCCTTGGAGAAGTGTCTGTTCAAGTCCTTTCCCCATTTTTTAATTGGGTTAGTTGTCTTCTTAGAGTGAAGTCTTGTGAGTTCTTTGTATATTTTGGAGATTAAACCTTTGTCTGAGGTATCATTGGCAAATATGTTTTCCCATACAGTTGGTTGTCTTTTTTTTTTTTAATGCTGTTTTCTTTAGCTGTGCAGAAGCTTTTTATTTGGATGAGATCCCATTTGTTTATTTTTTCCTTTATATTCCTTGCTCTAGGGGACATATCAGTAAAAATATTGCTGTGTGAAATATCTGATATTTTCCTGCCAATGATTTCCTCAAGGACTTTAATGGTGTCATGGCTTATATTTAACTCTTTTAGCCACCTTGACTTTATTTTGGTGTATAATGTAAGCTGGTGCTCGAGTTTCATTTTTTTTTTGCATGTAGCTGTCCAGTTCTCCCAACACCATTTCTTGAAGAGGCTATCTTTACCCCATTTTATGTTACTGCCCTCTTTATCAAATATTAATTGACTGTAGAGAGTTGGGTTTATTTCTGGGCTCTCTATTCTGTTCCATTGGTCTATGTGCCTGTTTTTATGCCAGTACCAGGCTGCTTTGACCACAGTGGCCTTGTAATACAGTTTGATATCAGGTATTGTGATCCCTCCTACTTTGTTCTTCTTTCTTAACAATGCAGCTGCTTTTCGGGGTCTTTTATGGTTCCATATAAATTTTTGAAGTGTTTGTTCTATGTCTGTGAAATATGCCATTGGTATTTTAATAGGTATTGCATCGAATCTGTAAATTGCTTTGGGTAGTATGGACATTTTGATGATGTTAATTCTTCCAATCCATGAACACGGTATATGTTTCCATTTGTTTGTGTCTTCCTTGATTTCATTCTTCAGTGTTGTGTAGTTTTCTGCATACAGGTATTTTACCTCCTTGGTTAGATTTATTCCCAGATATTTTATTTTTCATTTTGCTATATCGAATGGGATTTTTTTCTTGATTTCGGCTTCTGCTGTTTCATTCTTAGTATACAAAAATGCCTTTGATTTCTGGATATTGACTTTGTATCCCACTGTTTTGCCAAATTCATTCATTAGTTCCAGCAGTTTTTTGGTAGAGTCTATGGGATGTTCCATGTACACTATCATGTCATCTGCAAACAATGACAGTTTGTTTCCTCCTTTCCAGTTTGAATGCCTTTTATTTCCTTTTCTTGCCTAATCACTGAGGCTAAAAATTCCAATACTTTATTAAATAGAAGTGGTGAAAGTGGACAACGTTGTCTTGTTCCTGATCTTAGTGGAAAAGCTTTTAATTTTTGCCCATTGAGTATGATGTTGGCTGTAGGTCTTTCATATATGGCCTTTATTTTATTGAGGAATGCTCCCTCTATTCCCACTTTGCTGAGTACCTTTATCATAAATGGGTGTTGTACCTTATCAAAAGCTTTTTCCTTATCTATTGATATGACCATGTGGTTTTTGTGTTTACTTTTGTTTATGTGATGTATTACATTTACTGATTTGCCAATATTTAACCATCCTTGCATCCCTGGGATGAATCCCACTTGGTTGTGGTGTATGATCTTTTTGATGTGTTGTTGGATGCGATTTGCCAATATTTTGTTGAGGATTTTAGCATTTATGTTCATCAGGGATACTGGCCTGAAGTTTTCTTTCTTTGTTGTTTCTCTATCTGGTTTTGGAATTAGGATGATGCTGGCTTCCTAAAAAGAGTTTGGGACTTTTCCATCATTTTGGATTTTTTGGAATAGTCTGTGAAGAATAGGGGTTAGCTCTTCCTTAAAAGCTTTGTAGAGTTCTCCTGTGAAACCATCTGGTCCAGGGCTTTTGTGTGATGGGAGTTTTTTGATTACTGCTTCAATTTCATCTGCTGTTTCTGGTCTGTTCAGGCTTTCTAATTTTTCTTCATTGAGTTTTGGAAGATTATATTTTTGTAGAAATTTGTGCATTTCACCTAGGTTTTCAAATTTCTTGGCATGCAGTTCTTCATAGTAATTTCTTGCAATCCTTTCTATTTCTGTGGTATCAGTTGTAATTTCTCCTCTTTCATTTCTGATTGTGTTTATTTGGGTCCTATCTCTTCTTTTCTTAATGACCCTACTTAAAGGCTTGTCTATTTTATCTCTTCAGAAAACCAACTCTTGGATTCATTGATCCTTAGAATTGTGCTTTTAGTCTCTATGTCATTTAATTCTGCTCTGATCTTGGTTATTTCCTTCCTTCTACTTGCTCTGGGCTGTCTTTGTTGTTGTTCTTCGAGTTCTTGCAGGCATCGGGTTAGGTTGTTTGTTTGAAATGTTTCTTTTTTCTTTAGGTAAGCCTGTATTGCTATGAACTTCTCTCTCGGGGCTGCCTTGGCCATGTCCCATAAGTTTTGGGTTGTTGTGAGTTCATTTTCATTTGTTTCCAGAAACTTTCTGATTTCTTCCCTAATTTGAATCTTGACCCATTCGTTGTTTAATACCCTACCATTCAGCCTCCATGATTTTGGGTGTTATGGGTTTTTTCCTGTGGGGTTGGTTTCCAATTTCAGTCGCTTGTGGTCAGAGAAAATGCTTGGTATGATTTCTATTTTCTTGAATTTGTTGAGGCTCATTTTGTGTCCTATCATGTGATCTATCTTGGAAAATGTTCCATGTGCATTTGAAAAGCATGTGTATTTAGCTTCTTTGGGATGAAGGGCTCTATATATATCAGTCAAGTCCATTTTATCTAGGGTGTTGTTTAGGGCAGCTATATCTTTGTTAATATGTTGTTTGGAACATCTGTCCATTTTTGACAGTGGGATGTTAAAATCCTTTACTATGATTGTGTTGCTGTCAATATCTTTCTTGAAGTTTTCTAGGATTTTTCTTATATATTTGGGTGCTCCTATGTTGGGTGCATATATATTTATGATGTTAATGTCTTCTTGGTGGATTCTTCCCTTGAGTATTATGAAGTGACCTCTGGGTCTCTCTTTATGGCCCTTTTTTAAAAATCTATTTTGTCTGATATTAGAATTGCTACCCGGCTTTTTTTTTTCTTGACCATTTGCTTGGAAAATTTGTTTCCAGCCTTTTACTTTTATTCTGTGGTGGTCTTTTGACCTGATGTGGGTCTCCTGTAGGCAGAATATGTGTAGGTCATGCTTTCTTATCCATTCAGCTATTCTATGTCTTTTGATTGGTGCATTTAATCCATTTACATTTAAGGTTATTATTGATAGGTACTTATTCATTGCCATTTTTGTACCACAGTTCCTCTCTGTCTCTCTCTTTTCCTTCCTTTCCTTAAAGCAGTCCTTTTAGTATTTCTTGTAGAGCTGGTTTGGCGAAGGCGTATTCGTTTAGACTTCTTTTGTCTTGGAAGCTCTTTATTTGGCCTTCTATCTTGATTGAGAGCCTTGCTGGGTAAAGTAGCATTGGTTGNGGTCATGCTTTCTTATCCATTCAGCTATTCTATGTCTTTTGATTGGTGCATTTAATCCATTTACATTTAAGGTTATTATTGATAGGTACTTATTCATTGCCATTTTTGTACCACAGTTCCTCTCTGTCTCTCTCTTTTCCTTCCTTTCCTTAAAGCAGTCCTTTTAGTATTTCTTGTAGAGCTGGTTTGGCGAAGGCGTATTCGTTTAGACTTCTTTTGTCTTGGAAGCTCTTTATTTGGCCTTCTATCTTGATTGAGAGCCTTGCTGGGTAAAGTAGCATTGGTTGTAGGCCTCTGGTTCTCATTACTTGAAATATTTCTTGCCATTCTCTTCTTGCTTGGAGTGTTTCCTTGGAGAAGTCAGTAGCTAACCTTATTGGGGCTCCCTTGTACGTTACTTCCTTTTTCTCCCTTGCTGCCTTTAAGATTCTCTCTTTGTCTTGGAATTTTGGCATTTTAATGATGATGTGTCTTGAAGTGGGCCTCTTTGGGTTCCTCTTGAATGGGACTCTCCGTGATTCCTGGATTCGTGTAACTTTTTCTCTCATCAAATTAGGAAAATTTTCCATCATTACTCTTTCAAATAGGTTTTCTATCCCTCGTTCTTCTTCTTCTCCTTCTGGTATTCCTATTATTTGGATATTTTACGTTTCGTATTATCTTGCATTTCTCTTAGTCCCTCTTCATTCTTTTTGAGCCTCTTTTCCCTTTCTTGCTCTTTCTGGGAGATTCTTTCTACTGTGTCTGTCCTCCAACTCGCTGATCTGATCTTCTGCCTCATCGATCCTGCTTTTCATTCCTTCTACTGTGTTCTTCAGTTCCGAAATTGTATTCTTCATTTCCTCTTGGCCTTTGCCCATAGCTTCTATTTTCTTTTTCATGTTGATATAGTTTGCGGAGAGCTCATTGTAGCTCCCCTCTAGTTTCTGGTAGCTCATTGTGAGCTGTTTGAATTTCCTGATAACTAGTGCTTTGAAATCAGTATCTGATAGCTGACTTGCCTCTCTTTCATCTGACATTATTTCTGAGACTTCCACCTTTTCTTTCACTTGAGCATTGTTTTTTTGTCTTCCCATTGCTTATGAGACTCTTCTTGTTAGCTTCAGCTTCTTAAATTGATCTGTTCTGTTACTCTGGGTTTATGGTGTTAACTTCTGTGGTAGAATACCTGTGAAATTCAGTGGTGATCTCCTGCAGGTATCTTGATGTTCTCCGCTTCCACCTACTCCTTTCTTTGTGTGTGTGTGATCAGTTGGAGCAGGAGGCAAAATGGTTTATGACAGCAGGAGAGTACTTTATGATATTTACAGTCACAGCCGGTAGAGAAGAGATAGAAGATCTTTAGCCTCTATATAGTGTTAACTGTAATCTTCAACCCAATTTGTCACTTTTAAGAAAGGATAGACCAAAGATAAATCTCTTGTTGGGGAGGGAAGGCCTGTGAGTTGTATCTAGAAAGCAGTGAGTTTGCCAGTGGTCAGATTTTGAGGTAAGGTGAGAGTAAAGAATAGTAAATAGACGTAGCATGTTAGCAAGTAGAGTTAATCACTACAGTAATAGAATTCAGGAACCTGTAAAGTGGCTTACGACCCAAGAGATGTGTTGTGAAGTATTTTCAGTGGTATAGAAAGCAACAAACAAACAAACAAACACACAAAAAAAGGGCAAGAGAAGTGAGGAAAAAGCAGTAAGTTTGGGGTGAAAGGAAGAAGGACTAAAACAGGAAAAAAGAAAGGAGAGGAACAGAGTACTGAAAGATACAGCAACAATAAATTTGACAATATATGATTACTGAAAAAAAGTTTTAAAAAAAGTTAAAAAAAACACAAAACTCCTCCCTTGTTGGTTTCAAACTGTCCAATCCAGTTTTTCTGGTTTCGGCAGGACCCCTCTGTGGGCTGGCTTGTAGGCCCAGGCGCACACCGGCCCGCCAACCAGGCCACCAAACTGGGGTGCAGGCGCCCGCCCACCCGATAGGCTGCCTGGGTCCCACGGGATCTGGTACTGGTCCTTCCCAGTCCTGTCGCTGGGTGAGAAGCAAGTCAAGCTGCCTTCACAGGAGAACACCTCAGTCCACTTTCCAGTAAAAACTTCTCCAGAAAGCGTGCCTCTCAGCCCAGCCCAGTCCCCAACCTGACTGTTTAAGACAATGCTCCTCTCAAATTTCCTGGGCTGGCAGGCTGGTGGGCTTGTGACCACAGAGATCGCAACTGAACATGGCCCGCTGTCCTTGCCACCCTCCCTGTACATCTAGGCAGACAGGTCTCTGCCACCCAACCCCACCTAGATGGTGAAGGAGGGAGCCAGCTCTTCTAAGGACCCCACAGCCGGCCCAATGCTCCACTGGGTGCTGGGCTCCCTATGAGTCCTCCGTGGCACTGGCCGCATACGGAAGCCTCTATACCCTTAACATTGCGGCTCTGAGGTGTTACGGGCTGGCCAAGGGCAGCCGGCCTTGCCGCTGCCGCTTTTGTCTTTACTCACAGGTGCTGGGCACCGGATGAGTCCTCTGTGATAGACTCCTTGACGCTAGCAGTAGACAGAAGCCCCTGTGTCCTGGAACCTGGGGCAGCAGCAGCTCCGATGTCTTTATGCGCCGGCCAATGGCTGCTGGTCCCGCCTCTGCTGCTTTTGACTTTAATCTGGGGTGCCTGGCTCCTGAGGGCAGCCGGCCCTGCCACTGCTGCTTTTGTCTTTACTCACAGGTGCCAGGCTCCCAATGAGTCCTCTGTGGCAGACTCCCCTGTCGCTGGGCGCAGGGGGAAGCCTCTGGGCCCTGACTGCTATGGCAGCCTTGGCTCCAAGGCCATTATGCGCCATCCAAGGGCTGCCTCCGGCCTGGACGCCTCCATCCTTACTTGCGTCCCTGAGACCCCAACAACCTGTAGCTGTGTGGTTCGTCACTATCTCTGGTCTCTTATTTTCATAAATGCTGGGGAATTGTTGGTTGGGGAATTTTTTAAATATATTTTATTGATTATACCATTACAGTTGTTCTATTCCCCCCTTCATTCTCCTCCCCCCATGCACTCCGTCCCCCACCATTCTACCCCCTCAGTTTATAGCCACGTGTCTCAAGTTCTTTAGATTCTATATTTCCCCCACTATTCTTGCCCTCCCCCCTATTTTCTACCTACTGTCTATGCTATTTTCTGTACCTTCTCCCCCCTCTTCCTCATCCAACTCCCCTGTTGCTAACCCTCCATGTGTTCTTCATTTCTACGGTTCCACTCCTCATCTAGCTGTTCTCTTGGTTTGCTTTTGTTTTAGGTATGGTTGTTAATAACTGTGAGTTTGCTGTCCTTTCACTGTTCATATTTTTCATCTTCTTTTTCTTAGATAAGTCCCTTTAGCATTTCATATAATAAGGGCTTGGTGATGATGAACTCCTTGAACTTGACCCTATCTGAGAAGCACTTTATCTGTCCTTCCACTGTAAATGAAAGCTTTGCTGAATAGAGCAATCTTGACTGTAGGTCTTTGGATTTCATGACATGGAATACTTCTTTCCAGCCCCTTCTTGCCTGTAGGGTCTCTTTTGAGAAATCCGCCGACAGTCTGATGGGAACTCCTTTGTAGATGACTGTCCCCTTAGCTCTTCTTCAGTAAATCTGCCAGGATTTTCTCCCAGGGGTACGAGAACCAGAGTTGCTCCGTCCTACTCCACCGCCATTTTTTTACGTAATGAATTGTTGATATACACCCCAACATATATGAATCTCAGACATAATGTTGACTGAAAGATGATAGACTCAAAGCATTCCATGTTTTGATTTCAGTTAGATGAAGTGCTAGAACATACCAATCTAGCCCATGGCTACATAAATCAGAACACTGATTGCATAATAGGGGGTGGGATGTGATTAAAATATGAAGCCACCAGGGTCTTTTGATTTTTATCTTGAGTGGCTGTAGATTACGTGTATACACACTACACGTGAGTGTTTGTGTGTATACAATCAAATATCATTGGAGTGTATACTTCAAATATTGTTTATTTCACTATATTCAAATTTAACTTCAGGAATAAAAAATTTTCAAGTTAATTCTTTGAGATAAGATGTTTAGGATGAATAATGCTCAGGGAACTTTTTCCAGCATCCAAGTAATCACTTTTCTTTCATGATCTAGTTTGTTTGACCTACAAATATTTTATGATATGTGTTTGTGAAACTGGTGAAAATAGCTTTCTGTTCTGCAGCTATATTCTTAAAAGTTATTCAAAGTCACCAAAACACACATATCAATTTCATAGTCAACATTAACTAAAATATATATAACTGTCCTGGCTGGTGTGGCTCAGTAGATTGAGTGCCGGCCTGCAAAGCAAAGGATTGCCAGTTCGATTCCCAGTTGGGGCACATGCCTGGGTTGTAGGCCAGGTCTCCAGTGGGGGGGCACATTGGAGGTAACCACACATTGATCTTCTCTTCCTCTCTTTTTCCTTCCCTTTCCCTCTGTCTAAAAATAAGTAAAATCTTAAAAAAAATAAAATATACATAAACCATATAATTACTATTATTCCTGTCAATCTAAGCTATTGGGGTTTTGGGGGGTGGAATTCTTTCTTTTACTTAGAAATATTAAAGAATAAACTAGGAAGATTATTTAATAAGTGTTCCCTAAGATACCTTGTAATCTGTAGTGTTGGATAAAGATCAGAGAGAAATTCCTGAAGTACATTAGTGATTTGAGTAAAATAAATTCAAACTTACTTTTAAACTACGTGGTGTAGAATTACCACATTCCCCTACATTACCTGTCCTGATGGAAATATGATAATTTGCAAATGTGGCATTCACTGAAGGAAATATCAACTATTCACAACTATTTGCAGTACTTAGATACAGCAGATAAGAGGATTCTTGACACAAATAGTATAACCAGCATAACATCAATAATTCAGGATGGCAGGTTGCTAACAAGTTAAAGGGGGTAGCCTTTTTTGTCCTGATTAGAATGCCATCATTCATCTATTCTAGCTAATATCCACAAGGAAAGGTATGAGGAAATTCAAGTATCTATAGCTTTCAGAAATTGGTTCATCTCTTTCCAGGCTAAGTGAATTATTTATCAGTGACTCAGCACATCTGTGGTGTTTGAAGGCATATTGCATAAATTTAAAAAGAGTTTTTATTTATTTCTGTAGCCAACAAACATTCCAATTAAAATAAACAATTTGGAAAGATTTTTTATTTCTGAAAGTTATGGATAGTTTCTTCAATATAAAAATTCAGTGTCTGCATTTTATAAAGCACTTTGTACTTAGATGCCAATGCATTTTCAGTGCTTACCTGCTCACATGTTAAATGACATGAACTGCTATGAAATGTTCTTGTGCTGTAACTAAGATTTCAGGGATATTAGAGCACAAAATAAAACACAAAGGAAAACAGCTGAAGTGACACTTTCTCTTTCTTAACAGAACCTCAATTATGTCTAGGTATATATACTCTATTTCCAATTCCACAGAGAGTTTTCCTATTTGCCAGTCGAATAAGAGCATAGAATTCTCTTCGTTATTCCTTTTGTTCCACATAGGTTGTGTGACCTAAGTTGGTCAAAAGAGAATGAATTTCATTCTATGTTCTGCAGAGAAGTTACTCTATTTTGTCTTAGTGACCAAAAAGTTAAGCACTCCTAGTTGTGATTGACATTCTATTGAAAAGAAGTTATTGTTAAGGAGAGCAAGTAGAGAGGGTTGCATATTTCATTGAATCACTCAATCACTGATGTTCCTGTACTTGACCCTGCACTACTTCTAGTCTTCATGGTATGCAAGGAAATGCATTTTGTTATTGTCTAGGAAAGTTTAATTTAGTTTTTCTTATCAAAAATTATTTTCTAAGCAATATGGAGGCATGTCATCATTATCTATATTCAGGCCTTGATTCATAGTAAAACATTTTATTGTTAGACTGAGTGTTAGGCTAAAATAAGATACTCATGATAGTTCATGGTTCTTGTCTATAATGCAAGCAACAGAAAATAAGTGAATGTATTTTGATTCTTATGCTGCAATCCAATTTTGAAGGAGTTTACTAGACTATCTCCAGGAATACCAGCAGATAGCATTGTTGGTAGCTGAGAGACTCCAAAATACTCTAAATTATCGAAAACCTAAGGACTGACAAAAAGCCTCAAGTATAGAAATACAGAGACAAACAATAATGAATGAAACCCAAGAGTATTGGACTGATGTATAATGATTTTAGAATATTGAGATTCAAGGAGAAGTAATTTCCATTCTATCTGCTCTCTGACTATTGAATCGTCATAAATGGCAATAGCCTTATTGAAACTTTCTGGACTGTTGGAGAATTGTGGTTCAAGTTCATTGCAGATCATAAGATACTGATGAAAAGCAGGATGAAGATTATTTCTCTTAAATGTGAGAGGTAGAAAATATATGACCTGTGCTTAAACTATTGCCCATACAGAGATAATTTTACAATGTGAACTTAACCTTCACAAGTCAGGAAAATGAAAATCAATCATTATTAAATAGTAAAGGATTCAGAGTCCTAAGAGATAATCAGAAGAAAAAAATGGGAAATAAACAAAATTTTTAGACAAGCACAATCTTTATGATCCATGTAGCAGAATATCACTGTTATTGTTAAAGCCATAAGAAGGGTTCCAGTACAAGATGGTAACATAGGAGGCTTCTGAAGTCACCTCTTCCCATTGACACACTGAATCTACAGCTACACAAAAAGCAATCTCTCTGAAGGAAATTTAGAGACTTCCTGAGCAACTCTGACACTTGGGGTGAACGAGAAAATACGCACATTGCCCACATGGACATGGGTAGGAAAGGCTGACACCTTCTCACAATAAACCCCTCCCTCCACACAGAGCCCTACAATCTGGAGGGACCTCCCAGCTTTTTCCAAATCCAAGGGTGTGGATCCCACATCCAGCACCACGACTTTTAAGACTCCCACCTGTGAAATGGGCCTCCAAAACATCTAGCTCTGAAATCCGATGGGGCTTGCATCCACGAGATCCACAAGCCTACAGCAAACAAAAACAGTTCTTGACAGGTTTCTGAGGACTTACCATTGCTTAGGGCTCAGCACAGAGGGAGTCAGCAAAAAAATGTCCATTTCCAAGTCTTTCCCTCTAAGAGGCCTATTTTCATACTTTAACAACCGCTCGCTGAAGAGAGTTAGGCTTCTGATTTAGTAAACGCTAGTGGCTGGCTGTAATCCTTCAGTAAAGCTGACTAGAAATTGGCAATATCTCCTTGCAAAGAGCTTGAACACATCTGGTACCAAGTTTTTGTGCCTGCTGCCCAAGGAACAGACACCTGGATCACCTGGCCCTGATAGCCAAAGGTACTTTCATTCATGAATTCCAGAGAACTGTAGCAAACAAAGATACACTTATTAATGGGCGGCAGGGCGGGAGGGTGGGGGAGAACCCGCCTCCCACAGCTATATACCCATGCCTAGCACAGAGGGAGCAGGCAAAAAATGCCCATCTCCCAGTTTTTCCATGGACTTCACAATGGAGAACCCTGACAAACCCTAGCTCAGGGTGCAGCCAAGAGGGGGGGCCCCAAATAATGATTTGTAATGAGGTCCAGAAGAGCTTGGAGATGATTGGCTCCACACCACAGGGCCACACCTGCCTGGAATGCTGGCAGCTGTGACCAATTGTGGGAGGAGCCGGAAATGAGCCTGCAGAGGAAGATTGACATTGGGATTTAAACCCTGGTGTGGCAACCATTTGGTGTCTTTTGGGAGCCACGCAGCTTTGGTGTCTTTTCCGGGACCATGGGACTTTGGAATTGCTCCCTTTTTTCTCACGTGGATGGTGCGGGGAGCCTGAATCATGGACTTCTACTTCTTTCCTGAGATATGGTACCCCAGACTGGGCAGAGGGAGAAGGAAGGACTGTGTGTGTTTGTGGATATTCTGAAGAACTTTAGTCTGTATAACTTCAAGATAAATAATAATTCTTTTTCTTTTTACCAATCTCTGGCATTGAGAGACGTCTTTCCTCTGGTGGCAGGCAAAGCAAACCTTGTGCGGGGGAGGAACCCCTGGAGAAGAAGGGGGATCCTTTTAGTAATAGTATATTGTTCAGCTCCTGCACCCCGATCTGTGCTGTAACAGTAGGGGAGTAAGGTTAACACCAGCAGTGGTTAAATCATGTTGACAGTATGTCCCCTGAATATGATATGATGAGAATGACACTACCTCTGTGGTTTTTCTTGCAAAAACACAACCCCAGTCTAATCATAAGAAACATACAATAACAAAAATGTGCTACATTATCCTTTTATTTTTAAAGACATTTGAACTTAAATGAGTTTAGGTATCAAAAACCATGTTATTTTTAAAAACTTAACCTCTAAATCATGCATTCGTTATCAGCTATTTTCTTCACTTCTTTAAACATCTATGTTCCTCTCGTACTCACACTCTTAAAAACCTTGAAAGGCCTACTTAGGGATGCCTTCTCTTTCCTTTGCCTTCCAGTTGTTATTTCCACTATTTTACATTGTTTTCTTTTAACACTCTCCCAGCAACATGATCATCATCCCATCCTTTCTGCATTTAAGATGCTTTGCTGTCACCTATTATCTTTACTCTCATCCACAGATAATCATTTTCCTGCAGGCCAAGTCTAACTTAAGAGTTGGGCCACACATACTTTAAAATATAAGACAGAAAACTGGACTTGAACAAGAGTTAAATAAAAAAATTTGTTTAAATAATAAATTGAATATAATTCCACTGAGCAATGCAAACTAACAAACTACTGGTGAATGTAACAACATGGATGAATGTCAAAAATGTTACATTGACCAAAATGAACCAAGCCCAAATTGTCTGTCATTCCACTTATATTAAGTTCTAGAAAAGGCCTCTGTGGGTAGGGAATTTTCTGGGACTGAGAATAAGGGACATTTGGGGGGTAAAGGAAACATTCTATAATTTGTAGTAAAGAGCCTATGAATATGTACATTTGTCAAAATTTATTATACATTGTATTTTTAAAAGATTTTATATATTCTAGAGAGAGGGGAAGGATGGGAGAAAGAGGGAAACTTCAATGTGTGGTTGCCTCTTGAATGCCCCCTACTGGGGACCTGGCCCACAACCCAGGCACATGCCCTGACTGGGAATCAAACCAGCGACCCTTTGGTTCCCAGGCCAGCACTCAATCCACTGAGCCACACTAGCCAGGGCTAAATTATATATTTAAATCTACATGATTTATTTTATGTAAATTATGCCTAAAAATGGGAAGAATGAGAACTCCAAGGTAAAAAACTAACAAAAGTTATTATAAGTTAATATTTGGGTCATTTTCTAAATAGGTGCTATCATTTTCAATGTAGAAATCTGTTTCTGACATTTTATAGAAAATGTGAAGACCTGGAAACATTGAAACCACGTTTTCACATAAGCCTAGCAGTTGGGCTTTACACCAAATAAATCCTTCCATCTAAGCTGGACATAGACCCAACTACTCTCCAATGTATATTGCATCCAAGCAATTTCATTTATTTATGTTATCTCTAGTTATTTCTCTGGTTAGATAGATACCTTTCATCCATTTAGGGCTTCTTTTGTTTGGTCCTTTGGTCTAAATTCTAGTCCTTACTCCTTATGTCACTGTTGCCCTTATATTTGGGCAAACTGGGAACATCCTTAGATAACACATACATATAAACAGCATATTCATATTCTCATTGAAATGAGAGGCCTGGCCCTGGCTGGTGTAGCTCAGTGGATTGGTACATCTGAACCAAATCGGACGATTGTGGTTCGATTCCCAGTCAGGGCACATGCCTGGGTTGTAGGCCAGTTTTCAGCAGGGAACACACAAGAGGCAACCATACATTGATATTTCTCTCCCTCTCTCCTTCCCTTCCCCTCTAAAAATAAATGAATGAAATCTTTTTTAAAAAAAGAAACGAGAGACCTATAACTTTACCTGATCGAATATGCAGTGGACCTTAGCAGAGGCAGATCTTTACCATTGACCCAGATTTTCCAGAGCTAGACACTTTTTATAAAGGTACAGAGATGCAAGAAAATAATTTCTAAAAATTATAGAATGCCTATCCTCAGTGAAGACACAACTTTATGAATGATTAATTTTTCCTTTTTTTCTCCCTGAGTTTGAATTTATAACAATTTCAAATTCTGAAGCCTATATCATTAAAATCACTGAGTTTATCTCAGTGCACAGTGGCATTTTCCCCCGAAGGGCTTGCAGTTTAATGCAGAGTGAATAAGTGATTTTGTTAATGAAATTTCCTGTTAGCTTAAAGTTACTTCATTTTTAACACTGTCTGAACATTTTATAGGTCACAAAAATATTTTTAAAGATTTCTTAATGGAAAAGAGACTGAAATAGGTTAGATTAAAATAAACTTCACCTTCCATCAGAGACTAGGCATGAGACATTTCCATTCAGA
Source organism: Sturnira hondurensis (assembly GCF_014824575.4). Taxonomy (NCBI): domain Eukaryota; kingdom Metazoa; phylum Chordata; class Mammalia; order Chiroptera; family Phyllostomidae; genus Sturnira; species Sturnira hondurensis. The sequence goes on from NW_028076722.1 coordinate 167,593, forward strand.
AGGAGGATTTTTTGGCTTAGATTCACCTGCTGAATGGGGCATGAAGATCAGATTTCTAGCTTAGCTAGGGAACTTTATTCAGGAGACCATATTCTCAGTTTCATTCAGTGCCACATCCAGTGAAACACAAACACTGCAATTAAGTAATCATCCAGTTTCCTTGTAAAAACACATTATGTTTCACCCCTTGCTGGTGTTGGTTAGTGGATTGAGCACCTATGATTGGATTCCCAGTCAGGGCACATGCCTGGGTTGCAGGCAGGTCCCCAGTAGGGGGTGTGTGAGAGGCAACCACACATTGATGTTTCTCTCTTTTTTTCCTTCCTTTCCCTCTCTCTAACAATAAATACAAATTTTAAAGACAAAAAACCACACATATGTTCCAGATGATATCAAGAGGGTGTGATAAGCAATCCATAGGACATAGAAATGTAACATATTAGCAAAATGTTTTGAAAACCATTGTGAACAGTATTTACTAATCAGGGCAACAGAGGGTTGAGAAAAAAACTAATGACAGAAAAGCCCTGTTAGTGAACACCTGTAGATTGCAATTGGAAAAGTTTTATTACCATTATAAAAAATGAATTTTAAGTAAGCATTCATTTGCTTCCTTGTAAACATTTCCTCTGATTCACTTTTCTGGATCCCTAGCCAATAGGCTAGTTGTATTTTCATTGTAGTATCTATAATGTAAAATATAATAATTTACATTACTAAATTAGGGAGAAAATACAAATTGAACTAAGTTGAACTTCTGCTTCTCACACTAGTAGTAAACAGATCTGGTTTGAAAGATGAGATTTGATTTTGACCAAGTATTCTAAGCCCAAAGAGAAGTGACTAACAATAATACAATTTTCTTGGACATGCTTTGAAGGTTCAGATAAATTTAAAACTTTGAGTCAAGTTGGGGAAATGAAGTAGGGTGAGAAGGAGAAAGAGATTACAAGGTGACATTGCAATCAGTTGTGCACTGGTGTTTATTTACAAATGTTAACCTGGATTTAGAGCTTCTGGGGACAGAGTTAAATTTTACCAGGCCAGTGCCCTGAATGGCTTTGTGCAGAGAGAGGTAGTCGTCAAGGTCTAGAATGATGTTTCCAAAGCATTCATGGCCTTTTCCACCAAACTAGGTCAGCAGTGTTTGGATGTCAACTTTGTCAATTGTCATGAAATGTCCTAAAATAATCTTTAATTTCTCTCTACATGAAATAATTAAGGGAGAAATAAATAAGAATCTAAATTGTCTGGATTGTTGTCTTTTCTTGATTTGATAGAATACAGTCAAATATATTTTATCTCTAATGCAACTAAAGGTAGTGATTTGAAACCTCCAAGTAGTGAGTGTTACTATCCTTTGTGCTTTATATTAATAATCTGATGCAATTTTCACTATGCCTCTCTGAAGTAAGGTTTATTTCTATTATAATTCTCATTTTATAAATGAGGAAATAGATTTTAATTTCTTCACAGGCACTATACTAATCAGGGGATGATTTGGGATTTAAATTATGATCTGTCTTATTTAAAAAATATTTTAAACTACATTGTGACATGTTGCTGCTGGGATACTGACTAATGTTTTTTTTTAATAAACTGCAACAGAGTAAGGCAGAGTAGAAAATATTACTTGACAACACAGATAATGCTGGTTGATGAAAATTCTTTCAAACGTATGTGTATGTGTGCAGATGTGCATAGTGATCTAAAGATCACAGTGATCTTTCTTACTGAATCACAGTAAAAAAAGAAGGTTGAAAAAATACTGCACACTACTCTTTTGAATCAAAATAATTTGTGGCAATTATAATGTGCAAAAAAGAAAACCCCTGAAATAAAGTACTATAGCTGGAAGATTTGATTGGTAACATGCTCAGCTTTAAGAGGCTGTGTGGACTATTTTTCATTTTCTCTTTTGCTGGATATATAAGCAAGTATCTCTCAGATGACTCTCCAGATTCTGCAAGTCAGAGCTTGACCAACAACTGTGTGGTGCTTAGGTATACACACAAGGTCTCATTTGATGCCAAGTAACACTGTGAGCTAGGGCTTATCCAAATATTAGAGACAGAATACTGAGCTGAAATATCTTTTGCAAAGTCATCCAAGTAGTATGTGACAGAAATAGGACTCAACAATGGATCCCGTGATGTCATGTACCCCTCTCCTCACACTTCTTTAGATGTCATATGGCAGGTGTTTCATAAACACACAGCTTTCAGGTTCAGAGCAGAAAATAGGGCGCTTAAGAAGTGAGTCCTTAACCTAGTGCTGGTAAGATGTTATGGTTTTTTACACCAGCAATATATATGTCTTTCATGATTTGACAGCGCCAACAAAATCAATCAGTGCAATCACCCAATTTAAAAAGTGTTAAGTAACAGGAGTTCTGCTGTCGTGAAATTACCAGTTTGTTAGAAAAGTAAGAATCCTTTGATGTTCCTGACCTTAGTGAGTGTAGGAAGTGAGGAATGAAATTGGGTCTATGGTCAATTAGGTACTAACTGATGGATAAAGAAACTCAATTCAGCAGCAATATATAATAATGAGGAGATTCAATTGTTTATTGCTTTTTATGAATATTCTCTTGAGTTATATAAAATTATTTCTAAAAATAAAGTAGAAAAAACAAAACATTATTGCTAATTAGAAGAATCATTTGATCTGGATATTCATTGGATTGACTCTTCTGAATCCACACATAGAGAAACCAATTGTATTGTAACTATACAGCTATTTACCAATCTAGTTAATCTGTTGAGTAGAGGGCATCCGAAAGACAAAACAATACATAGGACATGTCTACAAATATTATGATGCATAGTTTAGTGCTAAATATGTAATATGCATGCATGTAAAAATAATCCAAATGTATATTTATATATAATGCATTTGTTTAACTGGCTAAAATATAATTAAATGTATAAACAAGAAAAATGTTAAAAATATCATAGTCACTATGCTTAGAAAAACACAAGTGACAGAAGCATGAAATACTGTATTTAGCTATAACTCAAAAATTCTCAAGTGCTTTCGACATGGCTATTCTGGGAATAGTGACAGAGCATTTAGCTACTACTAGCTTCAATTCTCTTTCTAGGAGGTAGTAACCAGGAGATGGAATGCTACAGGGTTATTTTTGGCAAAAGACATGGTGTTTCAGATGTCAGTACTCACTGGCAGTGCATGAGTTTTATGAGGATAAAGGGTTGGGAAATTGTCTCTGTGTAATATATAAAGTCATATCACAGTTAGAATCATCTATCACCAAACAATTTCAAAATGCAGCTGTAATATAAGAAAAGACAGCTAGATTTAGAGTCAGAAGACTACATTAAAATAAAAAGCTAAAATTTAGTATCTGAGTAACCTTGGAAATTAATACAGGCTTCAGTTTCTTTCACTGAAAATTATAGATGATAATTCTTTTATACAGGATGTCATGATAGTGATTTTAGGTTGAATCATATAAAATTGCTGATATTTGATCATTTTTGTTCACAAAAATGTATTGAATCCTTTGTCTTATGTTTTACATGTTATGAGATTACAGTGATGACTTCAAATACTACCCTCCCTATATCTGTGCAATTTGCAATATACTTTTTTTTTTAGTGTCTTCCAATCACAAGTGGAGTGACCTACCTTGTCCCTTGAGTCTCGCTCACCAACTTGACTTACTTTTTGTCAGTGGGATGTTAACATGGGTGAGCAAGCATAGAGGCTTGAAGTAATCTTCAGCAACGGGGCTTGTCCTCTTGTAGTATGAAATAGACTACTAGAAAATAAGATACACCTGTGGAACAGCATCAAGGAGGTTTAGTCATCCCATCCTGGGCCATCTTAGATCAAATGTCATCCAGCCAACTCTCAGACTTTCTCAAACCAGGTATAATTTGTGTAAGACAACCTCCAGCTATAACCACTGTCTATAACCTCCAGCTTTTTTTCTTGTAAACCACTGAGGATTTACATCAGTGTGTGTGTTATTGTGGCAACTGACAGATACAAGTTGTTATCTCATTTTATTTACATAACAAATCTATAGATACTGTTATCATCTTCACTGGACAAAAGAAGACACTGTGACCCAGAGAGGAGTTCAGTAAATCACCCTGGGTCATAATAACAGACAGTCAATGATAGAGGAAGGGTTTGGAATTAGGAAGCCTGATTCCAGAGGCCACATGCTATTCAGTAAACTATACAACTTTGTTCTTATGAAGATGAAATGAGATTTTTTTTGAAAGTGCTTTGTCAGTGTTAAAACACATTAAAATATGTCATTTTATGAAGGTTCAATTCCTTTACAAAAAATGCTGTAAAATTCCAACTAAGTTTTTTCTTTGTCTCATGAAAAAGGAACCCCAGGCAAACACTAGATGATTTAAAATGCACCATTCTTTGATATACCAGTTACATAGGGAAAACTGATAAATGGTGAAATTTCACATGCCATCTTCCTTCCAAGTTGGTGATAGACTGCTGAATTTGCTAGGCAACTAAGAAGTAAACAGAAAAATAAAGCCATGGTTTTCTTGGCAAGTGTCATTAAAAATAAATTAAGTTTATAGTAAATGTAATCTGTAGCATTGATCATATGGGCCAAAAAAAACCTGAAGGGGAAATGAAGGCATTAATAAGACATTTGTTAATTTTATGAAGTCTTGCATACATCAGACCACTGAGCCAAATTAAGCTAGGGGAATAGTAATGAAACAAGGTGTTTATTCATCAGCTTTGAGGAGGCATGCAAATACAAATGTTGCAAAACAAGATGCTGCTTATGCCTGGAAATTGGAATAAACTTAAAAAAGAAAAGTCTGGAGATGCTAATAGGCATTAAGTTTATGAGGTGTGACTTTATTTACATGGAATATTCTCTATGGGCATGAATTTTTTAAATTCCATTTGGTTTTGCATTTTTACATATATTGAACCCCCTCCCTCAAAAGTTATTATCTTTTTCAAAAAATAAAACTGAAAAGCTGCATTGGGTGAAATGAATGACGGGTAGAACTGTAGGGAAACAGCACTCTGTGGGAGTGGGCACTCATGCTGAGCAAGGTGTGACCTGTAGAGAGACTTCTTGATTTGAGAGGATTTTGTCTGCAAGAGTCTGGTTTTCTTTTTCGGGGGGGGGGGTGTAAAATGCAGAAATGACACTTTAAAAAATAGAAAAAAATGAACTTAGAAAAAAAACAAAAAGGAACCCAAAAGAAGTGGATTAAATAGATTCAGAAAATAGACTTCTGCTTTGGAAAGCACAACTAAGACTTAAATGATTTATACAAAACCTGTTGTTTTATAAACAACTCCCAAAATGCTAGGTTTGATTTAACTGGTTCTTAGTTTATTTATTTGTTTTCTCTTTGATAATTGTCAGCTAATTTTCTCTGTCCTTTGGCTAAAAAGAAAATTTAGAGGGAAAAAGAAAACAGATGAGTTTTGCTTCTGAGTGTCTTTACTTCTTCTACTATTCATTTTTGAACACAAACTATTCAACCATTCATTCATTCACTTATTAACAAACATCTACTGAGTGAAATGATAACTCCTCCTTAGGAGGTTGGCATACATAATTTCTGCTTAGGGAAAATTTGTAGATTTGTAGCACTTATTTTTGTAGCACTTACTTTTCCTGACATTTGTAGCACTTATTTTTCCTGACAGCTATACCTGAGTAACATCCAACCATCTTTTTTCATGTGAAATTCTGGGATACTTAACTTCATCATACTGTACTTGGTCAAATGATGTAGGTTTGGATAATTCCTGCTGAATTGCACCTTATTGTTCTTGCTTTATTGTCCTAGCCTATCAGTAGTTTTGAATCCTGACAGTATAATCCTACAATGGTATCTGCAAAATTTTAGGTATTTTTAAAAGTTATTGAAAAAAGTTTCCACAGGCCAAATGACTTAAAGCAGTAGAAACAACAAAACATATTGGTATTCTATTACATGACTCCTGGACATGCAAACGGATATCATTGCTTTGGAAAACTGCTTGGAAATACTTACAAATTGAACACATGAACTCCCTATAACCCATCAATTATATTCCAAGTAACAAACACACAACACAACTGTGTGCCTCATTTTAATCAAGGGGCCTATACAAGAATAATCATGTCATCAATACCTATAATAATCCAAACTGAGAGTGAACTATATGTCCAGCCCTTGTAGAATACACAAATAAAGTTTGACATCTTCATAAAATACCATATAGCACTTAGAATGAATGAACTATGTAGTTTATAGGAAACAAATATGTATAACTCTCAAGAACATAAAGTTGAGCAAAGACAGAAGTCCAACAAATATGGCATAAATTAATTTTCTGAGTTCAAAAAGCACACTAAATAAAACTATAATGTAGAGAGATGAATAATTACATAGTCAAGCTAGTTTTTAAAAGATAAAATAAGACAATTATCTCTATGAAGGGGAAGGGAGGATAATGATGGGAATGGCATGGAAGATCCCTGAAGGGCTAGCAATTTTTTGTTTCTTGATCTCGGTTATGGTTATATACATGTTCACTTTGTGATAAATTACCGAGTTCTTCTTAGGTTTTTGTGTGCTTTTGTGTGCATTTTATTTTATAATAAGATTAAAAATAAATGATACTAATGAAAAATTATGTGTGGAAGCACCCATACAAAATTATCTTCAGGTTCATCCATATTCCTTAGCCTAAGCTGCTGTTAAGCATCATACTTTTTAAAATGGTTGTTTTTATATAGAGCAAACCTTTCAAATAAACTACTTAAAGTATGACCTTATATCTATCACCATTATTATTTTGGGAATAAGTGACATTAACTTAGAATTGCTAGGCTGGAAGCATACTTCAGAAGATAATATAGATCAGTCTCCTAAAGTTAAAGACACTGGAAAATAATGACTACGATATATAAAAATGAACTTTTCTTGAATCTCAAATATTTTAATCATAACCAAGAGGTAGTTCTGAGGTGGTCTTTTAATCACATACAAATAGCTAATAACATATTTAATTAATCCTGAAAAATATTTTCTCACACCTATGAAATCAGGATACAGCTTGTAATCAACTGCATTCTCAATCTTTGTCAGCCATGGATCAAAGTTAAGGTCTTGCAGAAAAAAATTTCATTTGCTTTTGCCAGCCAACTTCAGGCACTACCCATCTGAGACCATTTTAAATTAAATTCTCTGCTTGAGCTTTTTGGACCACACTGAAAGTGTGAATTCAGACCTTAGACCTGCGTGAGTACTGACTAGTTCAAATTCTCTACCCAGTGAGTGCCAAGGTTTAGACATTAAGGTCCCTTGCTGTGCCTTTCTCTGTAGCCACTCTATTGAGTCACTGAGTTTTGCACTGATGCTATAACCTTTGGTGACCCAGTTGTATTTAGAGGACTCCTGTTAGAACACCCCTCTTCTCAGTCTTGGTTGTATTTTCCCTTCCTTAGTAGTACATAAAATCAGTCAGAGGTGCATTCAGTTATACAAAATACAGGACACAGATAGACATTTGCTCTTTTTTTCAAAAGAAAATATTACCTACAATTAGACAGGAAAACTCAGACTGATTCTTACATGCACCACTTTGTTTAACTACATATTAGTTTTGGTCAAAATCTTGCTACATACTCTATATTGTTAGTAAAAGTATCAGGCAGCAATAAAATTAGTGGATTTCCTTTGAGAACTGTAAGTCATTCCACAACATAAGGCAGAATTATTGTTTCTATATGCATACTTTGTGTTTTGTACTTGAAATATAAGACCCATGAAATCTCAGATTATACTTTAGTAATGTCCCATATAGCCTTGTACAGTATTAGACCTATATTAATGATGCAATAAAACTTAGTGAACATTTGGAGGGTTGATAAACAAGCATATGAGGTTTGCAAGAAACAAAGTTCTCTCCCAAGGAGAGAGATGGACAGACAAACAGATGGACAGAAAACTGGAAAGCAAAGGAAAGGTCAATATCTGGGCACAGAAGCCAAGAGAGCTTCTTGGTTGGTCTTCATTATGAACATATTTTGACCTTGTCAGGATTAGATATTATGAAAGAGTGGTTGGGAGGGGATTAGAAATCCTATCTACAAAAATGCTTGCTTCAACAGATTCAATTCACAGCCTTAGCAGGTAATAAAAGAAGCCTCTGGACCATGTAAAGGATTGCCCAGGCATAGCTAGGTACATTGACCATTTTACGTATTAATGCCCACCACAAATAAATCACTTTTCTGGCCGCCTGTGGAAGGAAAGAAATTTCTGTCAGGAAGTGAATGGGGGATTACTGACTTCCTGACCTTTCCTGACTGTGATAAAAGATGACTTCTTTCCTTTCAGCAATACCTCAAAAATGGAAATTGCTCTTTTAAACATCCAATGTGAGATGGAGTAAGGAGCCCACTATTATTCCTTAAATAGATGGTGGCAGACGGCACCCCTGGGGAAAGGGAGAAATTCTTATTAGGGTTATTTTTCTGAGAGCTGTCAGTATGCATGTGTTTGCATTTAAAGACTGCAAAAGGGGAAGCAAGTTCTGACCAGATGTGTTAAGACACTATTCTTATTCCTGCAGCATTTAACTACACTGTACACAATGCAGCACTCCTGAATGCCTCACACTATGTTTGTGATGTGGATTCTTATGTCATTTTCCTGATGAAGGAGGAAGGAATTCAAAATTATTTTGCCTTGCCTTGTTAGATCCAAATTAGAATGGAAAATAACAAGGCATGCATTTTCCCTTGACCCAGGAAATGTGACAGTGGCCTGGTATTTCAAATGACTATTGCTGCTCGGGCCACAGGAAAAGACAATGTGCTAAGAATTGGGCTTTTTGTCAAATGTCTTCAAGGATTTTTCGACAGCCTGAGAAGCTTAAAATGTAAAAATGATAATGTAGAGTATTAGTGATATTAAATACTGATACACCTAATATGGTCCAGAGGAAGTACCAACATATCCTTGAAGTCATCTATAAATTAAGTCTTAATGGAACCTTCTTTCAGTAGTACCAGTTGTCAGAACCACTCTCTGTTTCATGTTCTGTGGGTATGTGGCTTCTCTGAGCAATTTGAAGATATTGTTCACAAAAAGCAGGGATCATTTATTGTATCAGTGGATGCTTCTGGTGATGAATCAGTTTTTCTTAAGGGCCTGAGGCCATGAACTGTCATACAGAATCACAGAAAAATGACAGTCAAAGCTGAAATTCACACAAATCAATATAACTTTATTTTTAAATTAAATAGAAATAAAAGCTTTCTAAACCTTTTAGAGTGGATGACTTAGATCCTAGATGAAAGCTGGAGATGACATCACCTGGAGATGACAGGTGATTTGAATGTACAATACTTTGCACTAAAAGCTTAAAAAGTCATCCTTGCATGTCATTTAAACACACAAATATTTTTAGTCTCATTGCAAGAAAAAAAACCCAATCCTTCTTTTGAAGGTGTTTATGTCACAGTGTATCTGATATTAAAATACATCAGTGGATTATCATGAACAAGTAATGATCTTTAATTTACTTCACACACACATACACATTTGCCTTGAAGAGGACACATTAGAAAGAAAGGGAGGGGTGACTTCCCATCCCTTACTTAATTCCAGGTTGAGTTTGGAGCATAAATGTAGTGGAGACTACATCTTTGACCTTGGCTTCAGTTGTTTGTGCTTGTGTATTCTTGTGATCCAAGAAAAACTATAACTATTAAATTGACTTGCCTAAGCACATATGCAGATCAGTCTCCAAGAAGTTGGATGAGTAGACTTTTTTCTGAAATACAATTAACGGGTCTGCTCTGACACACTTCGTTCACCTTGGGCTTGATTTACCTGAGTCCAAAGCAGCATTAGAGTGAAAGCAATCAAAACCATGATGGCATTATATGTGAGAGGTACTAATCTGAACTCAAAAGAAGCCATAAGTACAAAGAAATAGGCAATGTCAGCAGCACTAACATTCTTGGCGAACACTTGCAAGTGGCCCTCTCTAGAGCTGTGCAGCACAACAGCTAATGTAAATTGCCAGTGGAGTCGATATTAGATGGGGGAGAAATTACCGTGAATGACTTCAGAGATTCCAGGGCAGCTTCCATCCCATCTGATCATTACTGATCTTTCCCTCTTAGTGTATGATTTCGATCTTGGAAAAAACATACATACAGAAGGGAGAGTTTACATGAAAATATTTTTACTTAGTTCCCTTTTACTGTGAATGAGAGAACTGGGAGGGATTTTTGTCAAGAAAATTGAGTGTTGAGCACCCTGGGGTAAGATGGAAATGTGTCAAGAAATTTTCACAGACTTTCCGATCCTATTTTAGAGATTTAGCACAACCTGAATACTGAACCCTTTAATGAAGGGTGCTTTGTCTAACAAAAGGTTCTATTGGTTCCAACTAAAGCTGGATAATCAGAACAGGAAATATTGGAAGGACACGTGAGTGTTTCATAGAACACAAGGCAGCTTGACCTTAGTAGGGTCTGGGACCACCCACTCTTTCATTCCCTCTGGGCCTTTCACAGTCCCTCTTGACTTCTTTTCTCTGAATACCTATTTCATTATTCTCTGCAGTTTTCCTTTGTATCCCTGCATACCACCCCCCAAGACCCCATAGTTCATGCATTTTATTACTAAGTACATGCAGAGACCAATTCCAAATTAATGGGCAAGTGAAACAGAGGAAGCTAGCCTAAGGCAGCAACCGTCAAGCTGTAATCACCTCTGACCAGGGGCACAGGGTCATGTGGTGCAATAACATGGCTATCTGCCAAGTCCTCTATTGTTGTCAGAAAAATCACTAGTGTGGAGCAGACTCCAAAGCTAACCAATCACATGAAGCTTTCAGGTTTCTACTCTCATACCTGCACAGTTTTATACCACAGTTATGACTAAATGGTAAAACTTGAAAGATTCAAACTGTTTAATCTCCTTTTCCTTGTAGGTATCCCCCTCAGTCCTTACTGAGTTTAACTTTATATTTCCATACATTGTAAATAATTCTAAAAATGTGGCTGTTGTAATGTAGATAAATATGCAAAGCATTCAAAGTATATAAATGCATGGTGTTTGCATATTTATACCAATAAATCAAACCACCCTAACTTTAGAAAAACAGCATATTACATGTACTCCCCCACCCATTGAAATGGTGTAATAATATTAAAATAAGCCTAACTGAAGCCAAACAGTGCTTCTGATTTGAATGGACATAAGTCTTAATTGTTGCCTCAACTTTTAGAGCATTTCTTGATCAAAGATATGATGCAAAGATAGCAGCAGCAGGACGTAAATGTGTTTAGGATCATACTTGAACTTCCTATTCCTAAAGCTCAAATGTCTGGCTAAATATGTACTGTGTTTATCAGCTCTCTGATACAGTTAGGGGAAAATAATTTTATCAATGATTGAAAATATGAGGGACAATAACTCAAAGAATTCCATGTCCTGAAAGCTGGCTGGAAAGAAATGTGCTAAATATTGAGGTTTGCAAAAAAATATTCTGGGAATGGATTTTTCCAAAATTCTGCTTCATTAAGAAACACTTAGAAATATCAAGGTCATCAGAAAATATAACTGGGAATTTTACATGAAATATTATGCTCACATAAGGATTTCTATGTCCAATTTATGCCAAACTTCCTCCAACAGTGACCAGCACTCACAGCTTGGAGTTGAATGAAAAAATACTTGTCATGATCATAAGCATTAACTGTTTTATTATAATTTATTTTCTTTCAGACCCACCACCATTCAAATAATTAACACAACCATAATAGCTAGAAGAATCACCCCAAAGTTAAAAATTCTAAAACATGTTCTTGATGTTAGTTGTTACATTGCTACTGATCCGTGATATGGCCACAAAGGTCTTATTCACCAAAGCCACTTTGATACAGAAGTTTGCCCGAGAGAGGTTGCCTATCTGTCTTTTCAGTTAAAGCACAGCAGAGTGTTTCTCCTCCATTTAAGCCTTCAATCTCATGCATATTTTTAAATGTCTTCTGTGCAGGTATAAAACAATTTCTTTGAACTCTTCCTTGTGAACTATTTTCATTAAAAAAATTAAATAGGCTGTGTGTGCTCCTTCCATTTACCTATCAAAACTCTTGCTTTTCTCTCTCTCTCTATGACAGGGCCCCCTCCCAAATAAAAAGGTTTCTATTGGTAATTGTTACCCAGTGACTGCAAATCTGTAAGTTTAAGTTCCTTTGTTATTTTCTTGGGGGAGTGGGCAGTGCATACATGGAAGAAGCAGTGAAATATAATAAAGACAGCAAGCTTTGAAGCCTGAAAAAATTTAAATAGGCTGTATGACATTCATTTCTTATCTTACCTTTATGACAATAAATTCAAAGCAACCATGGGCAGTCTTCAGAATGATTATCACGTATATGTAATGTTTTCAGTTTAACTCCGTCTCTTCTGTAGTATGAGAAATGCCTTTGGGTCAACCAGACACATCCCCACACATGCCAAAATTAGTGTATGTGTAAATATAAATTGGTTAGATACTATTTTTTCATCAATCTTTGTCACATGCAGAAATTGAAGTATTCAAGATTTTTGCTGCTTTGATGGCATGATTTTCCAGTACTCATTCCAAGCTTCTTTTATAATCATTATTCGTATGAAGTCATTCAACTTGGAAATAATTGCTTGCCAAAACTGAGTTTCTCTGGTGAACCACTCAACACAGCTTTAGTTTTACAAAGAACACCATTCTTTGTGTGCTGTTAATCTTGGCTTAGAAACACCACACATTATCCTTTCCACGTGAACAGTTCAGCTCCTGTTCTCTTAGTTATACTTTGGGACCATTAGACTTACTGCTGGAATATAAATGTGAGTCACCTAGCTGGTGACTCTTCGAAAATTGTCCATGTATAGATATATGAACTCTCTGCTCACAGCAACATTTAATGGTTGTTAAAAATAAATGTGAGGACTTCGCAGTCTGAAAACCTGCCTCATATAGGAAAAAATTGTTGGCATTTTATTACATGGAATCTTGTTAATCTCATTTTAACCCTGACATTAGTAGCTATGAGACCATGTTCTAATACTTGAATAGAAGTTAAATTATTCAAATAAATCAGTGCTTCCTGAGAAAATACTAAGTACTTAATTCTAATCTTTATTTGCTCTTTTTTAGTTCACACTTCTGACAAGCTATTAACAGGTCACAACATGAAAATCTGATAAATTATAAATCCAGGTATTCAGTGGATTATGCTACAGAATACAAAATAATTTCACTATCAAGTCATTTTCTAACCAAAGTTACATAGAAACCATCACAATGGAACACTACGTTGACATAATATGGACCTAACTTAATAACACAAACTGCTAACGAGCTACATTGCCATTATGACAAAGCAAATTGAAAATGCTTTCCCATTCCATATTCACAATGAAATCTCCAAGGGCAGAGTATTTTCCTCTGTCAAATCCTAGTGAAGTTATGTCTCCATATCTTCCAAATTCAGGGAAACTGGGTCATGGATAATTACCAGGCAGGACATGTTTGTAAAGGTGTCCTGCTCATGAGAATTCTGTATAAAAATGAAATTATTTTATGCTGAAAATATAACACATCAAGTGAATGACATGGTACTCCATCAAATTAGAATAAGGTCATTGAAACAAAATTATGATAAAAAATTTGCAAGAATTTGAGAATTTATAACTTTTAAGTATATTTTTGAAAGTTTGATGTTAAAAATACCATAACTTGCAGATAACTTACACTATTTTTAGCAGAAAAATATACTGTGAACCTATTAAATTTTGAGGGTTTATGAGGTATGAATGGATAGATATTTTTGTGACAAAAATATATTTTATGTTCAAACTGATTTACCGACAGGAAAATTGCTCAATCATATGTGGTCTTATTATAACCTTAAGAAAATTTTCTGACAATCAGACAAGTGAATTTCATTGTCTAATTTGTTTCTTTCCAAGTATGCTCACAATTTTATATGCACAAAAAGTGGTGGGAAATTCTGACTTTAAACTTATGAATTTATTCACATATATACGAATACACACCCATGTGTGTACTGCAAATTTAGAGTGCCTCTCTAAAACATACACATGATGCAGGAATGCCTGCTTTAACGTACCTTGCAAACACTGAAAACTAAACAAAAATGCTTTTACTACTGCTGTTTCTTATTGTGTGATGAGAGAGTAGGAAAAACGATAGCACACACTATCTTCTTCCCCTTAAAATAGAAAGTTTAAAAAGGCATTTCCCTTCTTTTATTGTTCAGATGACTCAGGTGCAGAAGAGAGAATCTTGAGAATTGGAAATAAAATGTAGTTTTTAAAGGAGTTGGACACAAAATGAGCATGTCGTATTAAGCTGTGTTTTCAAAATGATACATAAAGGACAAAATGAACTGAACACATGCAATTTGGGAAACTGTTAGAGGATCCACACAGTAGAGAAGATACAGAGTCAAACCACATCAGTGAAACCACTTTTATTTTTATTTTTTCCACATAGATAACTTCGTGTCAGCTACAAAAATCATGAAATGAAGAACTGATCCTGAAACTGCAAACTCAAAATCACTGGAGTGATAAACAGGGTTCCCCCAGAGGACTGTTAGAAAAAATAACCTGTATACCATGAATTGATATTTAAGTCGTAAACATGTCATATATTTTAAAATAATAAATATAGAACAGCATAGAGAAACTAATCGCATAAACAGCATGAAGTATGTTTTATTTTTAAGACAGATGAAATTTCTAGGCACAGTTTTAGGCATTAAAGAGGACACAGAGGCATAGGTTAGTGTGCGCTGCTCTGTACAAAAATACAGTCTGAATAAATTACATTGCTAGCCATACAATTAGACGTCACTTACCAGTCAGTTCATTTGCATGTTTAATATACAGGTACATGCTAATCCATATATATCATTTATATTTCAAACACATAGGTCTCTCTATATTTGTCTTTAAAATTTACATGTTGAACTTACAAAAAGCTAAATAGTTGTGCAAGAAATCCAAATAACTAGCCCTGCTGAGTACTTTTTTGCTATACGTGTATCTCTCTCTCTAAGATAAACAGTGGGTTTATAGTTAACAATTTTGCTTGTAAGACAACATCAAACAAACCTAAAGCTGCAAAGACATAGTGTTAATGCAGGTGAAAATTCACTTGTGTTTACTCTGAAAGACAAAACAGTATTTTAGATGAGCAATGACAACTCATGTTGTACTGAGCTTGTTAGTAATGATGAAACACTTCCAAACATTAGTGATGGTAGAAATTAGAAATATAGCACAGGGCTTTTCACTGGGAAGGGGAAAGGTTATATAAGATATCAACTTTTTAGTAAACTGCAAATTGTGTGCCTTAGCTGATAACATAGTCTTGTCATATTGACAGAGAATGGAAACTTGAGAAAGAAGACTTGAGATGTGATATTCCAAGAGCACACTGCATCCTCTACCAGGACTAAGAAAAGTGCCTCATTGATGTCAGCACCAAAGTACTGTTCTTTCATTATTCAGGAATAAAGAGGTTCTCTCACAATAGAGAGGGCTTAGTAGCCAAAAATCCCTTTCCAACAAATATCGTATTTCTCATGCTGCTCTGACAATATGTAATTAACTGTGAGACAGTCTGGCCCAGATTTTACTATGTATATTTCTCAAGAAAATTGCTTCAAAAGATTCTATAATACTAACATCTTTCTGGAAAATTTTCACTCATAGTTTCGTAGGATTCTACATAGAAACATACATTTTTATAAAGGTTTCTCTCTAGAATGTATTTAATCACTTTTTTCCTGTCATTGCTAAAATAAGAATAAGCCTGGTACTTCATATTTACTTTGTGATTCTATAGAAAAGTCAAAAGATACGAGATTTTTTAAGCATTTGAATAATAAAATATGGTATTTTTTCTGTTGTTTTGGCAACAGTTTTAAGACAAGCTGAAAGCGGACCTCTGCTTCGGGAGGTAAAGTAAATTATTAAATACTATTGATGTGGTACTGCTCTTAACAAATTTTGCAATAGAAGAGAACATAGGTACGTTTTAAATGATTTTTCCAATGCTTCTTTCTCCAAGAGGGCCAAAACCAGGACATACTGTTTTAGTGTCTTTGTTAACAAAAATAATTATTTATAACTTTTATATTAGAACTGTATATTTGATATAAAAATATGTTTATAATTAAACTATCCAAATTTGTATATTAAACAGGATGGACAAGTTTGCAGTGTGAGATTAGTTGCACACTTATCCCCTATTATTGGTATTTCCTTCCCTCTGAACAGTCAACAAATGATTCTCTTAACACAAACCCATCATAATTGTGTGCACAAAACAGTTAGCCCATTATTTAACATCAGAGGACCAGGTGATAACCAGATGAATTCCACTCCTCTACTGAGACATTTAGACATTTATATACTCTATTACTACTCCTGTATTTTTTAATAAAGACATTGAAAATACTTGAAAAAAGCAGCCTTCTATTTTTAACAAAATAATCATCCTAATTGCTACTCTCTTTTGAACTACGGTGCTTACAGAAGAATCATTAACTTTCAGATTAATACCACTTCAATTTTTCTTCTTATACAATTCTATTGAAACTTTCCAGGGAAACAGTAGAGAACATAGAGCAAAAGCTTTAATGTGTACTTTTGTACGGTAAATAAGTGTGCATACCGATCTAAGCCTCTTAACAACGTGTACAAGGTTAGTGTTCAAATCACACCACTAGAGCAAATATTAACCTTATGTGTAATAGGCAAATGCAAGTGTAGGACTAGGGAACAACTTATTACCATTTATGGCCCATCTATAAAAGTATTTAAGCTTGTTACATATGCACAATTATTTGCTGTAATGTTTGGTGAGTGATTTAACGGGTACTTAGGACAAAAGCAACTCATGCATTTTTCTTTCTAGTTGCCCCAGGGAAAGCAGAGACTCCCAATTTTCCTCATTCTAGATATGGCTGAGGTACAATTTCTAACCACATAATGAAAAGCACATTGTCTCCAAGTCTTGACTCCCTTCCCAGGGAAATGCTGATTGCCAAAGCATAACCTCCCATTAAAATGAGTACTCTTGAAGATGGAATATGTACCATTAACCACTTACATTCAGAACTCCCATTAGATGCTGATGGGTAGTTCACTATTCAAGAGCTCACTCAAGCAAAAAACCAATGGCAACGTAGTCACTGGGTGGGAAAAGCAGGTGATAAGGACTCTAACAGTAGAATCCTTGTCAGCACAAAGGGGCTTCTAAATATTGCTTATGCCAGCTGCTCCCCTGCAGGCAATAGGAGATTCAGGCATTTCTCTTTCCAACTAGTTTCTCACAATGGTTGCTGCCATATATACCCTTCGCTTGTCAAGAAAAATGACATGAACATACTGGAAGTTTGCAGCATTTGCCTATGTCTAATCAGCTCTCTTAATTTGTGCAGGTCCCTAAAATGGATGTAAAAGCTGGTTATGATATTGACAGCCAAAAGGCAAAAGATATTAAATCAACTTAGCAAACTGCTTCACACTCCACAAGTGTTTTAGAAAATAGTGAGTTAGAAAAGATGCAGATGCAATCCTTGTTGGATATTCTTTCCCAACTTTGAGACTATTGGTTCTAGTAGTAGTCTTCGTAGTTCTTAGGGTTCAGGCAATAGAGGATGGCACCCCCAAATGAGAATATAGTTGCACCCCATGCCAGGCCATAACCCCAATTGAACTCATGGTAAATTTTCAAGCTCACAGTTTCAATGAACTTGATGGGGTAAAGCACCAGGCTGCAAACCTGTAAAACAACTGAAAGAAAAGCAAATCAGAATTAGA
This sequence comes from Sturnira hondurensis, assembly GCF_014824575.4. Classification (NCBI taxonomy): domain Eukaryota; kingdom Metazoa; phylum Chordata; class Mammalia; order Chiroptera; family Phyllostomidae; genus Sturnira; species Sturnira hondurensis. The sequence goes on from NW_028076722.1 coordinate 185,478, forward strand.
GAAATGCACTTATAGGAAATAATATAACATATAAACACACATAGGTATGAGAATTGTTTTTAACCAAATAAACATAAAAGGTAAAACATCTGAAGCACTGATTATTCTAGAGGGCATATACTTTAAAATAGTAATAATGTTTCTTTGTTTAACACTATTTTCACACTATACTAAGAATTACTCTATTAATAATTAGTAAATTGCCATAATAGTTTTTGACAAAATAATTACTGCAATATAGTAATTTATATGGGCACACAAAGTAGTAATTCTCCCATCACATACACTTACAGGGGTGGGCAAAAGTAGGTTTACAGCTGTACAAATAAATAATACAATAATGAATAAATAATATAAGAATAAAGTCTTGTGTTTCGTGTACTCACAACTGTGAACCTACTTTTGAGCACTCCTGTATATAATTATTAGCATTACAGCAAGTGGGATGCTAGTTAAGTGTTCACTTACATAAAACCTATAAATAGGTCCCCAAGGATAGTGGCTCTAAGTATGGGCTAAAACTCTTATTATTTATTTATGCTCGAGGAACTGGGGAGTTCAAATTCATTTGTACTTATGAAACTGGTCAACTTGTGATTCAAGATGTGCTTTTGTTATTGTTGCTTCTCAATATCATCTACCTCAGCCTGATATTGCAGTGAGTCCTATTTTGATGAAACTATTTTCATTCTTTTCCTCTTATTCAGTCCATGCTCCTCATCTTTAAAAGGGGGTTCATCTTTGTCAAGAAGCCACACTCAGTTATACCCTTTCTATTAATACAACAGGTAACATTTAGATATTTAATCCTTAGTCATTTTCTAAAAAGAATTAAGTTGAAGGCAGGGGATATAATGGCACCGGAAAACCTAAGCTAATAATGGCTACTACTATAGAGCACAAAATTTGGCCCTCAATTCTTAGTTCATTCTCAGTTAGAGCTAAAGAGGAAATGTGATGAGTCATAGATAATAAAATAAAATGAGCTTATTAATCAGGAAGGAGGGCTTTAAAATATCTAAATAAAGTGGTATTGTTCTGTGGATATTTTTATACGAGGCATGGGATTACATAAGAGATGATGTCTTCCATCCAAAATCATAACTTCCTTTTGAGTCAACTATTATATCATTTCCATTTTATAAATCAATTTACTAACTGTAATAGAATTTATGAGATATATCTGCCTCATTCTCTACTATATGAAACAGATAATCTCCTCCCTGATATATCTGGGACACAGTCCTATGTGACAGGAATTGGCAAACTACCAAATCTGGTCTGCTGTTTGTTTTTGAAAAAAGTTTTCTTGAAACACAGCTGGGCGTACTCATTCATGTACTCGAGGAATTGCAGTAGAATCCATGTGTCCCACAAAGCCTTAAATAGTTACTATCTGGCCCCTACTTTTAAAAAGTTGGCCAACCCCTGATATAGAAAATACATTTATGGTTCAAGTGATTATTATTTAACTCATCCTAAAAGTACTGTTAAATTCCAAAAGCACAACAATGAAAATGTAAACAATTAAGAAGTAGAAGAATAAAGTTTGATAAAATACAAAAAATACAGTTTATTACATTTTTAAAATGAGCAATAAGGTGAATAGTATGCTTAAGTAAACTGGAATTTTGTGCTTTAAAGCTTACTCTCATCTGTTCTCACTACCCATAAAAGATCATTATTATCAATATGATTATATGTTCCTAGAAAGTCTGTATAATAGTCATCTATCTCTGATATAAAACTGATGAAGTACAGAAAATTGATGAGGGCATGATTCCTCAAAATAATTACTTTCTATAAAGCTCTAACTATGAGTCGGTGACCTTTCTGGAACCTGATATAAGAACTCTAGACATTTCTGTCACGCAGGTCAGTAGTTCCACATTAACTATTGAAAGTGAATGGATAAATGGAATGGATAAGTCTCTTTTTTTATGGACAGGTCCATAAACGGAGACTCAGCATCTGAAATAGAAATCACACCTTGCTAGTAACTTAAAAATCTCAGAAAAAAAGGGTTAAGTCACTGTTAGGACAACTGATAGAATATTATATAACCCATAATATTTTCAGCCAGTAACTACTAAATGTGTATAAATTTACAAAATTCAGCTGGCTTATGTCTATGTGAAAGGGTGTCTTCACGTTTTTCAATGTCTTAATACTCACAAGAAGTTAACTACTATCAACTGTGAATTATAGGAGAAAAAAATTCCAAAGTTATTAGGTAAATTTGAAAAAAAACCCGTATTTCTCCTTAAGGTTTCTGTACTCTGGTCAGTAGCCAAATTGTGACCGATCCTGGCAGGATAGGACTGAAATATGAATGCGAATTAAGAATAACAATTCATCTACTCATTCAACAAGTTCATTCAATCAATAAATATCTGAATGTTTCTAAAGTGATATAGTTTAAGACATTGGTAACATAAGTGCTACCACCATGGGTAGGCAGTCCGTTGTAACTAAATGCAGAATATGGCAGGTATTGCACAGGGACATACAACTACAAGAAAATAAGTAAACAAGACAGGATGCTATACTCTTGGATAGAGAGTTGAAAAGATCTTCCCGAGGAGGAGACATTAGAGCTCAGACCTGAATGAAGTGGGGGGTATAGGTGAATAGAGTGGGGAGTGACCAATATGGGGGGGGAAGAGGCAGTGCGAAGCTCCTGCCGTAGGAGCACACTGGGTGAAGTGAAACCTCAGTAAGGATGCTGTGGTTGCAGTACAAAAAACAAGGAAGGGAGTGAGTGGCATGAGATGATGAAAAAGACAGCCAGGCATGGACCTGTGAATTACGGTCAGGGGTCTGGATTTTATTCTAAGTGTGACAGGCAGCTGCTAGAGGAGTTTGAGTAGAGAAGTAGTAACCAATCTGAGATATATTCTAAAAGGATTATACGGATTCTTTGGTGAACCTACCAGTCCCTGGAGTGAGGTGTTTAGCTAGACTGCTTTTAATATTCATTTCAGTGTGTTTTATTTAGCAACTATTTGGCCTCCATGGTATAATATAAAAACTTAATGTTCCTCTAGTGGAAAAGTAGAAATATAACTCCATTAGGCCCCACGGGCATACTCTCCAGAGCAGCTTTCTTAGAGATAAAACTTTATTGTGTTGTAGCCAGATGAAAATTATCCTAAAATGCTTTATGCCTGTGAATTATTTTACTCTCTTTGGAATCACTGAGAGAAATGCATGCAATAGCAAAATTGAGAACAGATATATATATATATAATCCTGCACTTGCAAATAAATTTCTCCACCTAATAAAATACATATATGGAAGCAAAAATGCCTCCCTGTCTTTTGGAGATTCTGCAAAGGAAACAAACCTAAAGGGCTGAGAACTCAATAAAATACCACCATACTACCATCCTGTCTTACTTTACCATCAATAGGCTCTGGCTGTGGTGATCTCTATACTGTAATTCAGAAACCACAAATGTGAAGTTTTATAATATTTTAGAATGTGAAGGGAATTTGAGGTTCATTTTAATCCCCCATCTCACTTTTTTAAAAAGAGGCAGCAAAACTACTGACTGTGAAATTGTGCCGATAGGAGCAGGAGCAGAAATTACAGGTGATAATTCCTTTGCTATGGCTAGTTTTCTTTATGGGGATGTTCTGCTATGTTTTCAATACTGAAATACCCAAAATATTCCATATTGGAATGTTCAATATTTTCTTAAAGGACATATTTCAATGTTTCAACAAACATTTATTGGATGCCCACTGTGTTTAAGGGAAAGAGAGTAAGTCAGATTGGCCATGGGTCTTGCCCTTTGATATTTCTCACTGTACGTATGTTCACTTATAAGCCACTCGTCACATGTTTACTGACTTTTAACAATATTCTAATCACCACTTGTGCCTGGGGACAGGAGGAAAGGCTTTAGGGATGAAGCATCAGTTGAACTGGTTCTTGAAGGACAGACAGGACTTGATCAGAAGAGAGAGATGACTTTTAAGAAGAAGCAGCAGTTTGTATGCAGCTGAGAGGCATAAGAAGGTGTGCCTATGGAAAATTCACATTGGTGGAATGAATGGTACATTTGTATGGAGATGTTTGGCTCAAGCTACAACAGGCTTAATGTGTCATGAAAATAATAAACTGGTTTCTATAGGAAGGCACCTCACAAGTTAGTTTAGTTGAAGATGCTGTTGGTGCTCTGTCCATATAGTCCCATCATCATCGTCACTCCAGCGTATATCAACCTGACTTGTACTTGTCAGTACCTGCACTTCGTTGCCTGACCATTGATTGGGCAGGCCTGGCTACTCATCATCAATAGCCCCCCCCCCAGTGATTCTCAGAACTTGGTTTATTAATCTCACCCCTACGCCCCTAAGTCCTTCCAGTGAGATAACCCTGAAGTGTGTGTTCTACAGTGGTTTTCAGACTTTTTTCCCCAGGAAGATTAAGCTCCAGCTGCTTACAGTGACAACTGGTTTGATAATGTACTCTTTATTGGCTGCCTTCCCTTCCCTTTCTCACTTTCATTATTTCTTTTACCTTCCAGATAAAGTACTTGCACTTGAATCCTTGTCTCAGGTTCCACCTCTGGGAAAACCAAGGGGACAAGGGACAAGAGCAGATTTGTATTTTAGAACTACCCTTCACCTGTTTGCATGTATGACACACTATACGTGGAAGGGACTGGAGATGGACAGGCCCCTAGGAGGTTAGGCAATGAATGGATACCTGTGTGCAGTGATGAATGACTAAGATGGCATCAGTGTGAAAGGAAGAACTGGGAATGTAAAGAAATGACTGGATTCTAGGAGAGGGAAAGAAAGAAGTCACATAGCATTTTAAGTCAGATGTTATCACAGAAAAAGAAAACAAAGTAGGGGAAGTAAAAATTTGGGGACGGAGATTATTCAATTCATGAACAGTTATGTCTTCAACTGAGGCAGTGATGGTGGTTTATGAGAGGCTACAGATTTACAAGATAATTTAAAGAGAGAATTGATAGGACTTAGTAGCTGATCCCTAAATATACCGTGTACATAAAGAAAATGATAATTTGGAGGATAAAAACATTTGCCCATGAAGGGTTAATATGAAGTTATCACCTTCTTTTTCTTTATAAAATTTATTCTATAACTGCTAAAAGTCATCATACATGTGAAATTAATTATTGGCAGTGATACTGTTAATTGTTCTGGCCAAAGGGTAGTTTAAAATTGGTAAGGTTCTGTGAATGAAAGAACATCTCTTTAGTTTGAAATTTAAGCTGGACATTAATTTTCCTACCAAAATCTAGACTCATAATACCTCTAACCATCTCACTTTGTTACAGGGTGCTGAGGAGGCTACAAAACACAAGTGTCTAAGCAGAGATAGCTGACAGACTCAAAGGGGTTGCAGGACGCTGAAAAAAATTATCATTTCACATGAAGTCATTCACAGGTGGCTATTTGCAGCTATAAGAAAAGAAACATCATTAATGATACAATCAGTGGGAATTCTGTTACTTAAAATCCAAGTTATGAAAGAAAGACTGGGAATTTTCTGGCATTTCTATTAAAGGCCTTAGAAAAAGAAAAGAAAAAACATACTCCTAACTCCCAGCCGGACATAAAAAGATCTGCAAAGCCAGACAGTAAAAGACTCAGGAAGACATAACCCCTCTAATTTCAAGGAGTCTTACATGAGAAGGGGATGCCAGTTATCAGAATCTTATCATATATTATCTATCACTATTAGTCACATGATAAGAAATATCGTGTGGTCAACTCTACTGGAAATGTGCACAGCGTTTACCATGTGCTACGGTTTGATCATGCTGCACTGATCAGTTTGTGGTCTTTATGACATCTCAAGCTGCTGACTTCCTTCAGGTGTTGCTCCTAAGAAGAGATGGAGTAACTGGAGTTACAGGATGGGTTCCAACTGCAGCACACAACCGGCAGCTGAATTCAAAATTCAAGGATGATTCTGCACCTTTCTCTAAATGTTATATGTACCCAAGTAAAGATGACTCGTGAATCCTCACTTGGGTTAAGGAAGATAGGTACCCTGAATTGAAACCCTGACTCTGCGTCTCTTACCAGTCAGATAACCCTGGGGGAAGTACTTAACCTTTCTGAACCTATTTCTTCACTGATAATAGGGGAAAAGAAATACCTAATCTTAAGATTGTTATTATCAAAGATTGGGTATGCTAAGCATTAGCAGTGTGACCTATGGTAGGTGCTGAGTTACTTATTATCAACATTATAGATAACATCTCATTCTGAAGTCTAGACTTCTAGGACTACTGACTGAGAGACATGTGGAACATGGGACAATATTTTGGATGGGCTCTTAGCTCTCCCAGCAACTATTCAGGCAGGTAACAAGCCCATCCTAAATTAAAGACTTCGAAGAAAAAGAAGATTTACAAGACTAGTGCTCTAACCCCTGAACTATGGAGCCCTCACCTGAAAAAGAGATTAAAAAAAAAACCTCTAAAACCTCTTTGGCTGGCTTTATAATACTTAATCACCAGCTTTTAGTAAAAACCCTTAGAGTATGTTATCTAACACCAAGTATAGTTACATACTGTAGGTACCCAACATATATATGTTAATGAATGAAAACAAGCAAAACTGAAAAAATGAGCTTTGTAACTATTCTTTTTTGAGCTTTGTTGGTCTTAGCTATGTGGTCCCATGAAACTTGCTGCTTCATAAATTGCGAAGAGAGAAATCGGTTAACAAAAAGAGAATTACAGTTAGCTAGCTATTTACATGGCTTTTTTTTTACCCTATCAGATGATAAGCCATGTAACGTAGTCATCTTTCCATCATTCATTCAACCATTTCTTGAGTGACTCAGTACTGGGCACAGCACATGCTACTGAATTAATGAAGTAAATATGCAGTCTTATGCAGAGATCTTTCCAAGTGGCAGTGCTATATGTGTTTTGATTTTATGTGCTGCATGTCCCAGCAGAAGAAAAACAGTATTTCTTTGTTGAGAAAGACAGCACTCTATGTGTGTTAACACCATGATAAGGCTTGGTATTATTTGCAGAAGAAAACATTTTGAGAAAAGAGGAGAAATATGGACCATTTTAAAGCAGATCACAATGAATACAAAGGGGAAATAGGCCCAAATACATATTTACGAAGAATCAGTAAACTGAATTACAAGTGAGACAAGTCAACCACTAGAATAAGTATGTTTACTACGAAGCAAGTAACATAAATGGCCATGATTTTAAGCTATCATTATTTCAAGTAGGCAGATTTTCCAACTTTGTGAATCTTAGGCCCAAATCAATAATGGGTTGTTATGTGTAATGAATATCTTTTCCAGAAATCAGCTGCGGGTAACTTCTTAATGGCTTTTGTAAATGGAAGAGAGAAACCTTTTCATGACATGTTTCAAATAACCAGCAAGTTTTACTTTGCTTATATGCAAAGTGAACACTAAACTAATGGTTGTTTAAAAAGAAAAGCTTCCATACATGCAGTGTCAAAAGAGAATAAGCCAAAGTAAATCTAGCACATGGCCATTTTTTAAATGTGGCAGTACAATGCTCATTTTAGGTCTCAGTGGATAGAAGAACACTGCATGAATATTGCTGTAGGAATTCCTTTCATTATTTTATAATTTGCTAATGTTTGTGATAGCTAGGGCTCAATCAAAGTCTGTTTTGAACAAATCCAATACCTTTGACTTATTTTCATTTAAAGTATTTTTTCTATCACAACCAGTAGTTATTTTTACATTTTCATAAATTTTGCTATACTTGGGAAAATGTACAGAACTTTTTTGAGAGAAAAACAACATCACAAAATTGAAAATGTCCAGTTACTTTTGTAAGCATGTTTGAAATAGATGCTGTATACAATAACGTTCTTTATAGAGTCTGCATGTGCCATTATGTGGTAAATTAAAGACTAAATGGGATAATTAACTGGTAGCACAATAATATTAAGATTATTTTTATGAGAATGCTTCTAATATCTCTATGTTGTCCTAAAATTAGAAACACCTGAGTATTCTAAAAATTATTTGAAACTTAATTCCAGTTTTAAAGAATGGCATATCCCTTCTGAACAATTTATCAAGGCATTCTATTACAACAGATTAATCACTATGTTAATAAATCCTAGCTGCAAAGATAAACTTCTAGTACAATTAAAATATTTAAATTGTTCAATTGAGGAAACAAAAAGAGCCATGGTAAATCCATAAAGCAAGAAATAAACTAGAGAATAGTGATGGAATCTTCAGAAGAATCTTCATGTTGTACTATGTTTCACAATAGAGACCTTCTATTATTACATAGGAGATTAACAAAATATTAATACTATGGTCACCACCTAAGACTTTAAAATATTTTTTTTTGTAATGGTGTTTTACTGGGTCCGGAATAGGCACCTAACAAACAACTGAATGAATGAGTGAGGGAGTTAGTAGTGATAAACCACTAGATCCACCACTATAACTAATATGTGACCTTGAGCAAGTCACTGAAGAGATCTGAATTAGTCATACTTCCACATTCCTTCAGCCCTATGGACCTTCATTTTTACAATACTTAACATTCTAATCAGTCTTCCTGGATGGGTATAAGAAGATAAACACAAACAGCAGGGGGCAGCAGAACACTTCTGACTTTACATTTTTAGCTTAAACTACCCTTCAAATCCTCAGACATCTCATCTATTCCTGTCTTTAAACAGCTTTAAAAAAAATCCACCTAATAGCCTAGAAGGTTCTGTCAGTGTCTTCATTATTGACAGTCACAGGGGCTTCTTTTACAGTCTTCAAATAAGATATGACTGACAGGATACATTGAAGGCGCTTCAAGAATATTTTGGTTTGAGTCAAAAAGGAAAATGCATTCAAGGTCACCCTTATAAATGGAAATTGAAAACACACAAAATAATGCACTGGGCATTTAGTCTTATTAGGCCCTTTTAACAATAGCTCTATGACTTTTAGTTGAATGTCCCTTTTACCTTGGTTGATATTTTTAATCACAGAGTGCTTCATAAAATGATGGTTGTTAAATTAATGAGTATGCCACTGACCTCATACAATCCAACTGTCTGATGGATCAAGTTATACATTCTAATTTTTCACTAGAACCATGTTTATGTCCAAGTAGAGTTATACCTTTAAGGGTACATATACTGGAATTTTCTTTCAGTTTCATGCCAGAAATAGTAACATTACCTTAAGATCACCTAAGGGTCACTCAAAGGAGTGAGGGGATACTGGATGTGAGAAAACACTTGGTAAATACATCTGTTGTAATTCCTAAGGCAACATTCCTGTCAAGAACTATTATTTATTCACCTTTAAGAAGTTAGAAATTACCATTGTGCTCTGCAAAATGCTTAACACACTAAAAACTGATACCATCATAAACCTTTAGCTAATTTACCTTCACATACAATAAATGCCTCTCAATTTGTATGTAATGCAGCAACTACATACTGCTTCTGCACGAGGATAGAACTGTTCATGCAACGTTAATGCCAGTTTGGAAGTAATGAATATATTTACCTGCTGCAAAAAGCATGACAGCAACAGGTCTGTAGAAGCGCCTTCGTGATCCCACGCAGATTGAAATCAAACCCACCAGGAATGCAATGAGAATGATGGCAGCACCGCCCAAGAGTAAAGCCAGAGTAGCAATCTGCCAATCTAGAAAGAAAAAAGAAAAATGTTGCTTTTAAGCAGCAAGTCCTCAAGGAATCGAGAGAACTAGGCTCAGGAGCCTGCACCTCGCTGCTGCTAAATATGATGTGAATTTACTGCATGCTAAGCATCCAGTGGGGTTTGAGATGTTTTGCAACAAAAATTACTATCAATGTCCTCATTCATAAATTTCCTATATTAAACTCATCAGTTTTTAAACCAGGGGTGTGCTATGCTTTCCTTCCAAAGACATTCTTTTAAGCATTCATGTTCAATTTAATCCCCCCTCCATGACCTATTTTCTTTATTATTATTATTATTATTATTATTTAATTTGCAATTGAGCTATGGTATATACAGTTCACAAATCTTAAGTAGAGATCTGTGAACTTTAGAAAGTAGAGAACTTGATGAATTTTAATATATAGCATATGCCTAAGTAACTGCCATCCAGATTAAGGTACAGAATATTTCCATCACTGGCTACTGATGGGCATCTATCACATGGAGTCATTTCTCCTGTTCTTAAACTATATAAAAATGCTTTGAACTCTTTTGTGCCTGGCTTTTATGTTTCTCATATTCATCCATGTTGTTGCTTGTGGCAACAATTTTTTTTAACTGCCATCTTTTCTTGGAAAGCGGAACTTCTTGGAAAGCGCACGTGCATGCGCATGCACACACAACAAAAGCAAAAACAAAACAAAAACCCAAGTTCTCATTTGCCTTTTCCCCTCCTCCCCTTCACTAACCTCCCCCCCCAAAGCAAATTAGCACCAGGGGTATTTGTTGTCCCTTAGTTTTCCTCCCCTCTTTCACTTCATTCTAACCTTACTGTTATATTCACCAGCACAGGGAGCCCAAATGAACTCTAGCTGATTAGTGCCTTTCTTCATTTATGCATGGAGACAGTAAGCATAGACTGACCCCTTCCCAGCTGCAGGCCTCTGTACATGGATACTTTAAGAGTCTCCCACTCCCTGAGTAAAACATAAACCTCACTGAAATGCATTTGTGATTCATTTTAAAATAAAGGTGTAGGCATAGCATGACAGAAAATTGGCCCATTTTCCATTCCACACGAAGAGTAACATGTTCTCTAACAACAAGCAAAGTGAATATATGAAAGCACTATCCAGCTTCTCAGAAAGCATCACGTAAAATGATACTGGGGAGAACATTCCCAGGATGCCTCTTCTGGCTCTCACTTTAATGTATGTGCAGGAAATGAAAACAGACTTAATCCATGATTAAATTGCAATATAGTCTATCCAAAGTCAAGAACTCATGATATGTGGATGCTGCACGCTGAAATTATCTCTCCAGAAACCTTCCAAAGTGCACTCTCTGCCGCAGGAGGATAAGAGATGAGTGGAGGAACATACAATACCCTATATTTTCTTCTTTTATTTATATTTGTTTATCCCTGCCTCAATGGTCCTCTTGTATACCCTCTCCTAATCAATTCTAGATATATAGCTGGCACTGAACTAGAACTCACACTGCATTTAGGAAGCAAACAAACAAGGGGAAAAACTGAAGAAATCCATGGTTCTTAAAATATAAAGGTGAATCACAAGAAAGTGGAGAACATTTTTTTCCTACCTTCTATTTGTAACAAAGCCATATAACTTCAAACAAATGTGTTACCTGGCTTTCAACCAGAGTTTAAAAGGATACCCATACTATGGCTTTTTATTTCATAACAGCATGTAGCTTTGAATTTAAAAAAACCAAAAGAATAATCTTTACTTTTGGAAGTCTCTAAATGGCTTTGAAAAAGTTTATACATAGCACAATTATACTGTACTTTAACATAACAGGAATACTTCTAAAAACTTTTAAGCTGAAATTTCTGAATAATAAATCAAATTTTCATTATATCAAAGTGGGGTACAAAGAAAATAATAAAATCCATTCATCCATCCATCCAGTTCCTGGAGACTTTGTTTAATAGAGAGCCCATGCTGAACACTTTCTAGTTGTACTATTACTTTTATCAAATGATAATTACTTTCAACACCTTCCTACAAATTATTTTCAATAAACAAGGATTTTAAAGTATCTATTTTACTTAAATCAAGATACAACAAAATATTTAATCATTTAAAAATCTTATAATGCAATCCTTTTTTTTCCTGATAAGCCCTTTTACTTAGCCCAATATGGGCTATTTTCACTTTCAACCCAAAAGAAACCGGGAATTAATTTTGATCACTTCCTCTACTTTAAATCTTCTAAAAAATAGCTAAAATACATATATTTGTTTGCATTTTGTAAAGACAGACTAAGAAAAAACTGGCAAACTTTCTCTATAAAGGGCCAGATAGTAAATATTCTTCCCTTCCTGGGTCATGACCTCTGTTGCAATTGCTCAGTTGTGCTATATAGTGTGAAAAGAGCCACAGACAATACATAAATGAATGAGTATGGCAACATCCCAATAAAACTTGATATACAAAAACAGGTGGCGGACTGGATTTGGCCCTCCAGATGCAATTGCTGATGCCTGGTCTAGATTTTATGTACCATTTTAAATGTTGAAATTTTTTGTAAGTAAAGGCCTCTCAGACAATGATAAATTCATAATGAAGTCAATTTGATAAATGAGTGATATAGGAGTACAAAGTGATGGTTATCCAATTTAGCAAAAGAAAACTGCAAAAGGTCCTAATCTCACATAATGTTGAACTTCCTTAAAATAGTAATACTTTATTCCATATAGAACACTATATGAAATGTAATAGAAGCCACCAGGAGACTAACAGTTATTAAAAGGGTCCAGAACTTAATTAGGAAGGGAACCTCTTACAACATAGGAAATAGTTCTAAAAAGTAAATGAATACAACCAGTTCTGATTTTCTTCCAAATGTCCTCTATTTATCTTTAGTACTGAGGATTATGGCTAATGAGAAAGTCACTCTAGACCTTAACTCAAAAAGGCCCATCACCAGCACCACCACTCATGTGATATTGCTACCCTTCCCTCTGATCCACAAGCATAGACATGCCTGCTCAAACAGAAAAGCCATTTTATTTTCCAAGAGAGACTAGAATTGGGCCATATCTGCTACTGTCCTGGCCAGAGCCTGGGGCTCAGACTGAAGTATTGAGGCTTTATCTCTGGTACATGGTGCCAAATTTGGGGATTGTTGTTATGGTATCCACTTGCAATGATTCACTCAGGCAGGCTGCCCAGAGCCAAAGCTGTAACCCGCTGACCAGTGGAGCATCAATCAGGAAGCTGAAAGAATGGTTCAATAAGGCTACTACAGTCAAAGAAGCTCAGGGCACTTTTCAATGTTCAGCACTATGCACTTGAGCTGAGAACATGCTTATGGTGTTGTGCCTCTTTCAGCAAACAGCTAGAATCCATTGTCCAAATACTAGGGCCTGCTTTGCAGGTCAGATAAAGTCAGGGACTATGCAGATTGGTCTGATACCATTTCCTTCCTTTTTTTAACTCAAACTTTTCTTCTTTATTGAGGAATAATTTACATACAGTAAAATAGATCTTAAGTTCAACGACTTCTGATAAATATATACACTGGGGTTATTAACGTTCAAATTGAGATACAGAACATTTTTATCATCCTCGCAAATTTCTACGTGCCCCCCTTTGAATCAAATCCTCCTCTTCCAGACAACTGCTGTAGATGCATTTTTTGCCTATTCCTCAACTTCCTGTAAATGCAATAATTAGGCAACATATTGTTTTGAGATTCATCCATTTTTTACATGTTTTCATAGTGTTTCCTTTTTTAAAAGATTTTTATTGTTATTCTATTACAGCTGTCTCAAGGTTTCCCGTTGCCCTCCTCTGCTCATCCACCCCCCCTCCAGTCAATTCCCACACTGTTGTCCATGTCTGTGGGGGGTCATCCATACATGTTCTTTGTCTAGTCCCCTCCTCTTCTTTCAACACATTTTCATCTTTCTTACTGAATAACATTAGAATATGGGGAATTTTAAAAAATGAAAAATACTTTTACAGATACCTATTAACAGCCATTAAAATAATAGGCTGGGCTTTATGTTTACACACGTATTTACTTATTTAGCACACGCAGATTTGAAAAGTATACATATAAAATATTTGTTGTAGACTATAGGATAGGCAATTTACAGTAATGTAATAAAGGCCAGAAAACTTGTCTCTACACTAATAGTTTTTCCATTAAAAGGTCTGCATGCTAAAAATACTTGTTATCCCACATTCAGTGCTTGCAAAACAAATTAAAGTGTCATAAAATTCTTAATTTTCAACTGCATTTCTTCAAAAAATTGTCTATTTTGTTTCCATAATTGGTGAATTTCTATATCAATGTTAGTTCCCTAATTTTATAACCCTCATATTTAGTCATATGAAGTGTTCAAAGTCCTTAGAGAGATCTATTACTCTGTATTAATTTTACACTTCTGTATAAATGATATACTGATGGTGAAGTGGAGCAGTGAACAGAAAGCAGCTCTGCAGAATGGCCGTGGTGGTGTTTTACAAATTGCATTGCTCTGCACAATTAAAGATGGTCATTGTTCAATGCTAGGCCAGCTGACATGAAATCTGAGTCTGGTTTCTAAGACCCAAGCAAACAAGTGATAATTAGTTTTGAGGAAGTAATGTATATCTTTGGTCTATAAACCTGTGAGGGCTCAGCGGGGCTGGGAGGAATGCTTTGGATCTGGAAATCAAACCAGAAAAGAGGCTGTCATAGTATATGTCAGGTTCCACTTCAGAGAATTTTGGCTACATGAACCAGTGACACATGGAGGCCTATGAGAACTACACCTATGGAAGCCACGGCCCAAGTTAACTGTGTACTTCTCCACTAGTGCTTTCTAACAGGAAAAAAAAGGGGGGGGGGAAGAACAGGAATGAATATCTATTTATACTGAATGTATATAAATATATAACGTTATCCTTTGCCCTGTAGTCAGAGAAAATTGGGCAGTCCTTGTGTTGTAATGTGGGGGAGCAGAGACTGTCACCACAAAAACAGACTTTGGGGGATAGTGATTATTTAAGTTGGTTATTTTGAAGGAACAAAAGACTGAGGAAGACATGCATGCTGATGTTCCCCCTAAGTGTCTACAAGAATTTAGAGAGAGGACCTGCCTCCGGAAGTGAGCTATCATCACAGACAGCTATAGTTTGACACGAACAAGTTGTGACACACAGGGAGGAGCCTAACAAGGCCCTTTGCTGATCAGAGCCCTCTGTGTTCCATTGTCAAAGATGGCCCGGCAAGCATTTGTTTCCCAAGCATTTGCTTTCCATCGCCTAGTGAACGGCCTTCTACACATTGATGTCCGGCCACTACTCTCCTTTTTCCTTCCCTCCAGGATGGCATGTACACCTCAACTGCCTGCCTGGTTTGTCCCAGGGCCCCATATTCTTATGGAACCCCACAAGTACATAGGTAATGATTTTGGTTCTTTTCTCCTGTTAATCTGTCTCATGTCTATTTAATTCTTAGGCCAGTCTGAAGAATCAAGAGGGGAAAAGGGGGAAATTTCAATTTGCAGCCTCTCCCACATCCCACAATGACATCAAGTCCAAAATTAATATGGAACTAAATTCAAGTCCTCTTTGAAGGTATTTTGATGAGCTGGCACCAGAGCTTCCAACGTCTCCAAGTGCTTTAGTATTCTGCAGAATTGTGCTGGCTTATGTTACAGTCTAAAACAACACAGTTCTGAAATTGCCACCACATTATGAAAATTCCACGGGCCATGTTGTAACTGCCGAATCAGAGAATTCCCATTCCCTTAGGGAACTGATGGTGAAAACTCACCTCTGATTTTCAGGAAAGGCAAAATCTTAATGATAATACATTTTCCACACTTTTGAGCCAAGGTTGATGTACCACGCCAGTACCTAAAGCTTTCCTCAATCCACCTCATTTCAAAATCTTTAATTTGTCAAACACTGGCTAACATTTATCACTGTAGGTATTGTTCATAAGATGGAATTAGTTCTACTGTCTGTAAATCCCTAATCACACAACTGCCACTTCTAGGAAATTAGGCATAACTAAAAAGCAATAAAGAGACAGACTTTTAAAAAGATTTTATTTATTTATCTTTAGAGGGGAAGGGAAGGAGGGAGGGAGAGAAATATCAATGTATGGTTGCCTCTTGTGTGTCCCCTGCTGGGAACTGTCCGGCAACACAGGCATGTGCCCTGACTGGAAGAAACAGATTTTTAACCTTAAAATTCAACCCCCAGTTTAGGTGGGGTAATATATCCCTAAATGTACTCTAATGTTTTAATGAGTGATTCTCACTTTACTGTAATTCTCAGCACAAATTAAAATACTGATTTTAAAAAATGTTTGTAATTACATTCAAATTTGCCAGACACTTATATTTTCACTTCTGAATTCTCCAAAAGAAAATTATATGAACCAAAATGACATCCATGATTGCAATCAATCAAACTCATCCGATAGCCCTGGCTAGTGTGGCTCAGTGGATTGAGCCCTGGCCTGTAAACAGAAAGGTTACTAGTTCGATTCCCAGTCAGGGCACATGCTTGGGTTGCAGCCAGGTCCCCAGTTAGGGGTGTGGGAGAGATAACCAATCAACGTTTCTCTCACACATGGATATTTCTTTCTCCATCCCTTCCCTTCTCTCTAAAAATAAATTAAAATTTTTTTTAAAAGGCTCTGCCATCCCTATTTAAAGAACAAAACCAAACTCATTCACTATTCTACCCATCCTCCTGACACCACCTCACAGGTCACCCACAGGTTCTCCCTAATTCACCCAAATGAGCCGGGTCACTTCACTCACTGCCCAGCAAGCGTTCGGTTCTAAATACCTGTATTCATGGGGAGGAACACTTTAGCAAAACATTTGAATTTATTTTACATGTATTGGTGAGAACTCAGAAAGCGAATTCAGTATTGCTGATTCTATTTTGTTGTCAGACACTGGAAGCACTGGGATGGCTTACCTTTGTTTAAGGAAAACAAGCTCAGCTACAGAATCATATTTCAAACCCACATTCCCCAAGATAATCCATCTCTTCACGGAAAACTGTCTTTTTCCCAGCTAGCTTCTATTGTCAGAAATTGTGGCCTTCAATTATTTTCATCAAGTGTAATGTAAGAATTTATTTTGAGGTTAATACTGCATACGTCTGAGTTTGGAGAGTAAGGCCATGTCCTTGTATATGGAGAATGCCCCAAAATGGTGCTGTTCTTTTTTGCAGGATCAACACCAAAACATTTCCAGAGGTATCAAATGATATATTTAACTTCTTAGAGTTAGTCTGCATGTGGCAAACGAACTGGGTCACTGAAACCATTACTGAGGGAGTTGAAAGTGTTTTCTTGGCTCCATTGCATTTTGACCTAAATCCATCAGTGTGGGATGAGTTTTCCACTACTCCATGAGATGGAGACACAAACAACGGCAGCAAAAAGAATTCAGAGTCTAATTTCAATCACGAAAATGACTACCTCTTTTTCAAACAACGAATATCAAAACTAGCATTCTTCACGTGCAAACAAATATTTAAGGCAAACAGCGCTGTCCTTTACAAAACGAACAACAGTGTAGACAGATGCGTGCTGCGCAGCACAAAGGGAAGTGCTGCACAAGAGAAGCACCTATTGTACAGACGCATCGTAATCACACTGGAAACAATACAAAAATTTTTACAGATTTTATTTATTCATTTCTAGAGGGGGGAAGGGAGAAAAAAGAGAGGGAGAGAAACATGATCACTGCCTCTCTCAATGCCCCCCACTGGGGACCTGGCCCACAACCCAGACATGTGCCCTGACTGGGAATCGAACTGGTGACCTTTCGGTTCACAGGCCAACACTCAACCCACTGAGCCATACCAGCCAGGCCTGGAAGCAACACAACTTAGAACCCTGCTCTTTAGGCCATTTATGAATTTAAAAAGTACAGTCGCATCCTAATTTTAAGCACATAAATGACCCAAGGTAACCATCCAAATTAGTGATGCAACAAACTCTAATGACCAAAGTGCAGATCAATTTTGCCAGAACCTTGGAAAATTCTGGTTGCCTCTAAGTATCAGATAGGGTACTGATTTTCAATCCATGACAGTTTTGTTCAAGTCTTTTGAGTAGCTTTGTGTTGATGTTAGAAGAATATGCACCCTTTTCTCACTAACAAATAAAGGGGCACTTTAGCTGCTTCACTGAATTCTATCTTAGAAATTTGGTGGAAATGCAATGTATCGTCTAAATACCATAAAATATGGCATTTCTTTTCCACAAAAATAAAACCATGGTATACAGTGCTTAGCAAACAGCGTTGCTATTACAGCATGTTTCAGTTTTTAGAAAAATGGAAAGACCACATCACTCCTAGTAACTGCAGTTTCTTACCATATGCTATGTTAAAAAGCTTTCATTAGCATTTGGTGATGTCCGATATATCTAACAGACACAGGTATTTCTCAATAGTAATCTCTAACTATAGTACTTCTATAAAGTTGTGATGAGTTTGTTACACTGAACATTGTTCCTTCCCCATTCTTTGGGTAAAACCTAAAAATGTTACAATTTGGAAAACTTGGCTACTTGGAAAAGCAGGAGAAAGGAAACCCACACTAGGACTAACTGGGGTGATCTTCCTCTAAGCAACTAAAAAGCTTTTCATGGGTTTATGGTAGCTAATCATAATCCAAGAGAAGATCAGCCAGTCACCCATGATCGGTATTGAAACACCCCCTCAGGAAATAAATATGGAGAGATACCACTGGCAATCCAGTGCTCGCCCACCAGTTCCCTGTTAGCCAGCTTCTTAAATGAGATCCCTTTTGTCCCCCCACAGAAGTCCAAGTTCCATTTCCTCCTTTACAGAACTTGGCACATTTTGATTGTTTCATCCATTTGTTTCACAGAAAGGATTTCTTTCATCACTTTACCCTCACCATCTCTCAGCCCAGTGCCTGGCATACTGACTGGCCAATTTTAGACCAGTTTCACGCCTACTCCCTGCTAGGAAACCAATGAGTATGCTTCAGGGAAGTTAACTCCTTGGGTACATGTGAGAAGACAGGTAAGAGGACAGAGGTCATTTGTACCTCTGTGTAAGTCACCTAATGGTGCTAGGAACAGACTCCAGGTTGCGTTCACAATGCAGCATGGCAGCATTTGGATGAACATTTGGTTTAGGGACCCTCAAACATGATGGCAATAACATCCTCTTGGATGGAAACTTAAATTCTTTTGTGGGGGTTCCTTCCTATGCATAGATAGGACCCAGAGGTCCCAACTTCTACTTTTTAACATCTTTTTGCCTAATAAACATATTTGGAAAAGACAGAAATCAGTATTTGTGACATCATCTTGAAACATTGCTCATTAAATGATCATTTCAAACCGCATAAGTTAATAACCTGGTAAAGACAAAAATAGTCTCCTGGGAAATTTCCCTTATTCTGTGGGAAACATGACGCCACATTTTTATAGGATGTTTTGTTTTGTTTTCTTAATGGGAGTCTTTGGTGCCAAAGGCAAGACTGAAATAGATGAAAAAATTGATCATCTACTAGTATCTCAAAATCCCACACAAATATAGGAACAATAGGGGTAAGAAAAGGTGTCCTTGTCTAATTCTCACGGGAGATGATCAGGCACTTTGTCAAGACTGGTAAAGATTTAAATGTCAGTGGCTATGACATGTGAGGGTGAAATTCTGCTTAGGGAAAAGTCAGTCTCTTTTGGTAAAGAAATATTTAAAAAAAAATAAAGCCAGGATGCAGTAATAAGTTGACCTAGTGAAATTTATATTCATTTAATCTACGTAAGAAGCTTATATGGCTGGCTCCCACATACTTTTGGGATTATTTTTCAACTTAAAATTAAGTAGTTGCTTTGAATGCTCTACCACAAAGAAACCGAAAGAAAAAAATCTTTGTTGATTTTTAAGGACCAGCAATGGTAACACCATAAATTTGATGATAATAAACATGTAAAACTTAACTAGCTTATCAACATGAGTCTATTTGAAGACTCACAATTCTGTGTGAAATCTAATTTTGGATGATGACATCATAAAAAGTGGACATCTATTTCATGTGTAGGCCTTAACCTCTTCATCTAAAATTCCATGACAGTATTCAACAATCCTGCAAACACTAACAGATTATTTTCTGAAATATTACAGGAAATTTTTGAAAACTCACCCTGCAAAAATACTGTGACTAAATACAATCTACCAACATTGTGCCTTGCCTCCGTTTTCTTAATCCATGCAATAAATTAGGTTGGGCAGGGTAATTTTTAAAATCTTTCCTGTTCCAAATGTGCTATAATTCTGCAATTCGGTATATGGGCAGTTATCAGGTAAAGAATTATTTTATTTTTTTAAAGTGGACAAAAACTACTCTGAAAGTCCAATTCTCTCTAGAGCTACAAGACTTGGCTCCTGTCTGGAATTTCAATATTTTAGCATTTGTGTACAAGGCATCTCATCAGGCTCACAAAACTTTTAAAAAACACTAAAATTTTATCAAGCAATATGAAGCAGCAAATTACAGTCCAGACTCTTATAATCAGTTTGATCCTTGGTCATTTGAGTCTGTCAGTCAAAGATGAGAGAAGAAAGTTATTTGTGGACAGGTTAGGTTTTTGAGTTCATTTGATTTCAAATCCAAAGTAACTGCATAGAAGTGACCAATCATTAAAGCCATGTGTCGGTTGAGGGTAGTTTTTGCCCTAGCCATACAATATTTATATAATCTATTCCAAGTCCTTAAAGAAAGAAGCCATGTAGTTAGTTGACTTTGTTCTTTGGAGGCAATAGTGTAAGAAAGCAAGATATGCAGCTAGATTCCAGTGTCAAAATGTATGCTGTAAATGTGGCCCCAAAGCATCTCCTAGCATGCATGCTCATCTACAATGTGGCAGTGTCACTGATCCATCAAGAGGTGGAGTCCAATTGTCTGCCCCCCTCTGGAATCTGGGCTGGCTATACGGCTCCCCTGTGATTTTCCAGGCTAGTTCAGACACAGCCTGTTTCTCTTAGGACCCTGGCTCTGGACAAAGCCACTCATCCTGTTAAGAAATCCAACAACCCTGAGACCACCATGCTAGAAGAGCCAGTCCCAGCTTATCCAGTCTCCCAGCCATTCCCACCAAGGTGCCAAACCCAGGCAAACCATTTGGAAGAGGACCCTGTACTCCCAGACATTCCAGTCACTAGACATTCAAGTCACCCCTGGCTATGGCCCCACACAGCCTGGGGCAGAGACAAGCCCTTATGCCTTCTCTGAATTCCTGACCCACAGAAGACATGAGCACAATGAAATAACTGTGATTTTACCCTACTAACTTTTGTGGGGGGTTGTTTCCCAGCATTAATAACTGGAACTCCTGGATAAATCCTGTCTTTACCACTGATTGAGAACTTAGTAAGCTTACGAAAACCCCTGGTCTCTTCAAAAGTATGTAGGGATAACGTTTGCTACTTCGCAAATTTATCGTGACATTGGGAATACTCAACGTGTCTGGCCCGTACGAGTAGTGAATAAAAAGTAGCTTTATTTGTGGTCATGATCTGTCAATGCCGAGAACACTGTTAAATGCTATATAACGCATATCAAACGTTGAATTTGAAACTAACGGTGCACTTCATTGTTCAATGCAAAGAAAGTATGCCATTTAAGGGGGGAAAGAATCCTCAATTATTGAAAAAAATCACTTTGGTCTTGTTCTTGGAATATATAATAAGAGATACAACCTTAAGGAGCATGTACTTTTGTATATTTAATCTTCATAAGAAACCATTTGAAGAGTTAAGTTGTGTGAGGTCACATGGCTGGTATAAGTGGCCAGTTTCAGGGCACTTTGAATCCAAAGCCTCATGCATTTATTTACAAGGCTCCTCTACCGTCCTAGAGGACTATGTTATAGTCTAGCGTAGTTCACGCAGAAGTTTACGGCGGTGTTTAGGTAATGTATTCCAGGGATTTATTCTGAAGCATGATAATCCTTCTCACTAATATATCTAGTAGCACCAGATGTGTATCTAGGGTCTTGCTAAGTGGCTTTACTATTAAACACAAACTTGAAGGAAATTCCTAAAGAGCATTCCTAACAGCAGACAAAATCTGTTGCTTAAGACATGTTTCTGTTTGTTTTGAAATGTCTTAGGAAAGCCTGGGTTTCTCACACACCCTTCAAATCCCTTAGCTGACAAGGATTGACCTAAACGGCTCCCTGGAGATTACAATCATTCTGTAAATGTGAGTGAAAGAGGAATCATATCTGCCCACAAACTAAAATGTCCTTTGTAAAAGTAAATTTAGGGAACTTGACAATCTTAGAAGCTGTGAAAAGAAAATCATCATGAAGATCTTGAAATAAGTTATCCTTGGTTTTCTCTGGTTTATTACTTCAGAAACTTTTGGTGCTAAGTGCTACTCTTTGTATAATTTTCCCACCCATCTAAGCTGTGTAGGTTAAAAGAAACACACACAGCACTTGTTCTACTTATGTTTCTTCGCAGGAAGCCAGAAGAGCGTATAACTGTTATGACTTCCAGGCTCGCTGAGCTATTTGTAAACTTGCATCAATATCGACTCATTTTAAGCAACAAGCTGAACCTTCCCTGGAGCAAACTATGCTGTGAACTTTCCCAATGAAATGCCATTTCTCAATTAAGGTATGGGTTTAAAATATGCACAAATGATCTCAGAATTACTGTATTTCAGATTTTCTAAGATTTTCAGGTGTTTAGGCAGTTCGGTTTATTTTAAACTACCACCCAAGACAGGTTTTCTTATAACGCCTTTTAAAGTGGATTTTTATACTACCACTTAAAAAAGGAGCTACATATAAATCACTCTTAAAAGAACCTCTTGTCAACTGAAAATAATAATATTCACCTGTTATTAGCATACGGCACACTGCCATTTCAAAACTGCCAGTGACTCATGTTACAAATGCAGCTATTTTTAGGACAGTGCAGGGATGATGTTAACAATATTCCTTGAAAAGGCACTAACTACTTGATCAAGTATTTTGTGGATGGAAAAATGGATGAACACACTTGTTACATCCCAACCCAAAATTACTCAGTAAAATTTTTTTCATTTGGCCACCTGCACTCCTTGCTTTTTGTTAGTCAGTAAGTCACAAACATTAAAACAAGCAATCTGCTTTATATAAAAGAGCTCCATATTTATAAATCTTAAAGAATAAACGTAAAATCACCCCAGAGGTTATACAGCACATTTGATGTCAAGTTCAGGGCAGCAGACTGTATACACCTGAGTAATCCTATTTGCATGAAGGGTTCTCCTGTAATTGCTATGGTTGTGAAACCCTAACAAATATATTCTTTTAAAAAGTTATCACAACTGAATGTCACTAAGCAAAAGTCTAAAACATTACTATCGTTTAAAAAATAGGACTGAACATGAATTAAAAGGATTTATGAAAAGCCAAAGTCAGTACTGGGGAAAACTACCCTTAGAAATTCTATGGCCAGCAGCCATGGAAGTACAATGGCTTCTAAACTTCCTAAGCACATTCTTATTTTTTGTTTGTTTGTTTCCACTGCAAATGGCAGTCATTTAGTAATTTTCTCATTTGTCTCTTTTGGAGAACTAAAATTTTAAGATAAATGCCTGGACTGCCCGCCCCCTGCACACACTGAATTGGGACATGGGAGAAAAGCATGATGACTGACTGACACCGGGATTTGTGGTTCCTACCAGAAGTGCTGACGCAACCTTCAATGCACCAGGACACAAAAGGCACGGTTCTGCTTTGGCCTAGAAGCATAAAGCAGGTTATGAGCAGCACACAATGCATATGTGCTACCAACATTAAAATGCAGCTTTAAAAATAATGGCTATGGGGAAAGTTTCTGTAGGAAGTGGGCCCAAGTAGGACAGATTGTCGTCCGCGTCAGTAGAAACATTCCTGAAATTTCCCTTCTCTAAATACAAGCTGGCCTCTTCTGGGCAGTTTAATTCTAATTAAGACAAAGGTTTTTAATAAGCCCTGAAAATCCTGGTGAATGGCCTTCTGTAAAACTGCCCTTGCTGGTTCCTCCAGTGATAATTCGTTTTGAGAAACAGTGAAGTGGAGCTCTTAAAATCTTCAAGAATACATTTCTTTCCCTGCTTTCTGCTACTACACAGCAAACGGACTGAGAAAAGCTGCTGGCCCTTTGGAACAGGCTACTCGTTTTCAATTCAAGCTGACCCCTTCGTTTCAAAACACTGGTGGATAGAAGCTTCAAGTCCACAGAACATTTGAAGAAAACTGATTTTGCAAAGTGGGGAGCGTTAGCAATTTTCCATAGCGTTCCCCTTCCAACCCCACCACACACCACCCTGGGGAGGCAAGAGTGAACTGCTGCTAAATTAAGAAAGCCAACCACTTGTCCCAGATACCCTCAAAAATACCATCTCCACTCCCCACCCTATTCCCATTTGCTTATGAAGTATACTTTTTCTAGCATATAAATTATTTGGAAAGCAAAAGGAAACTAAAGCTGATTTTCAAGAACCCAAATAGAAGTCAATGCTGGGATACGAGTTTCAGCAAGAAGGCACAAAAACAGGTTGAGAGAAAACATCAGAAATTGTGCCTGCCTCAGATTTGTACCTTGCCCAGTCCCATTATCAACACCTTTGCATTAAGCTGGTGTCTCGCTACTTCCTGGCCTAGAGAAGTTGGGGAGTGGGGAGCCGAGATAAATGGGTATGGAGGCAATTAAGGAGAGATTAGCAAGTGCTGCACACTGCTCAACAAACCCAAGCTGGCTTATCCCCATACCCCACATTCCTGGCCAAGAGAACAGGATCCAGGCCTGAAAAGAAAATGGGAGTTGAGGCTGGTTTCTCTAACCTAGCTGGAAAGTCTTCATGCAATCAGGGGCTATTATTTCAGGAGACAGTGGGAAAGGGGCAAAAGACTCACGTTGCTAAGGAGACATGCTGAAGCTGGCATTCCTACATAAATTTCCATTTCTATTGGACAGGGGAAAGAAAAGATATTTTCCCCAAAGTTTATTTGGATCCCCTGGTTACTGAAGAAAGGCATTTTACCGAATTTATTTCATCTTTAGTTGTAAACAACCAACCCTTAAAGAATTAAAAGACCTAAATGTTGACCCCCTGCTGCCAACCAGTCCCCTCCACAGTGAATTAAGCAACAAAGCCGAAACCCTTCAATGGGAATTTTGAGGAAATATCAAAGAAAAAGCCTTTGTAAATAGAAAAATCAAATTTATGAAAGAAACTTAAGCAACTGAACTAATCTCTCTTATACCAAGAAACTGAAGACAAAAGTCAGTCAGATACTTGTGAATTGTGTGCCATTTCAACTTTCCTGGAACTGGAAACATTTCCAGTAAAGCTTTATAAGTAGTCCCAAGGCCATGAAACTGCACGAAGGAATTTAATGAGTTTCTCAGGGGGGTGTGTAAAATCACGGGCAGCTCCTCTCCCTTTATTCCCCTTTCTCTGTATTGACAGCAGCTAAAGAATCAACATTAGCAAGGGAAAGGGTTTGCAGCAGGAAATGGGAAGTTGGCATTTCTGCCATGGGCACAAGTGGGGCGCAGGAGAAGGCAAATGGGGTCAAGGAGAGAGGAAGGCAGTATGGTAGCCCCAGTGACTACCTTCTTCCCCACCCCCACCCTACCCATTTGCAGCTTTCAGTGCTGGCTGAAAATGGTACGAGGTTCCAGGCTTCTGTGAGTAGTTCGTGAAGAGAAAGAAAGGTCTGAAGGACGGAGAAGGTACTTGGGCTGGGAGAGAAAGACAACTCACAAGCAACGACAGTGTCACCAAAAAAAGGAAAAGGAAATTAAGCCTGTCCCTCTCCTAACTCTCCATATCTCTCAAATATGTTAGAAAATAAAGTCCGAGCCTAAACTCATTGTGGGGGAAGCCAGGCAAAGTGGAGTAGAAGAGGCAGGAACGCGGGCACTAAGAGGTAAACTCAGGCGGATGCCCGCGGAGAGATGAGGGAGAAGAGGGCGCGGAAGACCCAGAGAGCCCCTGGCATCCTGCTGGAGTTGGCGCGTTTTTGCTTTCTCTTTTAAAGGGGATGGGGAAGCCGTTGCGTTTTTAACACAGACATATGGTCTTCACCTTAAATGATAACAATTACCCAGAAAGAGCATCCGTGTTACTCTAGAGCCCGAGGAAATGCCACGGGAGGAGGGGGAGAGGGCGCGGGATGTCACACCGGGTTTGGTTGGGGACTAGAACCGGGGAGAGGGGAGGGATGGGCAGCAGGGAGGTGGCTGGGGCCCGAGGATCTCGGAAAGGCCAGGACGGAGAGGGGCAGACAAGGGTAGGGGACACAGAAGGTGCGGGGGAGTGGTAGTGGCTGTCCTGGCAGTGGGGCGCGGGGCAGTCCCGGGTGGGAGGCAGGGGTCGCGGCGCGCCGGGCCCTCACCGCTGCTGAGCGTGGACTCGCAGTGCCAGATGTCCCAGCTGGCGGGTTTCCGGCAGGACTCCCACAGGGACAGGTAGTACTGGTGGTCGGCCGTGACCCAAGCCGGGCTCAGCACGGCACCCAGGTCCAGACACAGCGCCAGAAAGATGCACACCAGCCCGACCAGCTTCAGCGGGGTCAGCACCGACACGCGCACCTCCTCCATGCCGCTGCCCGCCGAAGCCATGCCCGGGGCGCCTCAGTCAGCCCGCCCGCGGGAGGCGAGGACGCCAGGCGGGTCGGGAGAGCTGGGAGCCCGACCTCCCTCGAAGGAAAGCAGCCGCGGTGCGGCACGCGGAGCTCGCTCCCTCCGGGATCCTCGTCCCCCGCCGCCGCAAAATTGGTCTGCGGAGGTGGCCGGCCCAGGCAGCAACACCGATCCCACCACGGACCTTCGCCACTGATCCCGCGCCGCGATCAACCCGCGCCGGCGCCCGCTCCGCCCCAGCGCAGCCCTGCTCGCTCCGCCCCGACCCCTCCCCAGGCTGTGGGAGGCAGCGCCGAGTGGGGCGGGGCGGCGGTCGGCGCCTAGGCGGTGTCAGGCTTCAGCTCCTGACTCCAAGTGCGCTAGGCTTGCTCCCGCCCCGCCCCAGCCCGCCCCAGCCCGCCCCAGCCCGCCCCACCCCGCCCCACCCCGCCCCTGTCCAGTGCTTCCCTCTAGGGTTGCTACTCTACCCCTCGCCAGCAGCGCGCGCAGAGCGAGTCTTCTGGCCCCGTGCTCCGCGCGCGAGGAACGCAGTGGGAGCCCCGAGCCCCCGACTGGCTGCACGGGGCAATTCCTCAAAACTGCCGGGTGCCCGCCCCCGCCCCAGGCAGCAGGACTTGGAGGTCCCCTTGTTTCCCACCCCTACGCCCAGCCATCACGTGGGTTTCCTTTTCTTAGCAAGCTGGAGTGGGTCCTTGTCTAGAAGGCGTCGGCTGTGGACTCCTAGGTTTCCAGGGCTGTAGCCATTGGAGTAAGAAGTGATGGAACACCATCCGCCCAGTGCTACCGCCCCGTTAGTTTCTTATGCTGGGGGATTTGGAGAAAGGAGAAGCGAAGTGACAACAGGTGTTACGTCCTCTCTTTTCAAACCCAGGATGGACCCAGTCTCGGACTCAGGAATCCCTTAGTTTTTACTATTTCCTAACTTTCCCTCTGAAACTGCTTCTAGTCTCTGGGCTCGCCTCCTTTCACGCCCCTTGTGAAAGGCGATTACTTGGGGAATGCAGGCGCTAAAATGGTATTGAAAGCTCCTGCAAAACGTGAAGTAAGCCTTACTTGCTTCCCCGCTGCTCTCTTCTTGGATTGGGTGTTGACTAAAACTGATATTCTTTTGCTTTACCTTGTGCCAAGTTGGATCTGAATTCCTGCGGGGGCGTTAACCTGTTCCTGTCCCCGCAAGACGTAGCCCACGGCCTGACATAGGAAAAGTGGCATATCTTTAAGTAATCAATCTACACATCTGTATCGAACACCTATACTATATAGTACGCTCGGGGCTAAGGATTCAACCAGATATGACCTTGCTCCTGTTCTTAAGGAGACGCTCTATTTTTTAAAACCTATACCTGAGAAATAAACACCCCCTGAAATTGAATTTGCAGTTTTGTAATTAACTAGGTCAGCTTGTGATTGGTGGGTCATCTGGAAAATTTGATGAGAAACTCAAAATAGTGGTTAAG
The DNA here is from genome assembly GCF_014824575.4 of Sturnira hondurensis. Lineage (NCBI taxonomy): Eukaryota > Metazoa > Chordata > Mammalia > Chiroptera > Phyllostomidae > Sturnira > Sturnira hondurensis. The sequence continues at coordinate 213,256 of NW_028076722.1, forward strand.
ATCAGAAGGATGGAAGAAATGCCTCCTCTCTTTGAATGAAAGCAGGGTCCTTGACACTTCAGGATTTCATAGATTTGTGAATAACCATTTCCTTCCTTCTAACCACATCTTTCCTTGGGGCTAACTACATTTTGACCCAAGCAACATTTCTTTAAATCCTCACCAGAGGATATGTTTATTGATTTTAAAGAGAAAGGAAAGGAGAGAGGTTGACAGAGAGAGAGACAGAGACAGTGACAGAGAGAGCCATCCATGGGAGAGAGAAACAGATCAGAGCCTCCTGGACTGCCCCAACCAGGGATTAAACTGGCAACCTATGTATGTGCCCTGGCTGGGACTCGAACCCACAACCTTTTTGTGTACGGAGTCACGTTCCAACCAACCCAGGCACCTGGCCAGGGCCCCAGGCAGCATTTCAAATGTAAGAAACATTCAGTTAGTGTCAAATGACTTGAGAAGAAGAACCAACCCAATGTGAAATTAAAACGGTCATTTTCTTACATTTGGAAATTAGAGAACTGGTAGCTTTCCCCTTAATTACAGTGTTTATTGCCATTAATAAAGAATGAGCCCTCTGAGCTCCTTAACCTCTAACCTCTAACATGTTTCTTGGCCTCCCAACCTCCCAAAGAGGAAGAAGCCTAAGTGCTTCTCCTTATAAATGGTTCCTAATGGAACACTGAAAAATTAAAAACCAGGATGACTGATAGGGATGGCCGGGCTTGTGATAGTTTTCTGTTACCTGGTTTTATGTTCACGAGCTTGTAATGTTCTTTTGAAAATAATATTTAAAAATTTTTCTTGACCATGCCCTTGAAGTTATAAAGAAATGTTTTTTTCCTCAAGTTCTATCACCTGCCCTTTAAAGTCCATTTCTAGTCAGCTGTCTTTTCTTTGTCTTTATCTGTTCTAAATTGGGCTTTCTTCCTCCTCCACCACCACTCGTGCCACCCCACCCTCCCTTTGCTTCATTTTTCTGGCTTTTTCTGAACTGCTCACTGGAGTGCCTCCATTCTTCTTTGTACTACCTATAAACGTGTCTCTGCACTGTTTCCAAAATTAGGAAAATAAGCCATTCTAACAACAAAAAGCCAATTCTCCAAAAATGCTCCATTCCTCTGTTAACCATTTGTAGAATTTGTACTACATAATATGGGTCAACCATCCTTAATCCTAACTTTCAAAAAATGAAAAGCTCTCAAGACAAAGGGTTTTATTTTTCATGAGTCTATTGAAAAAATCATTTGGTTGGAAACCCAGTTTCCAATTGATCCGAGGCTATTTATTTTTTATTTATCCCACTTAGTGTGAATAGATATGTAGCCACATTCCCTGTTGGGCATTGTCTAGTTTACAGAATGTGCACCATAGTATCCTTCAAAAATCTGAAAAAGTCTGAATTCCTTGATACAACTAGCCCCAAAGGTTTCAGATGAGAGATGGTGAACCTGCATTTACCCTAAGGATGGAAAAAGTAGAGTGGGGGATTTCAGCAATTAGTAAACAGGGAATGAAACCTACAAAAAAAGTTACCTGGCAGGAAGTGGAATTAGAGGCGACAACTAAGGTATGTGTGTGTGTGTGTGTGTGCAGGAGAAAGGTAGAAACAAGGATTGAAATAGAATCTTGTCTGAGAAATAAGTGAAGTATGAGTGAAATAAGTGAAATGAGAAATAAGTGAAAAAGAGTCTTTGACTCCAGAGAACTTGCTGGAGATCTCTTAGAAGCAGTGACTTTGTTGGCCCTGCACTATAGTGGCACACAAAGGCCAGAGGCGCCCTCTTTCACATGACCTTAACCTACGACACCATGTCACAATAGTTACCCTTAGCCCTGGACTTCAATGGGGGCAGAGTCTAAAGGCCTTAACTTTCTCCTCTTGCAGTGTAAGAGGTTCATGAAACTTGCCCTGGCTGATGTGGCTGGCTCAGTGGATTGAGTGCCAGCCTGTGAACCAAACAGTCACTGGTTCGATTCCCGGTCAGGGCACATGCTTGGGTTGTGAGTCAGGTCCCCAGTAGGGGAACGCTCGAAGGGCAGCCACACACTGATGTTTCTCTCCCTGTCTATCTCCCTCCCTTACCCTCTCTAAAAATAAATAAATAAACTCTTAAAAAAAGAGCTTCTTGAAAATTGGAGTCACAGACTCTGATGCGTGACTCTCTAAGTTGTACAGCCAGGGAAAGGCAGGAAGGAGTCATTCTGTAGACCCTGAAGTAAAGGAAGAGATCAGCCTCGCACTCCAGTCAGTCAGGCCAGAAAAATGGGGACAGCAGTGTGAGGGGTGAGGTTGGATGCATAGATTGGGAAATTCATCAGAGAAGTAGAAATGTGTCCTGGTGGGAGGCAGAGGGTGTGGAGGAGATGGGGAGGGGAAGCATGTTCCAGACTTTGAACGTCTCCTAAGAAAATAAAGAGGGGTAAATGTCATGTTGTCTGTTACTGTCTGTCAGCAAGGGCACCCTCTCTACATATGCTTAACAGCTGAAATGTCCACCAACTAAAGTTCTCGGTTTGGGATAAACCAGAGGGGACTTAATCCATTAGGGACTAAGCAGGAATAATGGACTGTTTTCAGGAATGAGCCCAGCAAATCTCATACATGGTTCAAGTCACCAGTCTTGTCATTGTCATAGCAGCCCCTTCTACTCCTTTAGGCAGGCAGTGGGGAGGTGGCCTCCAGTTATTCTGAATCCAGGTCACCATCCTAATGGAGTCAGCTCCAACCCTCAGGGACAAGCCATTTTGCTCTTTGAGTCATGTTCCTCTTCCCAGATTCTACAAAGGTCTTCCTACACTGCAGACTTTCAGCACCGGGATCGCATCCAGGCATGCACTGGTTAGACCTGTTTGCTCTCAGAAAGGAAGAAATGGAATGGATGGGAAAGCAATGAACCAATCACTAAAAAATCAGAAATATCCACCAACCTTTTTTTTTCAGTGTAACAGGTAATACTGGCAAAATACATTAGCCACTAGAAACAAAGAATACTTCAGTGGTTTATTGTCTATACTATATTCCGTTCTTGAGGTCCATGCTAGGATTCTGATGGGAGTGAAACCATTATATCATGAGACTTGCGTGCTATTTGTGGTGATTAATCATGACCAAGAGAGTTCCAGGTCATAGTATGTTCTGTATTGAATTATTGAGATTTCTTGTTGCATTATTCTTGACTTAGAGTTATCACAAATACTGTGACTAATAATTGCTATTCTTTTTTTAATAAAAATAAGAACATAAACTCCACGTTCAGAAAACAGAATTCCATTGTTTTCTAATGTCTTTTCCAACTGAAAATGTATATTGTTGAATCAGTTTGATTCAAGTCAGTAACAACACACTCACGTTATGTGTTGATGTTATGATTTCAAGTTAATTGTTTTGTAGTAGTAGCTATGACCATAATAATCTACTCACCCACAAAAAAAGAAAATAAATCTTGGGAGTGAAAACACAAGAGGCCACTGGAGTTGAAGGGTGATTAGTTTTAACTAAATATGTCTATTGTAATGAAAGAAGTGTGAATTGGATGCCCAGGAGGTAGGAATACAGGGGAATTTAGAATATTTCCAGTGGGACTAAATCTAAATGCTTTCTCCATGTTTTCAAGCTTCTCTTTCCTTAATAACAAGCACTTATCAGCACAGATCATCCTTCCTATTTATATTTTATTTGTTGTAGTCACAGCTTTGTGGAGGAATGACCAGGTAGAAGCACTTCAAGCACCTCATGACTGCACTTTAAAACTTTTTGTCTCCTTGTTAGTACAACAATAAATCGAAGTTTTGGGTGACTCTGAAGGAGGGGCTCACCTACTAACATATGATCATCCTGGTAGCATTTCGAGGATGCTTGGCCACCATCACTTGAAGCTTAACACATCACTTCTCCATCTCTCCTGGTGTGCGCCATGGTTGGGGACTGAATTGAAATGGACCACTGGAAGCCTGAGAAATGGTTACCCCAAATAGCTGAGTACCTTGGTGGGATGAGCAGGTTTAGCTTATGCTTGGTGGAGCATGAAGGGGGCGGATGAGTGTTGAACTATCACTTAGCCATTGACTTCAACACAAGCCAAGGGAAGTTAGAGCAGAGAGGAAATCATCATCATTAGGAATTACAGTGGGCAATTGTTCACCCTTTCCATTGCTCTCTTCGGAGTTCACTAGCTAAGCCTCCTGTGTGAGTTTAGATTTTACCCTACAGCCACCTTTGTGCTATCCTCGGTGAGTTTTCAATGAGATTTTTAATCCTTGGGTATTTGAATGAAAACACTTGTGACTAGGTAGAAAAATTCAAAGAAATGCCTGCCTAGAACACACCCTCTTCCCAAATTAGACAGCAACAGGGTCAGTTTCTCATCTCAAAACCAGTTTCATCCATGATAATTGGCACTGTTGTATTCTCTCCCATGCGTTCAGTTTTTGTAGTATACACAGTCTCAAAGTTGTGGCTGGAAGCCCTTCCCAAGTGCTCTCCTCATAGGGACTGTATCTGTGGTATAAGACGGTCCTCTTTCATTAGACAGTGTGGGTCCCTCCTCTCCTGTGTGGCCTGAAGGATTCACATTGTTAATGGGAAAAGAAATGAACCCCAAATGTATACATCTCAAGTACAGTGATGGCTCAAAGTTGATTGAAGGAAAGGCTGGAATTAAAAAAGGATTAAGTAGAAAGGGTCCATGGAGCAATTTATATTCACAGTTCCAAGTACGAGAAGTGCAATTAAGCGATTTTTCTCTGGAATTTCCCAGAGGAGGTCTTAAATGTCAGCAATGCTAGGGAACTGGGGCTAGTGGAAAAATGATCCTCTGAGGAGTTGTATTTCTGTGTGGCTCTCACCTCTATATTTCACCTTTTAAAATTTGTCTGTAAAGTGAGTTAGTAGTGCTGCGTGATTTGTCACCAGTTTGTCACAATTCAAATGTCAGCTAATTCAGATCCAAACATATATAGGCAGATCTATCAGAATGATACGGAGACCAGTGCTTTTTGCCATTCCCTGAGTCTTTTCTTCAACTTTTCCATAACCTACTATTTCACATCCTCTGCCCCTCCCACAGATATTACAGTAATTCTATAAATGTAGACAAAATAGAGATGATATCTGCTCACAAGTTAGAACATCCTTTGTACAAGTCAATCTAGAGAACTTGAAAATGTTAGGAGACATTGACAGAAAATCATCATGAAGATCTTGAAAGAAGTTCTACTTGGTTTTGCCTGGTTTATTACTTGAGAAAGTGTTAGTGCTAAGTGCTCTTTGGTGAACAAGAGTAGGAATTGGTTTTGATTCGGCCAGACCAAGGTTAAGATACTCACTCTGGAACCTACTAACTGTATGGATCTGGGCATGCCATTAACCTCCATTCCTTCCTTTATAAAATGGGGTGGTACTTACATCTTCAAGTTGTGAGCACTAATGAGGTAATGTGTATAATGTGTAATGTCTGGCGTGTGGTAAGCACTAATCATAATTGTTATATCATTATAATCCAGATGTCATCTAGGGCCGTCTCGTCCCTGAGAGTTTAAGGTAAACTTCTTTTGAATCTAATTTCATGATTCTTCAGAGTCTAAAATCCTTTCCCAAACCCTTGCTTCTTCTGTTCTTCTCTTTAAATGGTTCCACAACAAGTCAAATGCTGAATTCTGCTCCTAAATACCTTAGGTACAAGTGTCAGCCCCTTCACCAATTTTCAGGAAAAACATCAAATAGCACTATGCAGTTTGGATCGCTAAACGTTTTCAGTACTTGAGAAGTCATGAGGAGGGGGTACAGCACGAGGAAGAGTAGAGCCTTCCAGGTCCTGCTTGCCTCAGCAGATCCATATTTACCCCCTATTCTCTGTCAGTCTCATCCCTCCCTACTCTCCCCCTCTGCTAATTCAGTAGACTCCATCCCTAGTGCTCTCAATTCTTGTTACACAGAGTGTGGTCCACGGATGCATGCCAATAGCACTGCATTTACCTGCAATGCAGATCACTGGCCTCTCTTGTCCAGACCTGTTGAACCGGAATCTTTATTTAATGGATTCGTAGTGATTCATGTATGAGTTTAAGTTCAGGAAGCATTGCACCTGCATTTTCTCAGGCCTCTCAGGACTCACCTCCACTGCAAGTAGCTGTGTCAAAGCAGCTGCTGAGAGATTTTTTAAATCCCAAGTTTCTTCCTTATCCTTCAGCACATTGCATGGTGACCAAGAAAATGGTGTTTCTTTCATGTTCACTTACCAGGCTCAAGTTGTCACTTGTTTTGGTNTAATTGGGTTAGTTGTCTTCTTAGAGTGAAGTCGTGTGAGTTCTTTGTATATTTTGGAGATTAAACCTTTGTCTGAGGTATCATTGGCAAATATGTTTTCCATATTCTGTTTTTTTTAAACAATATTGAAGCCTGTTTTTATTGAGGCACCAGTACAGTGACCTGTGATTTGGAAGAGATGGTAATGTGAATACAACACTCATCCTCAAAGCAAACTGAAATACAAAGACATCTGCACTGACTTGATAGTGACATGATGTGTTCGTAAATTAAGGAGAAGGATTGCTCAGTAACTGCTTTCTCATTTCATGTTCTTTTTATAGTCTTCTTTCTTGATTGGGGCGTTCAGCTCTTAAATGGCCTCCGTGATCATCTTCTGTTTGGAAGGGGCAATTTGCCAATGCCTACGTTCTTCTTGATGCCCCTTTCCCCCATCAGCAATAGTGTAGAGAAATAGGGACAGTCGGTTTCTTGGGACTTAAAGAAATACTCAGCAACTCCTTCCTTTCTGTTGATTGCTTGCACAAGGGACAAGACAAACTGGGCTTTATCATATGCCATGGACAGGGTGGCAGAGCCTTCTCCAGCTTTAGTCTTGACCACCACCTCTGTGCTGGCCTCCTGGGTTTTCCCAGGCAGGGTTGTCACTGGGTCCTGAGAAAAGTCCACCTTCGGAGTGCACTGAGAAATCAGAGGAATGATGGTCTTCCCAGCACAGCTGCCAGTGACAGAAACATTGACTCCAGCGGCATCCAAACCCTTCAGTTCTGCAACAAAGGTGTTGATGCTGACAACATCCAGGGTTGTCACCCCAGAGGTCTTATTGGGGTCGTAGATGCTGTGTTTCTTGAAAACTTCAGCTGTGATCAGGATGGTGGAGTTAACAGAATTTGCAGATCATGGCCTCAGGGCAATGCTGGGCTCAGGCAGCAGTCAGGGTGGCCATGATTGTGGCATTGCTGTTGAGCAGGTCATCCTGTGTCCTGCTTGGTTTTGTCAGGATACCCACTCAATTATAACCTTTCAGGCAGTCTGGCAGCTGTTTGTGTCTCAGATAGCCTTTCACAGTCACTCTGGTTTGAACGTGGCTCAGATCTGCAGCCACTCAGGGTGTATGAGCAATATGGTAGAGGATCAGGGGGCTCACCAAAGGGCTGTTCTTCAGGAGAAGTGAAAGGGGCTGCCCAATCGCTCCAGGGCAAGAGCATGGCTGGGGTGGGTGGGACCTGCACTAACACAGAAAGAGCTGCCTGCATATGGGCAAGTGACTCCAACGACTTTCACACTGCTCTGGGCCTCTTGGCTCCACTCTGCCTGGCCTCGCCAGCATTGGCGTGTTCTTGACACAGTAGTTCTAAACCACCTTGCTTTGTTTGGCTTCCACTGCAAGGGCTATGAATCTCAGCGCAGTACAAAGATTCTGACAATGTGTTAATTGACTGATGGAGACAAATAATGATGCCTCTCCAAGTGCACCTTAAAAAACAACTTTTAAGCCTGAGGAACACTAAGAGTGACCCCTGGCTTCTCGCAAATTCACTATGAGACATTTTATGCAGCTTCCCAATTCATAAATAAACTACTAGGGATCTAGAAGTAAAAGGCAGAAAGAAGTTTAATTATCCAAGCCATCTGAAAGAGCATCATGGAGCAAAGCACAAAAGGGCAGCGGATCCCCACTGATACAGAGCATTAAATACCAAGAGTCACAGGCCTGAAAATGATATCTCTAGATAAAGGAAGATGATGAAGCTGCATTATTGTGATTTCAAACTCTGGCCACTTTGACATTTACTCTCTGACTCTTTATAAATTCCTTATCTTGAGCCAACTAGTGGTGTGCCAGTGAACCGTACTGAGAACAGAAACTGCCTGTGGAAGCAAAAGGAAGCTAAATATGGCATCTGACAAAGTTGATCCGGGGGCATGATGTATAGATAGAATACAGGCAGAATTTTTCATATGATGGAGAGAAAAACTGAAGAGAAAGACAAGTAAAATGTTCTTTAAAAATTGTGAAAAGGAACATGTATGAATGACCCACAGACATGGACAATGGTGTGGGGATTGACTGTGGGAGTGGGGTGGGGGTGGGCTGGGCAGAGGAGGGCAAAGGGGAAAAACTGGGACAGCTGTAATAGAATAACAATAACCTATTTAATTAAGGTTATGAAAGCTCAATTATATATGAATACTTGGCAGGTCAGGACAAAAATGACAGATAAATAAATAAAAGTTATTGGTCAAGTTACTACAGTTGACAATTAAGACTGAAGAACATGCTCATCACCCTTGTGAGGCCCAACTTTTCATGGCCAGCATAGAATCAGGGTGACTGACACCACCATTCTGTGTTTCAACACCATCGCCCTACAGGGCACTGAGTGAGGCTGTGTTTTCTGATAACTCTTTATTATTTCTCAACAAGATATCACCAGTTTGATAAAGGAAGACAGATGAAGCAGATCTCCCAACACAGTCAGAGAAGTACACTTTGTTCCAATAGAGCCTTATATTCAATACCACCATTTTGTCAAAGTGTTTTGAATCATATTACCATTCACTATCATTTTCATTGTGATCTCTGGACACTTCTTTGGTCATACATCTTAATACTTTGTGTGTACCCACGATGGAGAGCACATATTTCGTGTATATTTTGTGTGCTTTGGGTCTTTCTATGTTCTTAATATATTTTTTCATTGCCTGAATGGATGTGCACTGCTGTTGCTCATGCCTTTTCCTGTAGTACATTTCTCTCTTAGAGACAAGCTTCCTTTTCAGAGGAAAACTAAATCTAGATTTCATTCTTTGCTCAAGTTTCCAAGTGCAGGATGAAATAACATAAGAAAAATAAACCCATTAAATTTGTTCTTTAGAGTCAGCAAAACTACAACAGAAATTATCTTAAAGGGTGTGGTTTTAATTATTGATAGACCTGCTGCAAAATACTTTGAGTTATCCCAGGCTTCTTAACTCACCTTTCATTTATCACATTCTTTTAAAGTCATGGTGTTTTCCTGATGCTTTTCAATGTTTGCTCCTGTTCCCTAGTTCCAGGGAGAGAAACAGAGACAGACAGAGATAAAAACAATTCAAAGGCATTTCTAAAGTCTGTCTATATATTTGCCCATTTAAAAAAATCTTATTTTTGTTCCTTTTATGCTGTTGTTATATTCATTCTCTCACAGGATCCACATTCTGACTTTTTATTTTTTGGAATAAGTGAGCAGTGGATCAAATTGTCTGAAAACACACACGGACACACGCAGAGCTCATACTGTATTTTTTGTATGACATACACTCTTCATGAATTCCTTGTCTCTCCTCAAGAAATATGTGGAAACCTTTTTCCCTGGATATGAGCAATTTTGCCAAACTGAAAACTCTCTGCATATTTTGAGACAATGTCCCCACTGTCATTTGACGGAATGTGAGGTTCGTTTTGCCATTACCAACCCAGGTCCATGCCAACCAGCATGTCATCAGCCCCAAATTTAGGACACAAGTTCTGACCCACTAAGTGTACTAAGGGAGCAAATAGATCAATTATGGAAACTCTGGAGTGTCCTGCAAAATTCAGACATGACATTACTGAATCTATAGTGAGAACCTTTCCCTCTGTTTTTGATCTCTGTTTTCAGTCAGGCTTCTTTACTGTTGAAGCTAAGTATTTAAGTAGCTTTGTTCTTTGACTCTTCCAAACGGCTTTCCAACCATGTCTGAGTTTCTCAATATATCTGCCAGTGCTGCAATATTTAGCCTTGTATGGTGTTCATTGCCTTGTGATCATCCCCTCTACAAAGTGTCAGAACAGATGTAAAACAGTAGATTACGTACACAAGGAAGGATAGTTTGGTGGTACTCATTAATAGGAGCTTATTTGTTATTTTATTTTACTTTTTCCCATCACCATGTATCCCCCCATACTCTCTTCCACCTCCACCCACTCCCTGCCCCCGCTTAATTACCATGCTGCTGCCCGTGTCCCTAAGTTCCGTCTCTTCATTTTTCACCTTTTTTGCTTGATCTCGAAAGAGATCTGAAGTAGAGACATTAGTCTAGATTAAGTTACAATTGATTATATTCTGAATAATTTATTTGACAATGACTTTACAAGAAGAAAAAGTTTGGAAAAGCATTCTATAGAAAAAATGTAAAGCTCGTTTGGAAACAACCAAGATATGGGGATACTAAAGAGTGAAGAGTTGGGAATGATGCCACCATTTATAGGTAATCCATCTATTTGAAAAAAAAGTATTCAAAAGGCAACTTACAAAAAGTAGAATGGTGGTTTTCAGGAGCTTGGAGGAAGAGGGGAATGGACAATTACTGTTTAACAGGTTTAGAGTTTCAGTTTTACAAGATGAGAGAGTTCTGGTGATTGATAGTGGGTGATGGTAGCCAGTATTATGAAGGCATTTAACTCCCTTGAAACATTCACTTAGAAATGGTTAAAATGATAAATTTCATGTGCATTTTACCACAATAAAAAATGGAAGAAAGAAAAGGCCACTCAATATTTTGTCTTTCCCCCAGGGCCTCTTTAAACATTTTTAGTATGGGGGTTGACTTCCTGCACTCTTCACTGAACTCTCTTACAGGGGTCATGGGAATCTGTTCATTCGCTTTCAGGTAATAGGCAGTCCTATGGTCACTTTAGGTGGCAAATACAAGCTCAATTCAGCTATCAGAATGTCCAGAGGCAATATATTAAAACCCCAAATTTCACTTAGCGTTAAAACTTCTTTGTAGCTGAGACTTTTTCAGGTTGACATGTAAAATTGCTCTTTTCTTAAAGGTAGTGCTTCCATTGTAGGTCTCTATTCCTGCTGTTGATCAGGCAGAGGGGTCAACAAGATATTGAACTGGTCCTACTTTGTATTCTTTAAAAATATAGTAATTGGAAGAGGGAGTCTCTGTCACCCTCACTCTGGCATCCCCATATCTGTCCTATTTGGTACTTTATTTAAATTTGAGGCAAAGACTTTCGTTATAAGACCGCGTTACAATGTGCTGTCAAGTGTGGGCAGAAGGTTGGGAAAGAGAGAATCCTGTGGCCATCATTCAGATGACGGGGCAAGGCCCGTCCAAGACTTAACTGTTGTGACACACATATATGAATGACCGTGTGTGAGAGAGATGCAAGTAGCTCCAAATCAAATTTTATTGCATATATTTTTCTTCATGTTTTTATTAGCTATAATTTATTGAGTGCCTACCAACTGCTAGCTGTTCATAAGTGTTTAACACATGCTTTTAAAATTTATTAAATGAATACAACCGCACAAAGAGGTAGGTGCCAGCACTGCTTTCCAGGTGAGGTAACTGAGTTGTGTGAAGTTTGAGTCACTTACCTAAGGCCACACAATTAAGTGAAAAAGCTGAGATTTCTGTCTTATGCCACCTGAAATGGATGGAGCATCAAGATCATTTTATTGTTGACAACTAATGTGTTTTTACAAGGGGGTCTAAAGCTGTGTTACACTCAGGAAATCAGATGACAAGTACTGCCAATGGCTTTTTGTTTTATTCCTCCTAGTAGGCTTCAACCCCGGAGTGATCCCCCATTCACCCTGCCTTGCTGATCTCTTTTCTCTCCACCTGGAGACTTAGTCTTTCAGACTAAGCATTATTTATAGCCCCACACACACCAAGCCCACTTTGTGTAGAGCACAATCTGCATACTAACACAAACCAAAAAGTTGTGAAGCTACTATATTAGCCAGGGATGAGTGAAGGCATCTTAATGGAAAGATTGTAAACATAGGGACACCTGTGTCTCCTAGTTCACCTCTCTTTGTACCCTCATATTTTTAAAATATTTTATTTATTTATTTTTAGAGAGGCGAAGGGAGGGAGAAAGAGAGGGAGAGAAACATCTATGTGTGGTTGCCTCTCATGCACCCTCACTGGGGACCTGGCCAAAATCCAGACATGTGCCCTGACTGGGAATCAAACTGGCAACCCTTTGGTTCACAGGCTGGTGCTCAATCCACTGAGCCACACCAGCCAGGGCTGTACCATCATATTTTATATGTCATTTTAATATATCATCATCTCATGTAAAAACATACGTCTACTCAACCAACTAACCAATTTAACCAACACTTTGCCCTGTGTCTGTAAAGCAGGCCAACTCAGGGCTAGTCGGCTACTCAACTGTAGGGCCCCTTCCGTGGGGTGATGAATGGTTACCAAGAACTATTTGTGTTTGTTGTGGTACCTGTTTAATGTGCTTGCACATATTTCAGTAATTGTGAAATAAATGTAGGAAAAGCAAGGGTAAAAAAAAGGGGGAGCCCTGGCTGGTATAGCTCAGTGGATTGAGCACGGGCCTGCGAACCACGTGATCGCTGTTTGATTCCCAGTCAGGGCACATGCCTGGGTTGCAGGCCAGTTCCCAGCAGGGGACGCACGAGAGGCAACCATACGTTGATATTTCTCTCCTTCTCTTCCCCTCTAAAGAAAAATAAACAAATAAATCTTTTAAAAAAAACTGATGAAATAAAAGACAAGAGAAAAATTTTTTTAAAAAGGGAAATAATCAGACAAAAATCTGGATGCAGTCCAAACCCAGAATGACTCCTAAGTGTGTAAGTTCTCTCTGTACTTAAAATCAAACACCTGCCCCGTTGGATAATTATTTACTCGTGAAAGTTTTTAGTACACTTCCATCAGTGAGCTCTTATTCAAAGGAAGTGTCTTAGGCCTGTATCACAAGATTGGTAAATAGGTCAGTCTCTGAGGAGGTCCTATTTTACTTTGAAGAACAAGGGCTGAGAATGTGAGTGTGACATCAAGAACACACACACACAACTGTAATATTGGAACCCTGGACCAGGGTACCCTTGTGTCCCATACTGGATCCAAACCACAAAGAGCTTCACCTGAGCACTTGACAGGCAACTTTGTTGACACCCCAACCTTTTGAAAAAGGTTATAAACATTAAACCCCCTTTTAGGACATATGTTAGATTGAATATAAAATGATGTAGTTATCTTTTCAAGAGCAGAAATATAGTTATTTAGAATCCCTTTATGCAAATACAAAAAAGCTATGGCTTTAGAGAAACTATGATTTGTACAAAAAGTCATTATAATATCTGCATTTCATTGAAGGTTATTTTCTTGCTCATCCTTCATCAAGTAATTTCACTTATGTAACTATCCTAGACAAATTATTTATAGTTTTAATATTAACTTTATCATTTTGATATTGCAATTGGACAAATATTTGCTCCATGCAGGTTAGTTGTTTTGCATCACAAAAATCATGTGAATATGCAGTTAAAAGAGCTAAGCTACAGCAGTTGCGTAGGGCCCCTTCCTCCCTCAAGACAGTGCACCGTACACTGTGAACTCAGGCCAGGGCATTATTTGTCCATGGGCAGTTCACTGAATGCAGATAAGGGAAGAATATAAAAGCTACATCCTGGGGTCAGCCAGGTGAACCACGTAAACAGATTTTCAAGCCAAAGTTGCCAGACCGAGAAGTAAAATCCAGGTATATGGCTGCAGGAATGAGATGATAGCTGAGACGTTCACAATGGAGCTGGGAGAGGTGAAATGGAGAAAAATTCTCTGAGAAGAAGCAGTGGATGCCATAGATCTCTCTGAGGCGTCCAAGGCCTCACACTGTTTAGGAGGTGCTTCCACACACTCCCCACTGGCCTGAAAGGCCGTGGGTCATTTCCCAGCTAAAACCATACTTTTCCGTTTCCCCTGGGTTTGTGTACCTGATTCTAACTTTGTGGAAACACTGCTGGCTGGGCATGGGTGAAATGGAAATGGGTATCGAAGCATGGGTAGGTGGGTCCTGAGAGGGGATTATGCCCAAATGCATAAATATGACAGATAAGTTCCTCCACTGCAGAGAAGCCCATCTCCAAGCAAACCACCCATCAATCCCCAAACCACTTTTCTTTTTTTATTTATTTTATTTTATTGTGATTCAAGTAGAGTTGGCGGCCTTTACCCCGCACCTCTCACCCCCACCCTAGCCATCCCCACCTCCCTCCCCCATTCCACCCCTCCTTGGTTTTGTCCATGTGTCCTTTACAGTTTTTCCTTAAAACCCTTCCCCCTTTCCCCCTCATTGTCCCTCTTTCCCCTTCCCCCTGGTTACTGTCCGTTTGTTCCTAATTTCAATGTCTCTGGTTATATTGTGCTTGCATGTTTGCTTTGTTGATTAGGTTCCAGTTAAAGGTCCCAAACCATTTATCTTCACAATCACATTTTTAATATGAAATAGGACATATCGACAAAAGGCAGGTATATCAAGTTAACCAATAACAATGAAATGATCAATCATATACCCAACACCAAATTCAGAATAGGATATTAGTACTTCAAAGGCCCTGTATCAAATGTTCTATTGATCTATTTATGTTTTTCCCTTTTACAGTCTCTTAATCTAGTGAATTTTATTACAGTTTGTGTTGATATGGAAATATTTTCTGGGTTGATACCGATTCAGTAATGATGATTTTTTTCAACAAGACTGAGCTCAGGTTGTCGGTAGTTTATCTGTGAGTAGAGCATCTGTAGTCATGAGATGTGCCTAGAACTTGACATCCTCTACTCTTTGGAAGGAGGACACTCTACACAGTCCATAATTAAAGGACTGGAGATTTATGCTCCCCCTCCTTAAGGGAGGGGAATTTACATAAATTATTTGGAATTCTTCTGCACAGGAGACTTGTTTCTTCTCCCTTAATTATTTGTTTATTTAATCACTTATTTACATCACTGCTAACTAATGTATATTTATTTGGTACTTTGGGTTCCAATTCAATATTGTTATTTTTTTGTTACTCAAGTGTTATCTTCTGTGTTCCTTGGACGTACCCAAATCATTGTGCTATTTTGTTTTGTTTTTTCTGAACACTTCCTTTCTTTCTGGCACTACAAGATGCCCCAGGCTCACTGTGTATGTATATTTTCAGCACCAGCCCTAGGATCAGCCGTTTCTCCAAGGAGTCCAGTCCTGTAACTTTACATACGCTATTTTAAAAACTTTTGCTATTAAGGTCATTGTTATTGTCAAATAAGTTGGAGGAAGTATTCCTTCTTTTTAGCTCCTGGGAAAGTTGGTTTATTGTTGGAGTTCTTTGTTATTTCATGTTTCCTGGAACTTTCCTGCAAAGCCGTCTGATTTTAATGTGTGTGTGTGTATGAGTGTGTGTGCATGTCTTTGGTAGAATAATATAAACTACTGATTCTGAATTTTAATGGCTGTCCAGTCTTTCGAATAGAACCAGTTTATGCAGGTTGGATTCTTCTAGAATTTTTTCCCATTTCACCTTATATTTTCATTTTATTAACAACATTATTCATAACATAGTTTTATCTTTTTAATTACTGTAGTATCTGTAGTTATAGCATTTATATCCTTCCTAATAGTGTCTACTTTGCCTTCTCTATTTATGACCAGAAATTTGTACAAGTTATTAGTATTTACAAGTAATTGTTTTGGGGAGGGCTTTGTTGGCCTCTGAACTTTTGCTTCTATTTGTGATCTTTATTATTTACTTCCCAACATTTTGAGGATGTGTATTATCCTGTGCCTTTGTAATTCTTAGTTTGGATGTCGGGTTAATTATTTTAAAATGATGTTTTTTTCTAATAAGCATACTGAAGGCTATAAAAGTTCCTACAGCTATTACTTTAGTTATATTCTAATTTTGAGATGTATGAATTTGGTCATTTAGTTTGAAATATTTTATAATTTAATTATGACTTTTTTCTCTAATTCAAGGGTTATATAAAGGTGCCTTTAAATTTCCCAATTCATTCATTCTTATTACATGTGGATAAGATTCTAGGGACTTCTCTAGTTACTAGAAATATAACAATAAATAAAGTAGAATAAAAACCATAGGCTCTAGGAGTTTACATTCTAGTGAAGGGAGACAGATGCTAAAGTTAGTAACATTTTAGAGAGTGTGAAATGATTTAGAGAAAAATGAAGTCAGAACAAGTGATAGAGAATGAGTCGTGGATAGGGTGTTGAAGATTTTAGTAAAAGGACCTACAAGAGATGAAGGAGTCCCTGAATGTTTTATTACCTGCATGAAGGATCCTGGCAGAAGAAACAGCAAGTTGACTAGTTCAGAGGCTGCATCACTCTTAGTGTGTTAATGGGAGAGCAGAGACAAATGTACTTGGTACACACTAAGTGGCGGAGGGGAGAGATGAGATTAGGGAGACAAAGTTTTCTTTGGAAAAGTTTGAGCTGGAGGGCTAGGTGGGTGGGCTTTGTGGGCTACTGGAATGGTATGGCTTTGGACTTTCACTTATAGTATGATGTAAAGCCATTGGAGAAATCTGCCTAGAGGTATGACTCACCCAGGTTAGGTTTTCTCGGGATCACTCTCGTTGTGAACTTGAAAATAGACTGGCTAGGGACCAAGGGGAAGCAAGGAGGGAAAAATGTATTGCCATTTACTTTGTAGACTAGGATGTAATCAGTTTTCATAATGTTCCTCAAGTTCTTGCAAAAAAATCTTTAATCATTGTATGCAATGTTACATATACATTCATTAGATCAAACTGATTCATTGTGGTATTCAAATCTTCTATATTCTTGCTAAGTTTTTATCTGTTTGACCCATGAGTCACTATAGATGTACTAAAATCACCCAATGGGATAGAGACTTTGTAATTTCCCATTAGGTCTTTCAGTTTGTGCTTTACACAGTTTGAGATTATATTATGAAGTCCATATGAGTTAAGAATCACTATTATCTTCTGGCAAACTGAAACATTTGATCAGTATGTAGAGCTCTCTTTACCCTCAATAATGCAGTACTAGGGAATTTGACAGGTGGTATGACAGAGAGATGGATAAAACACAATCCCTGAGCTATTTTCTAATATTCCCCAGTTGTTGATTTCTATTCTGACAACCAGGGACTATATATTTAAAAGCTTGGGGAATTTGATCATCAAAAATCAGAACCATTTATAAAATACTGAAAATATAAACTCATTGACAAGAGAAGTTTATTTTCTATTGAGGATTTAGGTGGAGAGAAATGGCAACATGTTACCTCTACATTTAAAGAACTTTCTGTTAATGTACACAAATGCGACTCATTTGTATATGTTGATTTTGTATCCTGTAAGTTTGTTGAATTCATTTATTAGTTTTAACTGTGTATGTGTGTATAATATTTAGGGTTTTCTACATGTAAGATTGTGTCACCTGAGAACAGTAGTGTAGGGTAGTGGAGTCAGTCTGGCTTCCTCACCCAGGTGTCTGGGTAACTAAGGGAAGCAGTGTTCCCATAGCCTTGTAGAAGAAGCCTGATAAATTATGTTCTGTTAGCCTTGAGACTGGGTCTAACAAACTGTTCTCATAACATGAAGTGGGTTTGCATACATAGAATTATGTTATGTTATGTTATGTTATGTTATGTTATGTTTTGTTATGTTCTGGCATTTTTCGAGCTTTGTTCCCCTCTAGTACTTAAACAAGTAGGGGTTTCTCACTAGTTAGCGACATGCAGCTTGCAGCATCTGTGGCCTGCCCACCTGTGAATAAAGGTATGTCAAGCACCCACACAACTTTATGCATTTTCTTCCATGTCCCAGGAGCAAGAGTGGATCTGCCCAGCCTTGATCAGCTGCAACACAAGTAAATATAATGGTTTTGAAATGCCGAGTTTTCAGGGGACCTGACACCACAACATTAGTTGTAAAAGTTCATCTCAATCAGTGTATAATGAATTTTTTTCTATTGCTCTATCCAGGGAAAGAAGTACATTGAGCTTGAATTTCAATGAATCAGAAGAACTGACATCAAACCGTATCTAAGTAGAAATGATGATGTGTCATTTCTATTCATTGATTTTAATTACTGTGATTTCTATTTATGGATGTTTCTGCACCAATAAATATAAGTAAAGTTCAAGTTCCAAGTCCCCAAAAGATTTTTTACAGCACTCTAAATAGACAAGCATTGTGTAGTATGAAGGGAAATGTCATTGCTGCCTTAGGGAAGTATTTCTTTTAAAGACTTTATAAATGAGATTAATAGTTAACCAAGAGCAATATCATCTCACATTTAAAAAAAAGTTTTTTCAATATCATTCCCTTCATCCTCACAATACTGACACAGAGATGGCTATAGTAATTTCCTTTTAATAAGATAACAAAAAACTATGGTACATTTACACAATGGAATTCAATGGAAAAGAAGAAGGAACTCCTACCCTTTGCAACATCATGGATGGAACTAGAAAGCATTATGCTGAGCGAAATAAACCAGGCAGTGAAAGACAAATACCATATGATATCACCGTTAACAGGAATCTGAACAACAAAACAAACAAGCAAGCAAAATATGACCAAAGATGCTCAAATACGGAACAGGCTGACAGGGACCAGAGGGGAGAGGGGAGAGAATCATAGGGGAAAAGGGGATGGACTCATATGAACAAGTATAAAGGACACATGGAAAACAACTAAGGGTGGGGGGTGGAAAGGGGAGGGAGGCTGGGAGCACTGGGGAGGGGCAGGGCTGGGAATATAAGACAGAAAACTGTACTTGAACAAGAATTAAGTAAAAAAGATAACTTAAAATGTATATTACATTTTAAGGTTTCTTTTTTAAAGATTTTATTTATTTATTTTTAAAGAGGGGAAGGGAAAGAGAAAGAGAGGGAGAGAAACATCCATGGGCAGTTGCCTCTCATGTGCCCCCTACTGGGGACCTGGCCGGCAACCCAGGCATGTGCCCTATCTGGGAATCGAACCGGCGACCTTCTGGTTCACAGGCTGGCACTCAATCCACTGAGCCACACCAGCCAGGGCTTAAATTTTCTTTTAAGATTATATTTGTTAGTCTTTTCTATTTATAAAACAATCAAAACACCCGTAGCCTGTGAATCTTTTTATAACTTCCACCAGTAGGAATTTCAGAGTCACTGGTTTCATGTAAATCTTAGGAAACTGATATAATCTATCCAGAAAAACTGCTGACTATAAAGTTAAATATGTAAGTGGCAATTTGCAGATCATGAGCCAACCATCCATTGAATTCCACAATCACACAACAAAGAAACACCTGCCTGAGAAGCACAGCAGGCAAATAAGCAGCTGGTGCTATGCTCTTGGGAGTTGCTTCGAGTAAAACAATCCCTGGTTCCACTGAGGCAGAAAGATATGTTCTTTCTTGTAGCTGTTATTCTGTTCCCTAGAAATGCAGTTATATTTATAATTTTTTAAATAAGTGGATTAAAAATATCTCCACATTTATTAACTGGCACATTTTGAATGCCTAGCAGTCTTTCAAATTTGCTAAAATTGTCGCTTACTTATTTACTGGCTGACTGATTGCTCGTGAAACTTTTATTTTTTCTCCAGTCATTTAAGCTTCTAGTTTATTTTGAAAATCATCATCAGATAAGGTAATATTCAGTGAGTTATAGGATTTGAATTCAAAATGATCTTTTCAAGCTATGACACACTAATTCCTGGTAAGATCTTGAGTTAGAAACTCAAGTAGCCTCACAGTTTTCTTTCTTATCTACAAAGTAGGGTTGCTATGATTATTAAATGCACACGTCCATGATATAATTGCTGACAATATATTAGGTGCTATTTTCTGCTAAAATACCTTAGAAATAGCCAGAGATAATAACTGAATCTGAAGGGTTTCTTAAGGATCACTTATTCAATCCTACATTTAACTGGTGAGGAAATTAAGTGAATTGATGGTGATTACAAAATTAGTGGCAGAATTAAAGTTTGGATCTAGATTTTTTTAAAGGTTTTATTTTTTTCAAATTTAGTTTTAGAGGGGAAGAGAGGGAGAGAGGGAGTGAAACATTGATGTGAGAGGGAAACATGTATCTGTTGCCTTTTGCACATGCTCAGACTGGGAACTGAACTGACAACCCAGTACCTTGAGTGGGAATGGAACTGACAACCCTTTGTTTCGTGGGACAGCACCCAACCCACTGAGCCACACAGGTCAGGGCTGGATCTATATTTCTTAATCAATGTTCTAATTTTCATGAACATTTCCTAATTCTATCTCATAAGGAGAATTTTTCTTAGTTGGAAAAAGGAATATAAATAGTTAAAAGCAGTTGCTGACTAGTCATGGCAATTTATAGTGGCAATATCAGTTTTATGAATAAAGAACCCAATAAATAAATATTATAGTAACTATGGATGTTAGATGTAGAACAGGATAAAGTGGCCAGATGGTTCATTTCAATGTAAAAATCTTTTTCTTGCCTATTTCAGGACTTCAAAAAAATTTAAAAGAAAGCATTTTCTTCTCTGATTTAAGAGGAGAAACACCAGCATAGCAAAAGTGCAACTGTTGAGAGTGAAAAGGGTTGGGTTGGGTTGGGATAAGGTTAAAATTACAACCTCATAAAATTTTATCTTGTAACAAAGAGGGGATGGAGCTGTTCTGAGTTTTCTATGGAAAAAGTAAATACAAACAATTAAATAAAAGTATTCCAAATTATTTTGAAAGGTAATGACTTCTGCATTGCTATAGCAAGTATGTGTAATACTTGTTATGTTCATTACAAATTCAAAATATAGATTAGTTGCTCCAGTACCATCCTTATACTAGGTGTCATTCACAATACTGAGCATGTTACACATGCAGAGTTCAATTACCTCTAGAGCTATCCTATGAGGTATGTACCATCTCCACTTTTTGGTTGAAGAAATTTAGGTTCAAGCTAGTTAAGTTGTTTATTGAAATCACAGAAAGTTTTATACTCGTTTTCTTTTTTAAAAAAATACTGGGTTATAATTTGGTGAGGTCATTGTGCCTCATTTAGGCCATGGAATAGTTTAGCAGAAGCTTCACTCCCGCTCACTCCCACGAACAGGCCATGGCTTAGAGCAGTGTGGTGGACTCTGTCCAGCAGAGTCTGCCTGTTGTGACTGAAGACGAGAATAAATGCACAGGCAACAGCAATCCTGTGGAGAAAAAGGAGACGGCATGGCTACTCTTTCATGGGGAGAGTGCCTATGAATGCTTCAGCCACTCTCTCAAGAGGGGAGAGCCCTGACCCTTGCATAGACAGGCTTTTATTTTTTTCCTGGGGTCTTACATCAGAGAAAGATTTATTATCTATTGCATAGAATATTATTGTCTACATTTTAGGTGCAATCAAGGAAATGAAAATAACATGCAGAGGGGAATGGCGATGAGATGATTAGCTCTGTCCCTGGGAAAATTCACACAGGCTTTGGAAATTACCTTGAAGATAGACAATACACATTTGTTGGTTCAGACCAGGGTGATGGAGTTTTAGCAAGAGCAAGCCATAACAGTCTGTATGCATTTTCTAGGCCTGATTCCCATGGGAAAACTCAGTTTGAAGGTATGGCTCCTGCCCACCACTTTGCTTCTGTAGGTTTTCTATACAGAGCTGAATCACATTTGCCAGGCCAAGACAAACTAGTCTCCTACAGAGCAGAACTAGGGCTGAATTCAGCCAGCAAGAACCTATGTAGCAAAAATTATTAACATTTAGAAATCCTACCATACTGCTTGGTAATTTGAACTTCCAAGTGGATCTCCTGTATGCCTTACGCCAACCTGCCTGATACCTTCTTACCTGGAAATTCCTAGATTTTCCCACAATGTGGCAGGGCAGAAAGCATAGCTGGAATAGCAGAAGGTGACTATACTCTGATTAGGGTTTTGCCCAGCAGCAGAAAAATGTTGGGTGGAAAACTGACTACCTCCTGCTTTCTCATCCCACTGGCCAAATCAAAGGACAAGAAGGTAGTGTAGCATATGACATCTGTAGAGGTCAGCCTCCTGAGGCACAGAACCGCACAGAGCACATGGAATATAACCAGCATGGTAGTAGAATAGATCATTACAGAAATTCAAATGAGGAGTTTTAAAGCGATAAACTAATCTGAAATTCTGGCACAGCTGAGTGTGTGGCCCTATGTTCATGTTTGATATAAGAACTGCAAAGTAAGAGAAAAAAAGCAGGGGATTTAGATTTCAGGTCTTTCATGGGCTAGTAGGTTTATGCTGTAGTTGTTTCCCCTTCTGATCGAGAGGTTTCTGTAATAACCCTTCTGTGGTCTATGTAGATGCAGGGCCCTGAATTTATCTTTCATTTGCCAACTGTTGGAAAATGTCGACTCTAACTTCACTTCCACTAACAGTCACATTGAGGAAGTGGGAACATCTGCTGAAGAGATGGCTTTATGGTAAGAGTCCTTGTAGCTGGACTGTAGGGCTATTGGCTTTCCAGAACCACAGAATGTTGAGAGGCATGGCTGCTTTTTAGACAAGCCAATTTGAGAAGACCTTATTTTCTCTTGCTGAATAAGTAATGTACATGTTTTTGTTGAGTTTTTACGAAGAGACAAAAATACACAGTATTTATAAACATCTTTCACGTAAATATATGTAGATTCTTATGGTAAGTCTTCTAAGAGGATGATGTAAGCCTGATATGAAAGCACAGTAATATAGAAGCCTGAGTATAAAAAAGGAGGAATTTGAATATTTTTCTATTCTGATAGGAATTTTCTTGCACGAGAATATCACCGGAAACTGTATATGATGAGGGAATCCAGGGTCCAGTGAAAAGCCACGTAAATGTGTCAGACCCCTGTGTAAACTCTGTGTTCTCACTGTACTTCCACTAAGTTCTATACAGCTGCCTAATTGATTGTTTAATGACATTATCTCCATGTATTGGTACTTTAGGGCTGCTATAACAAAATTCCAGACTAGGTGGCTGAAATGACAGACATGTATTTTCTCACAGTTCTGGAGGATAGAATTGTTCAACCTATAGGCAGGTTTGATTTCTACTGAACCACTGTCTTTGGCTTGTAAATGACTGTCCTCTTGCTGTAAACTAACATGAACATTCCTCCCTCAGAGTTGTTTGTGTGCTAATCTCCTCTCCTTATAAGGACACCAGTCATATTGGATTAGAGCCCACCCTCATTGCCCCACTTTAACCTTTTAAAGACTATTTTTAAATACAGTCACATTCTATTTACTGCAGGTTCGAGCTTCAACATACAAACTTTGGGTGGACGCTATTCAAAACCTGTACATTTCTTTCTTTTACTGTGGTGAGTATTTTCCCCCTGGGTATATAGAGAAGAAAGCATGTAACGTTTGGAGTTTTTGGCAGTCAGTCAACTTGTGATGATGGAGGGGAGCCAAGTCAAAGAGAATGTTGCAGAAGGAGAGAAGTGAAAAGGATCAGGGTTCTTATAGGCCCCGTTGATCCCTTGAACCAAACCATCCTTGATATCCATCCCATATCTGGACTATGTAGCTTTGTAAATCAGTAAGTTTCCTGTATTGTTTGAGCCATAGTCAGCTGGTCTTTTTGCAGCTGAATATATTCTGATACAAGGCAGTAATGCTTTGTGCTTTCTGATCTTTCAGAGATAACTTCCTATCAAATCAACAAATGTTTATTATTTATCTACTGTGTATGTAACAGTCACTGTAATAGGTTCACGGGAGGAAATATTATACAAACTAGATAACTCTTGCCTTCTTTGCTTATAGTCTAGTGCGGGAGACAACCTTTCATGAAATAATCACACAAATAAATGTAAAATTTCAGCCTTTAATGAGAACAATAAAAGTAATATACTCAAGGTTATAAAATACTATAAAAGGAGGAGCTCACTTAGCACTTATTCCAGTTAAGGTTTCCCTAAGGAGGGGAAATCTACTGAGGGATTTGGAAGAAAAGTACCAGTTAACCAGGAAACAGAAAAGAACAATATGGGCAGAGTGTCTGAATCAGGAAAGAAGATGGTGCAGCATTTAAGGAGCTAAATGAATGCTGGGGTGGGTGGCTCACATAGATTATGTAGGAGAGGTGTGGCATGGCACTCTGTTTTCAAACAACACTTGTAAAAGAATCTGAGCTCTGGGATTTCTCCAATCCTAGTTAAAAACAAAATAGTTGCCATTAGATCGTGAACCTCTTATCCCCATGGTGAGACAACAGAAACTTCTTGTTATAAATTTTATGCTGAAAATGCTATAGACATTTCTTTCTCCATTTTTACCTAGAAGATATGACATATTTAAGGTACATAAAGATTAGTGCAGGATAAATATGTGCACATATTTATGAATACATGTGTGTTGGTTACATGTGTATATTTATAAATGTGTACATGTATAGCAAAGGCACTAAGTAAAGGTTCAGCTCTGTCCATGCTATGAGGCCAGGCCTAAGCAAATATATACAGTCACCTTCAGAAACCATTATTATAAAGAAATTTTCCTCTACTTGTCAAAAGGTTATTTTAGGATAAATGGAACATTTACCAAATTATTTAAAGTTTACTGCAAATGTCAGCATCAGTCCTTTCTGGCTCCTTCTCTCTGGACTCCCAGAAGAGCATTTTAGGCCTGTCTATCTTTCTGCCAAGAGTCGAATTCCAAGAGCAGAGAGAATTCATGGTATGAACAAAAAACAAACTTTGAACTGACTCTGAGTAGCAGACACTTAATTTCTTGCCTCAAAGAAATCAATTTGTAGACTAAGTATTCCTTATAGAAAATTTCTGCAACATTTGCTTCCAGGTTTATTGTGCAGGATATCAACAAGTCAATCTGATGAATGTAGCAGAAGATTCAGCAAAAAGAACTATTTGAGAAGACAGTATTAGATAATGCCTTTACAGATAGTTACAACCTCCCCAAATTTAATAACATGGCGGATATGTTCTGATAAAATACTTTAGCTATTGTATGCTGTGAAGTAGAAGGAAGTGTAAGAAGCCACACTTTCTCTTAAGTATGTTATAATATACTTGTGAGTCATACAATACTATGTTACATTTAGTTATATAGGTAAATCTGAGAGGAGTTAAGGTACACAAAATGTTGAAATAACAGTTCAAAAGTAGGATAGAACAAATGCTGCCTAGCAGGGCAGGATTAATTGATAAATGAATCCTCGCAATCAGTCGTTAGGTTGATTCAGAGAAGAAAGCCTTTTTTCAGCTATAGAAAGCAGTGTCTGATTATTGAGAACTGACAGAACTTGAATTTAACAAATAGAAGAGGCTTATTAATCAGGATTAAACTTGGCTGCTAGCTGAAGAAAACCCTGTAAACAGTAGCTCTTGCACGTGTGCAAGGAACAGGGAATCCATGGTGTTAGCAAGCACCCAAGCTGCTTTGATCTTCCTGTTTTACCCCATGTGGTATGTATGGTTTTCATCTTTATGGTCACAAGGTGGCTGCTGCACTTCCAGCCATCATGTCTCCCAATTTTCTAGGTAGGGAGACAATAGAAGAGTAAAATGAAAAGGAATTGTTTCTTCTCCTTATGATAATTTGCATTTTCATTTTTTGATGACAACCTTCCCTAAGGAGTTTTGTGTGGAGATTTTCACATGGCCACCCATAGCCGCAAGGGTGGCTGGGATCTCAAGTATGTTCCTTTCTACCTTCAATAGTAGGAAAAACTGAGGGAGCGTGAATTAGTATAGTTGTCCAGTGAGCCTACATATAGGATCTGTCTCAAGGATAACTCATCTCAGGACATAATCTGCAGGTCTGAACTAAAGAGGAAGGAAAGCATGGTAACTGAACCTTATTAGTTGAAATACAGGAAACAGTAAAAGAATAGTGATGGGAAATACTGCAAAGATGGTTGGGGCCTGTGCTAGGTTGAATAGTGTCTCTCCAAAATTCATAACTACTTGTAACCTCAGAATGTGAACTTATTTGGAAATAGGGTATTTTAGATGCAATCAAGTCAAGATGGGGTCAAACTAGATTAGAGTGGATGTTAATCCAGTAATTGGTGCTCTTGAAAGAAGAAGAAAATTTGGACACAAAGACACACATAGAGGGAAGTTGATGTGAAGACAGACACAGAGGGAAGATGGCCATGTGATGATTGAGGCGGTAATTGGAATTATGCAGCTGCAAGGCAAAGAATGCCAAGAATTGCTGGCAACTACTAAAAACCAGGAACAGCTATGGAGGGAATCCTCTCCTAGACACTTTAGAAAGAGCATGGCTCTGCTGACACCTTGATCTTTGACATCAAATGTTCAAAGCTGGGAGAGAATATATAAGATCTGTTTGGAAAAAGTCTAGCCATTGTTAATATAATGATAATGGTTTGTGCCACATCGATGTAGCATGGCAACCAAGGTGAGTTGACTGGAATATGCATGAATGAACAATGATGACTTCACTGTATTAGTCAATGTGGGCAGTGGATGCTGTTGGATGAGCACATGTATTGTCATGCTCATCCATGACATCAGTCATTCAAATGACTGAGTGAGTGGAGCAACAAATCTGCATCAAATTTTGCAAGAAGCTTGAACATTCCCCCCATGGAAAATATTCAGATGATTCTGAAGGACTTCAGGCATAATGCAATGAGTGCAGTGCAAATAAAAATGTGGCACAAATGCTTCAAAGATGGTCAAGAATCTGCTGAAAGTGATCCACATTCCGGAAGGCCTGCAATAAGCAGAACACCTGAGAATGTTGAATGTGTATGAACTGCAATCAACAAATATCAGCAACTAGCAGTGCAAGAACTAAAACCTGATCTGGGGATTCCAAAAACTACTGTGTCCAAAATTTTGACACAGGGTCTTGGCATGAAACTATCATGGCAAAATTCATTCTGCAGCTTCTGCTACCAAAGCAGAAGGAACATATGATGGAGCAGCTGATGGTGATTCCAACAAAGGATTTTGCAGAGTGGTTTGAACAGTGGAAGGGATGCTGGGAGAACTGTGTGAAAACTGGGAGACATGATGGCTGGAAGTGCAGCAGCCACCTTGTGACCATAAAGATGAAAACCAAGGTGCCTACTTTGAAGGAGACTGAGGCATCATTGTCCTATATACAATGTTTCTGTATCTTATATCTTCTTCAATAAATATCTCTTTTATACAATTCATGGCTGGAACTCATATCTATGCTGTTTCAAGCCAGTCAGTTTATGCTACTTTGTATGGCAGCCCAAGGAAACTAATGCAGGGTCCTATTTTGAAATTCATGGACTAGAATTTATTCTAGTTTATTCTCTCTCTCTCTTTCTAAATCTTTCCAGATTTATTCCCTCATCTTTATTCCCTCTCTTTCTAAATCTTTCCAGATTTAGAATTCAGTCATTATACTGTCGACTACTATCTCAAAAGTGTCCTTCAAAATATTGGAAGATGTACTGCAAAAAAACAATTTTGATGAACCAATAAGTTTGGAAAATACTTTATATCTTAACTCCAACTTGGAAATTCACATTGAGTTTTTGGGATACCAAAGGTTATGAGTAGAGAAACTCTGTTTACCCTGTGTTTTCCAAGTATATTTGATCACAAATTCATTTTTTTAACCAAACACCATGCAACCTATCCAGAAACACATGTGTTCTGAGGATCTTGGGTGAGAAATGCTAATGTAAGGAATGACAGGTCCCCAAAGGAGTGGTATTGATACAGAGAGACCTGATCAGATCACTGGGGAAGAGTAGGAAGGGGTTAAAGCAGGAGGTAGCCCGAGGCAGTGTTAAACAGTTTAGAACAGGATTGGCTGAGAAGCTGAATACCTCCAGAAAGTGAGGAATTATGGGCCAGAAGATTTAAAATAAAAAGAGGGCAGACACTGACCCTCTGGCTCTCTTCCACAAGAATGCCAGGATGATCCTGCTGCAGCTTCCTGGTTTCCCAAAGAACAGTAATTTGGATGGATTTTGTATGGGAGAGGAAACCCTGGTCCCAGCCTTGGGTCAGGCTGACTTGGCAGAGGGTGGCAGGGTTATTCTTCATTGGATGTTCTAGAGAAGGGGTCCCCAACCCCTTAGCTATGGCCTGTTAGGAACCAGGGGACACAGCATGAAGTGTGTGGTGGCCAAGCAGCTCCCGAGCTCTACCTCCTGTCTCTTTCCCCCACCCCCTGTTGTGTCAAGATTGCTTTCTATGAAACCAGTTCCTGGGGCCAAAATGGTTGGGGACCACTGCTCTAGAGGGGACAGCCTCCGAGGCAGAAGACTGCCTTTCTTTCAAAATTGTGTAGCTTTTGTATCTTATGTTGTTTTCATTTGTAAACTAATCTTATACAAATAAGATAATTAAAAAACTAACATAAGGAATGATCAGAGAACTCAGCAGTTAAAGCCTTTATTGATAGGCTTAAGTGACTAATTCATGTGGAAAGGTGTTATTGCAAAATTGTGTAGCTTTTGACGAAAGACTTCTTCCCTTTATCACCAAAACTTTGCCTCTGGAATTTTGCCCAAAGGGTGGTGGCAGGCAGTGGGACCCCACTTGCTGCTGGGTAACAGTATGATCAGTGTTATATTTAGGAAAAGAAATTCTGCAGAAATGGGTAAGAAAAGTATAGAGGAGAGGAGCTTGAGGCAGAGAAAGGAGGCATATGTGAGCAGGGAGGGTGGTTGTGACAAGAAAAAGATTAAAGGTAAAGAGATAACCAAGTGGGAACTCCCCAAAGTCCTGGGGACCTTGGCTGGACCACTGTCTCCTATTTACAAAACAACAACTACAGTATTAGATACATCTTTTTAAAGTGTGAAATTGCTTTTGTTAAATTTTGGATTAGTGCTTATTGTAGCAGTGTAGGAGTTTTGTTATTTTTTCCTTCAGTTTGTTTCTTTTACCCAAATCTATATAAAATTTATTTTCTATTGTATCTCAATGTGATATTTCTGATTGCACATGCTCAAGAATTTAGCCAATGTGTTAAGCCTTGCAAAAAGCAGATGCAAGGCATTAAGGAGAATGGGTTCTGGAAGGAAAATGTGATCCTAAAATCCTTAAGTGTAAGGACCAGTGGCTAAGGAGGTATCAACCTCCATGGCATCCCTACCTCACCTCGATACTCCATTCCACCTCACCCACCCAAAGTCAACTAGAACTGCTTGATGCCTTACCTCCATCAGAGGCCAGTGTGAATTTTTCTCATCACCACAGTTTCTGGAAGTGGTTATGACATTCCAAAAATCTGCAATTGAAGAATTAAGATAAAATTTCCATCAAGAGGCTAGGAAGGAGAAAAATGCCACATAAGTTTGGAAATTTCCCATTTTCCAATGATAGGTGGCATTTATTTCTAAGTTAGGTTTAGTATCAGTAAGTTAGTTTGAAAGGTTTATCTAAAAAGTGTCATAAACTCCTTTCTTCTAATATATCCCTTACTTAGAATCTATGTAAAAGTTGTAACAGAATATTCTATCTAGGCTTTGATGACAGGTAATGATCTGGAGCTTTTGTTACCACCCCACCTAACACTTCTGTGCTATGGTGCTCACTCCAGGTTCAGTGCTGTAGATTTTTCTATTTCTACTTGAGGGCAAAACTGAATAAGAAATGGTGGTTGCCTTTTAAATCAAGGTAACATTTAGAAATGATTTAAGAATCTTGGTTGATGAGACACAGACTTTTAAGATCCAGTCATTAGGTTTGTTTTTATCTTTTTCAGGTTTGAAACAGGTTCTAAATAATGTTCTACCACCCTGTTATAAAGCACTTATAAATGGCATTGCATAGAATTATTTACATGTCTCTTGAACATGATAAAACACTTCTTATAATAAATTATTATGGAAAAGACAGTGCTATTAATCATCCATTAAATGTTAATAACATTTATCATGTTTGTTTCCTTTAAAGTGGCAGGAAAAATAGGTATTTCATATTGAAAGTATAAACTGAAATAAGTATTTAATTTTTTTCTAGATTTGACTCTAGACTTACACAGATTTTTACTTTTGAAAAATTCTAGTTATTGACATTAATGTAGATAAAGAGAGTATGTTTACATTTTCATAAGACATAGTCTCTACAGTAAAGAAGAGCTATATCATAAGTAAGAAAATGATTCATATTGGATTGTGCACTATAATTTTAAAACATTCTTTGTATTTCTTAACAGGAAACTGTCTCTAAATATTCGTTCACTTTCTTATTTAGAATATTTATGCCATCTTCTGATGATGATCACTTAAGTTGGAAATATTCAAATTAATAGATCATGATAGCATCAAATTAATTTGATATTTCCCCACAGAATCACTAGCAACACTCTTTAGGTGTGTGGGGTGCTACGAAACTGAAATGGAGCTGCAAGGGTGACTCTCCTTAGGAAATGGACTCCCAGTATATGATAATGGGTGGTAAATAAAATCAGGACTTAGACTTCTAAGGAGGTTGGAGAATGTTGTGTTGTGAAACCACAACTGATACCGTAGGTGTGGATCTATTGTACTCTGTGTTCAAGTATGACAATGTATTCAGATAAGGTTTTGCTGCAGAGTCTTCCTTGAGAGAGTGGGCCTGACTGTGTCAATGCTTTGGAAGAGTTTAGGTGCTAAACTAAGAAGTAGAGCTTATAAGGAAAGTAAAATTAGGGCCAGCATGAGCAAATGAACCTCATTTTGGACTTAGCATTGTTGAGCTGAGACCTTCAGGAATCTAAATATATGTATGTGCTTTTTTTTCATGATAGATATCGCAGTTTTTGCTTCCTGGTGATACTCTATCAATTTCATAGAAAAGCTTCTTTCTAGAAGTTCTCAAATTGAAAACAAGCAAACTGCACCTTATAAATCATATTATCTAGGTTTGTGTTTTCCTCTGTGTTTATTTCCTTTTGGTTATCCTTTAACTCAGGTCTTTTCAAAGTTCTGTTCAGTGGAAAGATCTAGGGACTCCAAGGATCCTCCTTCAGAAGACAGATGCTAGGATCCCTGATTCTGCTTCACCTGGAGCAGCTCCATGTTGATTGAAGAAAAATTTTTTTAATTTATTGATTGGAGAGCAGGAGAGAGAGAGACATTGATTTGTTGTTCCTTTTATTTATGCATTCATTGGTTTGTTCTGGTATGTGTCTTGACCCGGAATCAAACCCACAACCTTGGCCTATGGGGACAAGTCTCAGACCAACTGAGCTACCCAGCCAAGGCTGAAAAATTTTTTAAAGTGACAAATTTAAGCCACTACCTTAACCTTTACTAAAGTTAACAGTGCTGTGAAATATTCAGAGTTGAGTTTTGTGGCTATTTGTGGTTATTTCTCTACTCATGTCCCTTGAAACCTTCATTTCCGCCACTGGTTAGTATGGTGGTCTGTATAGTAACTAGCAACAAAGAGAAAATAAATTTCAGAAAATACTTTGGAGCTTTGATTTGCAATGGTGATTGCCTCCTGTGAATTTCTCGCTCCATTAATGGATGTTTCAGTTTAAAAAGAATATCATAGTTTCCTTCCTTAACATAATTTTTTTTTCTAAGAGTCGCAGACATGGCTGGCCAATTATGTTAGAAGTATGCAAAGGTGAAGTGAGGTTTCTAATACTGTTGTGGACCGCTCTGCCTGGATTCAGGAATTGTAACTGCCCCCCATGGCTGAGCCACAGGAGACAAAGCTTGTCTTTGGTAGCAAACGCTGCCTCAGCTTCCTCCCTGCCCCCTAAGCATGGTGAGTAGTCCATGATGGGTACGTCTCCTCACAGCGAGGGGCAACCTAAGCCAGACTCAGTCACTTGGGAGGCCATCATGGAAGGACTCGGGGGCTGAGACAAAGAGTGAGCAATGGACCCTTGCCCCCGGCTATGTGACATAGCCCAAGTCCTCTGGGAAAAGCGTTTCCTGGCTCTAATTCCCTTAAGCCTGAAAACCTGATGGGGATGGGTGCGGCTCCTTGCCTTGCTAGAGGGTGTCCTGGGGAAAAATCTGGTATCACAAAGACTTCCTGATAAACCTGTGAAATCTGCTCTGCTAAGAGTGCTTTCATTCATATGTTAAGGGTTCGAGCAAGAAACCCTAAAACTCTTCCTGACAGACTCTGACTCATAGTAAGCCCTCAGATTTCTTTGAAATGTTATCTACTGTTTGATCCTTGCCGCCCTGTATTCCTGTGTATTACAACCCAATAAAAGCCCCTGGAGGGAAGGGCTCAAGACCTTTTTATCTTCGGAGAAACTGGCCACCTCTCCTCCCCAAGCAGATTATATTTTGGTAGTGTTTACTTTCATCCGTGGCGGATGGGGGAACTTGAGGGCAAAGTTGCCCCCACATAATACATTAATTCTAAATTAATATAACTGTAAATGTAGTCCCTCAAAGTAGAAATCTATGAATTGGAAAAGCTGCCATTTGAAATATCTTCAGATAGTGTTCATTGTGAAACATACATGGGAATTCAAAGTACCTATCAGCACAACGTCTACATGTTTACTATATGGTGTAATGGATTCCTCAACTCTTGGTTTAGCATTATGTAACTAATTTGGTCATAATTTTTTTCAAGATGTGTGTATTTGCTGATATGATGTTAAGTAAAAAAAACTAAAATAACAGTTTTCAAGCCCTGGCTGGTGTGGCTCAGTGGATTGAGCGTGGGCCTGTGAATAAAAGGATTGCGGTTCGATTCCCAGTCAGGGCACATGCCTGGGTTGCAGGACAGTTCCCAGCTGGAGACGTATGAGAGGCAACCATACATTGATATTTCTCTTCCTCTCTCCTTCCCTTCTCCTCTAAAGATAAATAAATAAAATCTTAAAAAATAAAATACCTCCTTGGTTAGGTTTATTCCCAGATATTTTTCTTTTTGCTATATTGAATGGGATTTTTTTCTTGATTTCTGCTTCTTCTGTTTCATTGTTGGTATACAAAAATGCCTTTGATTTCTGGATATTGACTTTGTATCCCGCTGTTTTGCCAAATTCATTTATTAGTTCCAGCAGTTTTTTGGTAGAGGCTATAGGATTTTCCATGTATACTATCATGTCATCTGCAAACAATGCCAGTTTTGTTTCCTCCTTTCCGATTTGGATGCCTTTTATTTCCTTTTCTTGTCTGATCGCTGTGGCTAGATCAAAAAACTATGGTACATTTACACAATGGAATTCTATGCTTCAGAAAGGAAGAAGGAGCTCCTACCCTTTGCAACATCATGGATGTAACTGGAAAGCATTATGCTGAGCGAAATAAGACAGGCGGTGAAAGACAAATACCATATGATGTCACAGTTAACAGGAATCTAAACAACAAAACAAACAACCAAGCAAAATATGACCAATGACACTCAAATATGGAACAGGCTGACAGGGTCCAGAGGGGTGAGGGGAGAGAATCATAGGGGAAAAGGGGATGGACTCACATGAACACATGGACAATAACTAAGGTGGGGGGCGGAAATGGGAGGGAGGTGGGGAGCACTGGGTGGGGGGCAGGGCTGGGAATATAAGACAGAAAACTGTATTTGAGCAAGAATTAAATAAAAATAAAAATTAAAAAGAATAACATAACATAGTTTTCTTATGAAAATTAATCATTAGTGAGTGCTTACTAATTTCTAGGCTGTATACTAGGTACTTACATTACTACATTTCATTCTTAAAACAATCCTGTTACCTATTATTATACCCAGTGCAGACATGGGTTACATTGATTTATCAAATTAAGGCTCTATCAGTTTTATAGATATTACCACTGATTTCTGAAGGCAACCAAAGTGATCTAACAGCACATATTTGACCCCTGTCATGCAATTTGCAAATATCCTGACTTTTTCATTAGGTGGCTTTTTCATTAATAGGCATAATAGAATATTTTCATGTTATATTATGAATAAATAAAATGCAAATCTCTGTATTTGAAAAAAGAACTAACCTAAAATGAACATACTGTAACACCAAAGTAATCCCATTTTACCAGAATACCAGAATAGTATTTTATAATGCCATGTCTCATACTAATCTCCATTCTCATTTTACATTTGGTTATATACCCTTCTAAATATTAATATATAGATAAAGATATGTTAGCTGCATATAATATGTATAGATTTCAGCTAGGATCACACTAGTTAGATCACATGGTATGTTTTTATTTATTTTGTTCATCCTCACCCAAGGACATTTTTTCATTACTTTTAGAGAGAGAATAAGGGAGAGAGAGAAACGTTGATGCAATATGTGCCAGGTCTGGGAATCATACACACTTGGACCAGGGATCAAACTTGCAACCTAGGTATGTGCCCTGACTGGGGAAAATATGGAAAGCTTCATAAATTTGCATATCATTGTTGTGCAAAAGCCATGCTAATCTCTGTATTGTTCCCATTTTAGTATATGTGCTGCCAAAGTGAGCACTGACATGGTATTCTTTTAAAAACTTCATATAAGGTTGATGGATAACCACACTGGACAAGAGTTTGGGAATTGACTGTGGTACTGAGGGGGGTGGAATTGTGGAGGAGGGAAAATTGGGACAACTGTTGTAGATAATAGTAAAAATGATTTAAAATTTAAAAAAGACATCAAAATCGGGGTAAAAAGATTAATGTATTATATATACGAAGAAATTGATTGAGGCCATTTCTTCGTTTTAAAGATTTTACTTATTTATTTTTAGAGAGAAGAGAAAGGAAGGAAAAAGAGAGAGAGAGAGAGAAACATCCATTGGTTGCCTTCTGTACACACCCAACCAGTGACCAAACCTGCAACCAAGGCATGTGCCCTAACTGGGAACTGAACTGGCAACCCTTCGCCTTGCAGGACATCCAACCACCTGACCCACAGTGGTCAGGGTGAGGCTGTAATTTCTAATGGCTGTTTTTACCCCATCATGTTAATGAGATTATCTGTTTTTGAATATTAAATTTATTTTCATATATATTGATTTGCAAAACCTTGATTTGTAAAGCCTGTGCTCATAATAAATCTAAAACTCACATCTATATGGTATATATAAATATAAATATAAAATGCAATACATGTGTATGTTTCACTATATAAAAAGTGGCGATTGAGTCATAATATCTATAATTATGAAGATGGTATAATTTTATTTGAAAAGGACAGCTTAATCAAAAGGCAGATCCATTTTTAGTTTTCTTAGAAAATTCCATACTGTTTTCCACAGTGATTGTACCAGTCTGCAATTCCACCATCAGTGAACTAGGGTCCCCCTCTCTCCACAACACTTGTTTGTTGCTTTGTTTATGATGGCCATTCTGACCTGTGTAAAGTGGTATCTCATTGTGGTTTTAATTTGCATCTCTCTGATAGCTAGCAATCTGGAGCATCTTTTCATGTGTCTCTGGATCCTCCGTATGTCCTCCTTGGAGAAGTGTCTGTTCAAGTCCTTTGCCCACTTTTTAATTGGGTTGCTTGTCTTGTTAGAGTGGAGTTGTGTAAGTTCTTTGCATATTTTGGAGATTAAACCCTTGTCTGAGGTATCATTGACAAATATGTTTTCCCATACAATTGGTTCTCTTTTTATTTTAATGCTGTTTTCTTTAGCTGTGCAGAAGCCTTTTATTTTGATGAGATCCCATTTGTTTATTCTTTCCTTTATGTCCCTTGCTCTAGGGGACATATCAGTGCTAGGATTATATTCTAAGAACCCTGAAACACCAATCCAAAAGAACCTATGCACACCAGTGTTCATAGCAGCACAATTTACAATAGCCAAAAGTTGGAAGCAACTTAGGTGCCCATTAGTAAATAAATGGATCCAAAAACTATGGTACATTTACACAATGAAATTCTATGCAGCAGAAAGAAGGAGCTTCTACCCTTGGCAACAGCATGGATGGACCTGGAAAGCATTATGCTGAATGAAATAAGCCAGGCAGTGAAAGACAAATACCATATGACCTCACCTTTAACAGGAACCTAAACAACAAAACAAACAAACAAGCAAAATATAACCACAGACACTCAAATAGAGAATCAGCTGACAGTGTCCAGAGGGGAGAGAGGAGGGAATTTCATGGGAAAAGGAGAAGGGTTTACAGGAGAGAGTATAAAGGATACAGGGACAAAAACTAAGGGGGTTGGAAATGGGAGGGAAGTAGGGAGCACTGGGGGTGTGGGCTGGGGTG
The DNA here is from genome assembly GCF_014824575.4 of Sturnira hondurensis. NCBI lineage: Eukaryota > Metazoa > Chordata > Mammalia > Chiroptera > Phyllostomidae > Sturnira > Sturnira hondurensis. The sequence goes on from NW_028076722.1 coordinate 249,398, forward strand.
GGAGTAAAAGACAGAAAACTGTACTTGAACAACAATTAAAATAAATAAATTAAAAAAAAGAAAAGGGCCCTGGCTGGTGTGGCTCAGTGGATTGACTACGGGCCTGTGAACCAAAGTGCTACTGGTTTGAGTCCCAGTCAGGGCACATGCCTGGGTTGCAGGCCAGGTCCCCAGTGGGAGGTACATGAGAGGCAACCACACATTGATGTTTCTTTCCCTCTCTCTTTTTCCTTTCCCCTCTCTCTAAAACTAAATAAATAAAAATTAAAGAAAAAGAAAAGGGCAGCCTATATCATAAGTATAGTTGACTAATCTTTATGACAAGGTGACCATGGCTTTCAGATTAAAAAATGTATTTAGGACTATAGTCTACTAAATTATAGAAGAGAGAAGGTGAAAAGAAATTAGTGCCCATCACATACCAACTCAAACAATGTATCATTTCTCCTCAGTCTTTTGACCTATAGCTAAACAAACTGTATTTTGCCATGCATAATGCACCCCCATGTATAATGCACACCCACATTTTGTGTGCACTGTACATGGGATTATTATATCCATGGCATGTAATCATTATACCTGTGTACAATGCACATCCTTATTTTTCCCTAAAAATTTTGGAAAAAATTGCTCATTATACATGGGAAAATACATTACTTTTACTAATCCAGAATACTTTCTCTATGAAGACAAACACATTCAGGTACTGGTAAGTTTATTTTTACTCTTAAGTATCTTATTTTTGTATAGTGTTTGTCCTTCAATATTTTTGAGCTCTGTTTTTTCTTGGCAGAGTAGATGTGTAAGGGACATAATTACCGAAAGTCAGTATCAGCCATCTGTTATATAGTGATAATTTTAAAGTACTCAGTGATAGCTGGTTTAACAGTTATTAAATTTGTTTTTTTGTTTGTTTTAGGAAGAGGCTTCATTAGTGACAGAGATATACTGTTATGATAAAGGAATAAAAAGGAGATATATTGCTTGAGAAGGCTTTCACATACACTTAATGTGTGACATGTCTACCAAGCACCCCTAAAACCAACATTAGAAAGGACCATTAAAGCCAGGTGAAAATGTCAGAACTGATACTACAGTTCTCCTTTTCTGGTTCTGTCAAATGCATTGAAGAGTTAGTAATACTCAAAGTCCAGATGTGGTACACATTGTATGCTATTAGCCAAAGTCAAGTAATACAATAAATTATTTGACTTTCAGAAGATTCCTTGGGCAGAAGTTAAAGTTTTAAGAATAGTTTTACAGCCATTTTATGAGTAGTTATTATAATGACCACATTAAAAGTCAGGATAAGGCCTGGCTGGTGTGGCTCAATAGATTGAGTGCTGGCCTGAGAACCAAAGGGTCACCACTTCGATTCCCAGTCAGGGTACATGCCTGGTTTGTGGGCCAGGTCCCCAGCAGGGGGTGTGTGAGAGGCAATTACACATTGATGTTTCTCTTCCTCTGTACCTCCCTTCCCCTTCTCTAAAAATCAATAAAATCTTTAAAAAAAAAATAAAAATTAGGATAATGTGGTTTCTGGCAGAGGAAGATAAAATTGAGTAATTTAGATGTGGCTAAATTATAGAAAGCCTTAAAAACTAGATAGAGAAAGTCAGAAGTGATGCAGGAAAAGAAAGGAAGACATTTAATCTGGCAGAAGGAAAGTGTTATTTTAGGAAGATTAATCAAGAATAATATTTTTAGTCTTTAGTTGCCACAAAGTAACAAAGATATTGAAATTACATAATGGATTAAGAATATCTTATATTGCCAAGTACATTCAATTTATAAAGAATAAAAGCAACTTATGTGGCATTTTCAATGATTAGTGGTTGATAGACTGATGAGATAAATCATTCTTCAATCAAATAACAGCTTGAGCACAAGAAAATAAGAGTCATAAAGTAATGAATCATTCAAAGGGGGTAGATCACCAAAATAGGAATTAATGAAGTATAAATCCTCTTAAAAATCAACATTCTTGCCCTGGCTAGTGTGGCTCTGTTGGATAGGTGTCATTTGCAAAGCTAAAAGCTGCTAGTTCGATTTCCCATTAGGTCATGTACCTGGGTTATGGGTTCAGTACCCAGTGGGTGCACATACAGAAGTCAACTGGTTGATGTTTCTCACATCAAAGTTTCTCTCCTTTTCTCCTTCCCTTCCTCTTTCTCTAAAAATAAATAAAATATTTTTTAAAACTAACATTCTTATCTGGTTTCTATCACCATCTGAAACAGACTTTCTTAATTCATTAGTCTTCATGTGAAAAATGAAGAAATCAAGCATCTTTATCTCTAAAGTTTTACCTTGCAATATATTACTGTATTTAATAAATCCTAAGATGCACGCTTTTCACATATTAAGTTTTCTGAAGTCAGCATGTATCTGTACCTTACAACTGCAATTGTCTAGCTAGCAGTTATGTAGTACTTGTCATTGCCTGCCCATGTACATTCTTGGTAATAGTTTTTAATATCATTCCCATTGACTTATATTAATTAACATGTTAAGTTTCATTGCTTTACAATTTATTGGTGATTACAATATCATTCGGTTTGAAATATGGAATTACTTGGGCATGTATATACAGCAGTAGGGTATAAAATTGATGCTATTAAAGCAAACACTTATCACTGGGGGCATGGACATGCTTTCATGATTTTATGCAAAGAAATACAAAAAGGCTTCATAAGACCTTAGGAAGATTCTCATCATAAATAGATGGCTGCTGTCTTAGGTTTTGGTTACCTTTTTTTTTGAAATTGTCTCAAATACTCTGAGCAATGTCACTCTGGGCAGGAGAAAGTTCCAAATCACTTGGAAGAGCAAAATTCAAAGGAAGAAGAGGCTGGTATGACCAGATCATGTGTCATGCAGGACTTTCATTAAAGCAATATATAATAATTTAACTTGTGATATATTTTTTCCTTAACTTTTTTCAGTGAGACTTATAACTGATGCTCTCTTAGATTTAAAGAAATGTGGTGTTCACTTCTAAGCAGCCAAAATTGATCTCTAAAATTTCAGGTATTATCTAACATATTTTACTCACATATATGATTCTAGACCTCTTATGTAATTGACTCAAGTTACAAAATCCTAAAAATTTTGTGTTAAGTTCACAACAGATTGGAAAAAACAATTCATAATTTTTTATAAAGAATGTACCTTTTAGATTTTACTTGACAATATCTACATAGAAGTACCTGTAAAATCAACACTACATTGGATTTCATACTTGCAATAGCACAATGAATTTGCAATCACATTGTAAATGAATGCTGAAACACTAGAGATCATTTCTTGAGCTGCACTGACAGTTAGGAATCATTAGATATAAAGATATTCTGCCATAAACTCAGTCGTGATTATCATATGCACAAAATTATAATTAGAGGCTAAATGCAATTACCGCACCAGCAATTTTGATAATTTTTATAACTTTCAATGTTTTCAGATTCCTAACAAGAAATGTCAGGTTACTCACAAATTATAAAGTATTGTCAGATACTATTAATACCAGAATAAAGTAAGCATAGTCCTTACCCACATATTAAAAATAAGGCTTAGGTGTTAAATTGTGAAAAATTGCTTTTCAACATTATATATACAGTTTTTAAATAGCCAAGTCTGCAACATTTTTTCAAGAGTTGCTTTTCTGTGCTTTGTGCATCAGTTGTTTTTTTTTCTGTACAGCAGTGTTTTGCAATTATTGGCCATCTTTTACTCCTGATTTTCTTTGTAGAAGATTGATTAGCACAATCAGTCACTGGAAAACAATTTTCATCACCAACGGCAGCTTCTTTTCTCTCTTGATTAGCAGCACTGCTGCAAGTTATTCAGCAGAAATAGATAATCCATAAAGACACAGCCAGGCAAACATTCTGATAAGAAAGAGGATTGAACCTGAATGCTGCTGACAGGATCCCAGGTAGACAAATGATCAATGAAACCTTGCTACCTTGTGTTTCTGTGATATTCCTCTTTTATTTAGAGAATTGGGCCTTCAGTACTGGTTTTTGTTTCTCATTTCTGTACAAATCTTTGAGTCTTTGGGAACACATTTGTCTGTGATTTGTGTGAAAAGAATGAGAATGCCTATTATGTATCATTATTACAAGCCACTGATTCATTATTTCTAATGTATGTTCTGCCACCCACACTAAAAACAGTGTCTGTCTGAAGAAATAAGTCAAATGAAATCCAATTGAACCAGATAAGTGTGTGTTTTTCTTGAAATTGTCTACTATTATTTGAGTACTCATGTTTTGATTTAAAATAAGTTTAGACTTCCAGTCAAGATGGAGGCATGGGTAGACATGCTTCACCTCACACAACCATGACAGAAATCACAACTAACCTAAAAAAAAAATACACCCAGAACTGTCAGAAAATCAAACTGTATGGAAGTCTGACAACCAAGGATTTAAAGAAGACATATTCATTGTGATGGGTAGGAGTGGTGGAGCTGGGGAGCCAGGGTAGAGAGAACATGGTGTAGCATGGAGAGGCAGTGGCAGCTGCAGTGGTGGTGGAATGAGAGGTCCCACATTCACATATGGTGGCTAAAAATCATGAGGGATGTCTTGGGAGTGAGTAATCCTAGCCTCAAGCCAGACTGCCCAGCCCAGGTTTCCAGTGCCGGGAAGATAAAGCCTCATAACTTCTGGCTATAAGAACCAGTGGGGGTTAGGTGGGCAGAGGAAACTGCCAGTTACTCAGGAGAGACTGTTTAAAGGGCCTGCATAGACCTAGAACATATGCAAACCCAAGCAATCTGGGAATCAACATCAGGGCAACAGCTAGCAGGGCGCCAGTTGCGTACGGGAAGTGGGTGAAGTGACTAGACATGGGGAAAATGCCAGGTAAGCTTCCATAAGTCAGGCAGCAGCATTGTCCCCTCTCCGACCCTCAGTCCCTGGCAGCATAACAAAGTGGGTAAAGCAGGTTGCCTGCCCTGGTGAGTACCTAAGTCTCCACCCTATACAACTTAACACATTTGCAAAGATAGGGAATCAAAACAGCTCTACCTAATACACAGAAACAAACACAGGGAGGCAGTCAAATTGAGGAGACAAAGAAATATGGCACAAATGAAAGAATAGACCAAAACTCCAGAAAAAGAACTAAACAAATCAGAGATAGCCAACCTATCAGATGCAGAGTTCAAAACACTGGTTATCGGGATGCTCAAGGAACTCATTGAGTATGGCAAAAACATAAAGGAAGAAATGAAGGCTATACTAAGTGAAATAAAGAAAAATCCACAGGGAAGCAACAATAAAGGGAAGGGAGCCTGATTTCAAACCAACAATATGGAACATGTTTATGGGGCACATAAACATTCAATCACAACAGAATAAAGAAACAAGAATTCAAAAAAAAATCAGGAGAGCCTTAGAGGAACCTCCAGAGCAACTTTAAAGATTCTAGCACCTGAATCATAGGGATGCCAGAAGGAGAAGAGGAAGAGCAAGAAATTAAAAACTTATTTGAAAAATAAATGAAAGAAAACTTCTTTAATTTGGCAAAGGGAATAGAAATACAAGCTTGGGAGGCACAGAGAGTCCCAAACAAGATGTACCCAAAGAGGACCATGCTAAGACACATCATAATTAAAATGCCAAAGATTAAAGATAAAGAGACAATCTTAAAAACAGCAATAGAAAAGCAGAGTAACCTATGAAAGAGTTCCCATAACACTATCAGTTGATTTCTCAAAAGAAACTTTCAAGGCACAAAGGGACTGGCAAATAGTATTCAAAGTGATAAAAAGGAAGGACCTACAATCAAGATGACTCTATCCAGCAAAGCTATCATTTAGAATGGAAAGGCAGATAAAGTGCTCCCCAGATAAGATAAAGCTACAGGAATTCATAACCACCGAGGCATTATTACATGAAACGTTAAAGGGACTTATTTAAGAAAAAGAAGATTAAAACTATGAACATAAAATGACAACAAACTCACAATTATCAACAAATGAATCTAAAAAAAAACAAAAACTGAAACAAATCAAGCAAACAACTAGAACAAGAACAGAATCATAGATATAGAGATCATTCAGAGGGTTATCAGCTAGGAGGAGAAAGGGGGAGAGCGGGTGAAAAGGTGCAGGTATTAAGAAGCATAATTGGTAGGAACAAAGTAGACAGAGAGCTGTTAAGAATACTATAGAAAATGGAGAAACCAAAGAACCTATATACATGGCCCATGGACATGAACTAAGAAGGGGAAATTGCTAGAAGGAATGGGGGTGTCAGGTGGAGGAGGGCAAAGGGGGAATATTGGGACAACTGTAATAGCATAATCAATGACATATACTTAAAAATAAAGTAAGTTCATGGAGGAAATATTTATGTTGACAGCAGAAAGATAAAAGGGAAAGTTCAAGAATTCTTTCTTCCTAATGCTTGGTTTATTTTCTCTGCTCAGAAGAATGAATGCATAGGGAAGCAGCAGGATAGAATGGAAAATAGATTTTGGATTCATACATATCAGGTTCAAATCTCCAGCAGGCCTACTTATTAACTGTATGGCTTTGAGCAAGCCAATTAACATTTCTGAGTCTCAGTTCTATCATCTGTAAAATGAGCACAATAGTAATGACTTTGTCAGGATTAGAGAGATTGATTACAAAATGTATACAGCCCTGCATTAGATTAAAAAATGAAAGAAAGAAAGAAAAGAAAAAGACAATGACAAAACCAACTAGAGAGTCGTTTAATTTTTTCGCATCCAAAGAAATGGCTATGGTTGTTTATCTTTTTTGACAATCAACACAACTTAAAATCCTCTTTCTTCTTTACTCTCTGTCACAGTATCACATGCACGGCTGCAGAAAAAGTCTTTCCCCTCCCTCTGTTGAAATGCTTTCAAACTCCCCAAACCCCAAACCTACATGTAGTCAAATCCATTCTGTCTTCACCACTTACTCTCTGCTGGTTGCAGTGTAATTAAAATGTATCCACCTTCTTTCACCCTTTATTGTCACAATTTCTCCAGTTCTTCCCAAGCAAAGGCCCCAGAACTGCAGACAGAGTTGAATAGGGGAGCAGATTGTGATACTTTCTAATTAACTACACCCTCCAACCCAGGCCATTTCTCTTCCCTTCAGCTACATGTTCAGTGTGAATCATATTTAGAGGGTCCAATTCCTTTTTTCCCTGGTATTTTAGATATTAGGAAATATTCCTTGGGCTCTCTTAACCCCTTTTATTTAAAATTTCCATCGACGTGAGAGCAGACAGCAAATCCCAAGTTGTATCTATCACAGAAAACTAAGAACCAGTTTAGGATTATAGGAATCCCGTGGTGGCACCCTCTGAAAAGAAATTCTGCAAATAGCATGAAGCACTTTTGAGATCGAGACCTGTTTTACCGATTTACAGGGAAAGTTTCACTAAATGTATGTCTAAATGGACTAAGAGTATGGCTGAAAATGGCTAATAATCAAGGGCAGCATTTTTTATTTCATAGAAAGCAAAGTTGAAGTTTTTTCCCCAGGAAGATTAGAAATGGACATTATGAAAAACTCTAGGGGATCTGACCCGTTGTGCTTTGCATTCCTCTCTTTTATGCTTTGGGCCATTTCTAGCTAACACTTTCCACTTCCAGAAAAGAAGGACACAATGTGCTGCTAAATTTCCTAAAGTACAAAATAAAGCCTACTTCATGTATCTTCACATGCAAATAAGCTATTAAGAGCTGAGATTGGTTGCAGCAAAATGTCATCTGAATTACTGTGATAATTCAAATGTAAAATGTTCCCCAACAGTTTTTCAGGAAGAAAATATACGGAGGCAATAGACCAACCTACACCAAATTTAAGTTTATACATTCCCAAACTGGTAGGGAAATGCAAAACTGTAGGAAAAGGGAAGTAAGGGCTGTAAAGAATTTCCTGAGTATTAGCATGAGGTTAATATGATGTATTTTCTTCCTTTTTTTTACCCCAACCCCCCCAATATGATGTATTTTTGCTGTAATGTGTGAAACTCATTTTAACAAATAGTGGTCTCTATCATTGCCTCTTTATTACAATATGTGTGCAACCGCTTTCTTAAAATGCATACATTTAGTTCAAAAGTCACCTACTGAGTCCATAATATTGTTACTCATATTCACCAAGTGGTTGGCACCAACACTACTCTGCATGATGATAGTGCTGTGTATATTGTCTCTCAGCCATCACAGTAACCCTTGTACAATGGATTTATATAACTACTAGAGTGACTAGGACACGCATTAATAACAAGTGTTCTGGGTGATAGAGTTTTAAATTTAGTGAGCGCTATTCTTCACTGTAGCAGCAGTCACATAGTCAGCTGTATGGAGACATGTGAATGCAACGGTAATAGAAATTAGACCTGCAATTTTTGGCTTTGTCCCATGAAATCGTATCTGAATGATCTTACATGGCTTTGATACAGGGGAATATTAGAGTCAGATGTTCCATTTGATGATCAAATGGGAAAAAGCATTTCAAGTAATTTAGACTTTTACCTACTTGAGGAAGTTTTTGTAAGTAGGGTCTACTAGGAATTTTGTTCTAGAATTCTCACACTCCTAATAGGCGCTTCTCTCATTAGACAAATTCGATGTATTTCCTGACACCTAACTCTTTCCCAAAACAAAGTGTGTGGTTTTATATATAATTTGCTTACTATGTCCTCAATTTCATAACCTCTTCTAGATTTATACACATAAATGCCATCCATTATTATCCTTGGATCTAATCTTCCAAAACTACAGAGTCATCACTATAAAATGTCCACCGGATCATGCCATTTTCTTCCGAAACCTTTTCAAGGACTTCCCATCATACCTAAGATGATATCTTGACTCATTTGGAGCTGACCTCTGCCTTTCTCTGCAAACTCTGCACCCCGCAGCTCTGCTGCTGCCCTCCCTATGCTACTCACTCCTGCCATTTCTTCAAACACCCAAGTTCTTACTTCAGGGCTTTTGTCCGTCTTACTCCTTGTGGTTTCCATGCCTGGTTCTCATTCCTGAGGACATGCTGTACGTGAAAACCTCTGAGAGGCCTTCCTAGAGTTTTCAGTGGAAATTAGGTTCCCTGCACACTTCAACAAAATAAACCTACATTTTGTGCAGCACTCATCATGGCTCTTAACTGTGCCTTAGTTCTGTGATAATTTGTCTGTCTGTCTCCCCTAGATAGTAAGCTATGGAAGTGCAGAGGCTTTTTCTGTTTCACTCAACATAGTGTCTTTGGAGGTTCGTACACTGCCAATATTTCTCAAAACTCATGAATTAGTGCTGCCTCAACTCTCCTTGAAATGGACTGGACAAATCCAGTCAATGGATCTATAGAAAATCGATATAAATGTGTCCCCCTCCTAGGCTCTCCTGTTCATATGGCTTTTGTTGTTTTATTTAGGTGGTTATAAATGGTGGTTATGGAAATAGATACTAATAAGCTCTTAATTGTTTTCAAAAATGGAGTAAGAAAATACAGTACTCTCCCACTATCCAGTTTTGCTTTTCACATTTTCAGTCACCCACAATTCCAGGGTCCAAAAATATTAAATGGAATACTTCGGAAATAAACAAATCAGACCTTTAAAAGTATGCATCATTCTGAGTAGTTTGATGGAATCTCATGGATGACCCCTTTGTCCAATGTAGCTGTGCTGTACATGCTGCCTGCCTGTTAGTCAGTTAGTTAGTGCTTATCTTGGTTGTCAGGTCAACTGTTACAGGATTGCAGTGCCTGTGTTCAAGTCACCTTTATTTGATTTAGGAATGGCTCAAAGCCAGTCCCATAATTTTTATGACAAGCTTTTATTTAGTTTTATTATTTATTTATTACAACCTTTATTGTTATAGTTGTTCAGTTTTATTATTATTCTTGTTAATCTCCTACTGTGCCTAAGTTATAAATTAAACTTTATCATAGGTATGTATGAGGTCTCCCCAGAAGGTACCCAGTCATGCATTATGAAAAATAGAAACATTTACTGAAGAAGTCTCAAGATACAAGAAACATTGTACACAGGAAAATGACACACCTTGAGACCTCACACAGTTCTCCCAATCGCCATCGGTTGCCTTGTTGTGTTTTCCTGAATCTTATTGATGGTCTGAATTCTCTTTCCTTTCAAAGGTGATTTGAGTTTTGGGGAAGGCAGGACTTGCAAGGCACCAAATCTGGGCTGTAGAGGGGCTGAATCACTGGATGATTTGGTGTTTTGCCAAAAAAATCTGCATGAGATGTGGTGCATGAGTAGGCACATTGTTGCATTGAGGCTGACAACCACCAATTGCCCAAAGCTATGGCCTTTTGAATCATCCAAACAGTTTCCATGGAGGAATGGTCTAGCTTCATGCAAAATTTGATGCAGATTCGTTGCTCTACTTGCTCAGTCATTCTGAATGTGATGGCCCCACAGTACATAAGCTCACCCAACAATGTCTACCACCCCCACTGACTAGTATAGTGAAACCATCATTGTTCACACATGCATATTCCAGCCCACTCTCCTTGGCTACCAGGTTACCTTACATTGATGTTGTGCAAACAATTCTTGTTATACTAACAATGGTTGGATTTTTTCTGGACAGACTCCTTGTATGTATAGGAGAAAACATTATATATATAGAATTTGGTGCTATCTGTGGCTTCAGGCATCCACTGAGGGGTCTTGAAATGATACTGCAATATCATTGGGAGAATATGTTTCAATTGATGAGTAGAGGGATTCAGGAAATGTCAAGAGGTGAGAGTGCTATTTGGGGCAGTGGAATTGAGAAGAAATCTCTTGTAAGTAGATGATCAATGGATTTGAAGGACAGCATATCAAATATGCGATTTCAATTTGCTTTGATATATTATGTTCTTATATTATTCGATAGATTTCTTTTTTAATTTAATTTATTTATTTTTAGAGAGAGGGGAAGGGAGGGTGAGAGGGGGAGAAACATCAACGCAAGAAAGAAACATCAGTTGGTTGCTTTTGACACTCCCTCAGACCGAAAACTAAATCCACAACCCGCGCATGTACCCTGGCCAGGAGTCAACTGGTAACCCTTCACTTTGCAGAATGATGCCCAAACAGCTGAGCCAGACCAGTTGGGGCTCAACAGAATTCTTAAAATAATATCCTGTTCAGTTTTGGTTTGAGGCCTCAAGAAGTGAGGTATGTATCTCATATTAGGTTTCCCCTTGGGGTGGAGGGAAGGGAACAACGCTGAGACACAGAGTAGAGGGTAAGCATTACCTGAAGGCATGCAATCAGACCTGGCATTCCCCTTTACTTTGACACCTCTAGCAGGAATTTGCAACAACCTTTGATGGGCCAGTGTGTTACTGGACAGGCAGGTTCCAGAGCGGGTCTGCCTCAGGCCTGCCTGTAAGTGTGGGTTCTTGACTTCATGCAGGAAAGACTTCATAACACGCGTCCAGGTGCTTTTGATAGTATGTTCATTAAGGCAAGAGACACTGAAACAAAGGAAGGACTTGGGGTAGAAGAAGTAACAGTAGAGCCTAGGCAATGCTTTGCTTTGGCTTCCTAGAACAGTTATAAGAAAGGAATGAGCCAAGGCAGGGCTGCTGTCAGCTCACTGGGTAGTCAGAGAAAAAGGGGGCCCTGGAGACAGGACCAGGGGTTAGCCTGGTTAGTGGTGCCGCTGTCTACTGCTCCCCTGGCTCCAACTCCCTTGGGAACCCTTAGAGTTTAGGAGGAAATCAAAGGTTCACACCAGGGAAGTGGCATGGGTCAGCTCTAGAATGAGCCCACACTGAGTCTTTGTCCGGAGCGCTGTTTACCTTTTTTCTGTGGGTGAGAACCTTGGGAAGGTGGGTTAGCAGAATATTGATCAACTTTTCAGGTGCATTTTTAATATGATGATGTGTCAAAATGAGCACATCAGAGGGGTTTCGGAATATTCTTTGGTCTGCTACACGGTTTTACTTTTATCTTGAGTCTGTCTGGCTTTTAATGGGGTTTTGTTATTTGTTCCTGACTTCATCAGTCCTTGGTTCGGCTGGCACAAATGGCAATAATTGGGTCTCTGTTCTCTATCTCCCAGACCAGGGAGGTTTAAGCTATGCATTCTCTGATTAGGGAGGAGAGGTATAAGCCATTTGCTCTCGAGTGTCCTTGGTTAGGGGAGATAAGGTCTGGTGATCCGACAGCTGGCTGTAACCTGCTCAAACTGTTTGCCCTCAACCTCAAAACTGCTCAAACTGTTTGCCCTTGTTTGATTTCCCTGTCTCAGTTTCCCCAGTGCACCTGCCCAGGAACTTCCTAGCTTTTTACTATCCTGCCTCAATTGGACTATCTATGAGGGATTGAGACCACTATTATTTAGACTTTGTAGAGCCCCTAGACCCTGTACCCAACGAAGAGTTTAGAGTGGCTGAGACTAAGGGAATCACAGAGTTGATTCAGGGTTACGAGTATAACTTCTTAGACATAAGCTCCAGACATTGATGTTAGTGATATTGTGTAAAAATTATTGGATGATTTAGCTAACACTGTGGCATCTCTGCCACAAAATATTCTGTAATCCTATTAAACTAGGTGCCCTGACTAGTGTGACTCAGTGGATTGAGAACTGGCCTACAACTGAAAGGTCACCAGTTCGATTCCCAGTCAGAGCACATGCCTGGGTTGCAGGCCGGGGTTCCCCAGTTGGTGGCACACAAGAGGCAACCGATCAACATTTCTGCCGCCTGTCAGTGTGTTTCTCCCTCTCTATGGCCTTCCTTTCCCCTCTATCTAAAAATAAATAAATGAAATATTTTAATTAAAAAAAAACACATGAAAATTTCTCTTAGTTCTTTACTAATTTACAGTTTTCCAGCCTCCAGGAAGGCAGGGTTCTATATCAGTTATTACATTTTGTAACTATACATTTAAACATACTCTGTACAATGAAACAGACAGTAAATGCTTTTGAACTATATATAGACACATATACACACATATCTATACATCCATGCATATGTATTATATAAATAAAAATATATCTAGTGGAAATATTATAAATTACTTCCCGAAATGACCTCTAAATGTATAGACAGTGAAAGCTATAATTAAATTTATGTAACCATTTAAAGTAAAATATGGATCTTGGCTCTCTAATTTTTTAATTAACAACTCCAAGCTATTATAATAATATTATATTCTTAACATTAAAAATGTGATATACTCATTACATTTACAATCTCAATTCTTTAATACTAAGCATTTAGCTTATTTCATTCTTGTTTTTTTTTCCTTTAAGCTTGGTGTTGGTTGTTGCTGCTGCTTCCTTCCTTCCTTCCTTCCTTCCTTCCTTCCTCCCCCCACCCCATCTCTTTCTGTTTCTCTCTTTCTTTCTTCCTTTCTTTCTTTAAAAATGTGTTTCAACCAGGAACTATATCATCATATAAAAGCAACAGTGTGATCTCTAGGTTATGAAGACTAGAATTAAAAAGTCTCTACACAGAAAACGTCCAAGTTTCCTGCTTGGCAAAGCTTAGGTGCAATTTGATGAAATGTTTAATAAGCTGAATTTTTCTTCATGGTGTAAACAAAATGACGAGACTGAATCTGTGCCTGACAATTTCAATCTAAATCCACAGCTACACGAAATACCACTCACTGTGCACTTCACCTAGGAGTATAACCATATTTTTTTAGGCAGTGGGGAGGGGGAGGCAAAGTGACTACAGAGAACGAAAATGTGAGGAGAAGAAACAGTGTGTACTAGACAGCATAAAGCTAGCAAAACAACAGTCTCAATGAATGCATCTCCTAAATGTGTAAAAACTATACTCCAACTTTGGGAAATTAATTAAAAAAGATGGAGAAAGTGTTTGAATAATTGCAATTTAACATGAAAATCCACGTATGATAGAATGGAGAATTTATGAAACATGTTATTTGAAAAACCTTGTTCTTTTTCTTTGTCCAGATTAAGAAAAAGTAACTAAGTTTATCACCGTCTGATGTATTTCATCCTACTACTAACAAATTAATAATAGACTCCTGGTTCTGCATTTACTACTTAGGACTTTCTAACAAATGCTGCTGAGCCCAGTGTTGGGGAGGGGGAAATTTCCCCTTTCCCTTCTTAGTTCTTCTGCCTGGTTGAATAGTTCAGATGACCTAAGACAGATTCAGAGGAGAAAAACAATCAAATTCAGTTCCTCATGGATTCAGTACTACAGGGGCTCCATGAGAACGTGGAGCCCAAGGACAAATAGGGCCGCTGAGGCTTATATGCCACTCTGGACCTAAGGGGAAAGGAGAGTAGTGGCGGGACATCAAAGTGTAGAAGGCCATTCACTAGGCGATGGAAAGCAAATGCTTGGGAAACAAATGCTTGCCTGCTGGGCCAACTTTGACAATGGAACACAGAGAGGGCTCTGATCAAACAGGCCTTGCTAGGCTCCTCTCTGTCTGTCACAACTGGTTTGTGTTAAACTACACGATGACAACTCCCTACGTGGAGCAGGTTCTTTACCTAAATTCTTTTAGGCAGGTAGGAGGAAGGTGGGAGGTTTTACCTGAATGTTTTTTTTCAATCTCAAAATAATCCATATCTCAATGAGGCATGTTTTGGGGTGAAAAAGTCTGCTCTCCTTCACCAGTAGGGAAGTCACCAAATAAACAATCAATTTTTAGTCAGGACTAAACCTGCAGTCTCTAGTCTCCTTTTGTTAGCATTCGAAGACAGCAGGTTGAGTTGGAAGATATTGTTTATGTCCCCTGAAGTGGTTTTGACCAGTTGAATCTCAGTTTTTAAAAAGATTTTATTAGCCCTGGCTGGTGTAGCTCAGTGGTTTGAGTGCGGGCCTGCGAACCAGACGATCGCGGTTCGATTCCCAGTCAGGGCACATGCCTGGGTTGCAGGTCAGTTCCCGGCAGGGGCCAGTTCCCAGCAGGGGATGCACGAGAAGCAACCATACATTGATATTTCTCTTCCTCTCTCCTTCCCTTCCCCTCTAAAGATAAATAAATAAATATTTTTAAAGACGATTTTATGTATTTATTTTTAGAGAGAGGAGAAGGGAAGGAGAAAGAGAGGGGGAGAAATATCAGTGTGTGGTTGCCTCTCACATGCTCCCTACTGGGAACCTGGCCTGCAACCCAGGCATGTGCCCTGACTGGGAATCAAACTGGTGACCCTTTGGTTTGCAGGCCAGTACTCAATCCACTGAGCCACACCAGCAAGGGCTCAATCTTAGCTTTAAGAAGATTTTCAGGGAGACCAGGGATATTGGTAAGGTCTGTACTAGGTGCAAGGCCAACAGTGAAGCCCTTTAGTCTTTAGGTGAGTTGTGTTTTTCTGTGCATAAAGTTGTTCCTGTTTTTGCTTTCTCATGCCCACTCAAAACAAGACCATTAGCATCTTCACTTGTTTTATTCTCTTCTGCTTTGGCTTTCTTGGAGCGCTCTTCTTTATGAGGTGACGATGTTCTCTTAAGTCCTAGAGGATTAGGAAATTTTGTTGCTATAGTCCCTGAAGTTCTATGAGGTTGGTTTATCGGACATGTTGAAGAATGGATCATTGGCTTTGGTGGTGGAGAAATGGTTGTGCGGCAGTCTGAGGAATGCTTTGTACTTGCTGTACGCCCTGAACTTTCTTTCACTGGAATTTACTTGTGGTACAGAACATTCAGTAGTCTGCATGTTGGTCGTGCATTCTCCTATTACAACTGGAGAGAGACTGTTTCTGTCCATGGGGCTGTTAGAACAGTTTGATGGAACATCTTCTGAGCAGTAGTAGGTTAAGGCACAGACATTCAGTTATCACTGCTCACTGGTAAATAGAGGCTGAGGACACTCAGAGAGGTCAATCTGACACCTTCTGTTGAACGATTTTGCCTTTTCTGAAGCACACGGTTAGGTAGTAGCTGAAGCTGATTTGTTTTTACATACACTGCAGCTGTTTTTCTTTTAACTTCACTCACCTTCCTGCTTACTTCTTGCCTATAAACTGTATCCATGAGAGACTGATTATCATAGGGAAAATCAGCATTAGGGTTATCAGAGTTTTTCTTTTTTAAACACTAAGTCAGTCACCTGTATTGTATGAAATTCTTCCTTATCCATTCTCATTGTCCTCCTTTTAATTATTACTGGGGATCAGTTCTCTCCCTGCCCCTGGATGAAATCCTTGACATTGCCCTCCAGTTTTCCAGGCCTTTGTAAACAATACAAACATTTAAATCTCTTTAAAGCATTGACAAGTTCAATTTCATCTCATAAGGACTTAGCTCCAGTCTAATCTAATGTTATTTCAACGGCCAAACTTGTTCAGAGTTAAACTTTTCTCTTCCCTAAGCATAGGGTTCCTTGCAGGAGAGGGACAGGAACCAGCTTCTCTTAACCATGTACTAATTAGTACATGGCTGGCCCTAGGGCAACAGTGAGAAGAGCAGAGTTTAGTTGCCCTGAAGCGGTTGGGTCAGTTGAACTCCAGCGTTGAAGCACTTTGGCAATAATAGTGTTCCAATGATGACTCTTTCCTTCCCATGGAGCATATGTATGGGGTCCTTAGCAATTTTCCTATCAGAGATCTCCCACTTCGACCCCTTACTGAGCTGAATGCCTTTTACCTGGCTGGCTATACTGGATTTCAGCCTCGGCCTCTGGGCTTTGGGTGGTTTATAATTGAGGTTCTTATGTAAATTTGGAGGAAACCCAGATTGTTCTCCCTTTTTCAAAGTCATCTGCAGTCCTCAGGAAACCTGCAGCTCTGCCCCACGTTTGTTGGAAGAAGAGCTAGCTCACAGGGCAGCCATCTCCACTCCACCAGTTGCAAGGGGCAGCACTGGCTGCCAGGGCAGGCTGCCACAATGGCATGTGATCATTCTGAACGAAAATCACTTCAGAAGCAGCTTGAGCAAGAAGAGCTCTCTGGCTCTCCCTTGTTGCCCTAAAAGCAGAAGATAAATCTCCAGGAGAGGTGCACTCCCTACTCCTCAAGGGCTGAGACACACCTTATCACAAGAGTTATTAAATCTAGTCAAAAAAGTCTGTATAAACAAACCTTGTTGTGTCTTTTCTAATTTATTTCCTAAGCCCAAACCTTGCTTAGATTCCTTTCGAATGAGCACTGACTTTCTTTGTCCTGTCAATTGCTCACAAATTGGTTGTTTCTTTGTTTCAAAAGTGTAAAAAGGTTTCTGGTTCCATCATTTCCTTGAGCCCCATTATATGATCCGAGCGTCATATTGTGATTCTCTCATGAGCGAGTATTAAATTGTCTTTTTTCTTCTCTTGCTACAGTACTGTCTTAATTATATTAAGTATTGGTCTAGCTGCAGGAACTAAAGAAGGGTAGGTGGAGGAAATTCTCCCCCTCCTAGACACAGCCATAGATCTTGCCTTTAAAAATCATAGGAAGGCTCTGGCTGGTGGCTTAGTGGATTGAGCACTGGCCTGCGAACTGAAAAGTCACCAGTTCCCTGGGTTGTGGGACAGTGTAAGAGGCAACCAACTGGCTCATGGATGTTTCTCTCCCTCTCTTTCTCCCTCCCTTCCCCTCTCTCTAAAAAATAAATAAATAAAATCTCTTTAAAACAAGAATTGATAGGAAGAAGTCAGATGCTTGTCCTCTTGTTTCTCAAACTCTCAGAAACACATTTCAAGGCTGTCTTGTAGATCCCAAAGCTCCTCCCACTTGAGTTGAGGGGAAGTGAAGCAGAGCACAATGAAATCTTTCTCAAAATAAATCCTGTCACTACTGCATACCCTAAATATTCATCAGAGTCGCCCAAATGAAAATGAAAATATCAAGTTTTAATGAGGATGTGGAGCAACTGGAACTCTCACATACTACTGGTGGGAGTATAAATTGCTATAGTTACTGGAAAATGCCTTGGCATTATATACTACAGCTGAATATATATCTATTCTCTATGACCTAGCAATTCTATTCTTTAGGAATATATCTAATAGACATGCACACATATGTTCAACTAAAGTATGTTTGTAGAAGCCTCATTTGTAATAGCCCCAAAATGAAAATTATCCAATTGCTTATTAGTAATAGAATATAAAGGTAAATGGTGGAATGTTCACACAATGAAGTGCTATACAGCACTGAGGATGATCATTCAACAATTGTACATGCTAAAATATCAAAAACACAATATTGAGCAGATGAAGCCAAGCACAAGAGTACATAATGTATGGCATGATTTATACAAAACCTTTAACCTAGGCAAAGTTATTCTGTTATGTTGGAGGTCAGGGATAGTGGGGAGATTGGCTGGAAAAAGCTGGAAGGAGGAATCTGTGTTGTTGATAATGTTATGTTTCCTGATCTTGTGCTACTGCTATGGGTAAGTTGAGTTCATAAACTTTTATTGAGCTACACACTTATTTATACATACCCTTTTCTTTTGGATATTATACTTCAGTAGAAATTATAAAACAAAACAAAAGAAAACAAAGACAACCCAACAACAATGAGATGAACCATCTTGATTTTTTAATCTCACCATCTTTGCTGAGTTGGAGACCAGTGATCTGCTAATGCTAGAGGACCCAGCTTTAGACCACACCCTTTGCAAATCTTCCACTGATGAGCCAACCCTTTGGCTTTGTGTGTTCACCAGGCAATTACTATTCTCTTCTGGACTTTTGTGGCCTCATTCTGATCCTACAGAAAGAATTGCATTCATCATCTAGTTACATAAATGATACCCTTGGTAAAGAATCTGGGGACTTAAACAAGGACTCCATCTATGCTCATTGGCAGATAGAGTGGGTCACAAGATACCAAAAGCCTTAAAAACAGTAGAACCTTACCAAATGGGACCTGAAGTGACTACTGTCTCTACATTAACCTCAAAGGTCACAATTCCAGATTCATTCTGCCAAGGTCCTTTGGGTAATATCTTTATTAATTCACATGGGATATGGATTGGTGTGGCAATAAAGCTGAAGTGGGAAGGGTTTTAGAAAATGTCAGAGAAGAAAAGTGATTTAATCTGCATTAGTTTTGTTAATTTTTTATCATAATGAAGGCAGGCACTCTGAAAATATTTAATATTCTTGAATCAGATTGTTCTTTCTCAAATCCACACATACCCTGGACTCCAAAGAGGCTGCACCTATTGAAGTAATACACAAATAGCAGGATATTTGGACAGACTCTCTAAAAGATAATTACTAGTCACAGGCATGAAGATTTTTATGTTTCAAAATAAACATGGACAAATTGATTTCCATTTGGCAATGTGACCAGCAAGAAATGGTATTATCAAGTTTCCCACGTCCACACCAACATCAGGTAATAGAATTTATTTAAATATATGCATACATGTTATATATGTATCTGTATGCAAATATGTGTATGCACATATGTATTAGATAAATTTCACAGGTGGAAACAGCCGTTTCAACATTTTAAATTTAAAGAGAAAGCATAATGTCCATCATTTTATATTTTACTTTTTAAGGAAAAAAACTTTTAAGCACAAAATGACTGTTTTATTGAGTTGCATTTGTTCTGAAAAAATATAAAATGGAGCTTCTGATCAATCTGTAGCAAAGAAACTCTGAAGGGAACAAAAGGTCAATGGTCTTAGGTTTTTCAAGTAGTTTAAAAATTGACAGTTACATCAGTTTCAGAAGACCTAAGTAGATAGATACTATTTGCAATGATATTCACTCTTTTGTTCAGTGCATTGCATTATCTGATGCCAAGCTAATGCCAGAATAAATTATTAACAATTATTTCTCTCTCTTTCAATAGCTGGAACACAGAATAATTCCTTTGTTTTTCTTATATGTAGTTTATTAGAACACATGTAATTTCAGAACAAATTCTCCCATAACTATCTGAAATTATTATCATGATTTATGAGGCCATTTCCAAATGGAAAAATTTCTTAAGATATAGCAAGGAAAATAATGGAGCTGTTAGAATTTTCTATTTTAGTATATTATGAAGCAACAAGAGATGTGCTTTAGAGAAATTACTTAGAATTGTACAATGCTATTTCAAGATGCTTCATACTTTATAAGGAGTTGGATTATTATAATAGAGCAAATGCTCATTTGTATTAGTGCTAGTATCCTCACTCATATCTTCATACTCTATCATTTACCAATTTTAACAGCTTTATTCTGGGAAGTTTATATACATTACAGTTCATTCAATTTAAGTGTACAATTAAAGGTATTTGAGTAAATTATGGAGTCGTGCAACTATAACCACAATCTAACATGACCTACTTGCCCATTAAATTCACTCAATAGTCTCACCCTCAGTTCTTGACAATTGCTAATCAATTTTCTGTCTCTATAGACTGCCCTTTCCTGGATGTTCTATGTAAGTGAAATCATACAATATGTGATCTTTCACTTGGTGTTAGTGTCTTTCACTTAGCTATTTTTTAAAGATTCATTTATGATATAGCATGTAGCAATAGCTCATTCTTTTTTATTACTGATTAATATTTGACTTTATATATATATATATATATATATATATATATATATATATCACATTTTGTATATCTGTTCATGAATTGATGGACATTTGGGTTATTTTTAGTTTTTTTGACTATTGTATATAATGCTGCTATGATCATTTGTGTACAAATCTGTGTGTTTATCTCTTTTGTCTAGATACTTAGGAGTGACATTGCTGGGTTGTATGGTAAATTGCTACATCTAGTATCACAACTCAGACAGCTGCGATGTTGTCCTTTGCTGATTGTTTGCTACTAAGTAGCTATTGTTTCAAACAAATTCCCTGCATGTGGGTTACCTGATCAGGTCAGCCTCCACTGGTAGTGAACTCCTGATGACAATGGCTTGCCCAACTTAGAGCTATTATCCACAATGAGCTCAGCAGCAGGTAGGGGAAGAAAGGGAGCAGGTGTGGGTGAAAATGCTGTTTGTACAGGAAGCACAAAGTTCTGCATTTTTTAAGCATAAGCAAATGATTCTCAGATACTTATATGCCTTTGGTTGATTTCCAAACAATATTGAAATGACTGGTTTTTGACAATTGCTTCCAGTTGTATCATTGTGTGTTAGGTGCAGGACTTGCAAATCTCTTCATTCCACCATTCTAGAAGTCTTGTCTCTTCCAAATACCAGGTTTTTAAAACTTGTTTTTTTAAAAAAACAAAAAACAAAAACAAAAAACAAATATATCTGTCTTGGCCAGATAGCTCAGTTGGTTAGAGCATTGTCTGGATACACAAAGGTTGCAGGTTTGATCCCTGGTCAGGTCACATACAAGAATCAAGCAATGAGCCCTGGCTGGTGTGGTTCAGTGTATTGAGCAGTGGACTGTGAACCAAAAGGTAGTGGTTCAATTCCCAGTCAGGGCACATACCTGGGTTGAAGGAAAGGTCCCCAGTAGGGGGCGCACAAGAAGCAACCACACAGTGATGTTTCTCTTCCTCTCTTTCTCCCTCCCTTCCCCTCTCTAAAAATAAATAAATAAAATCTTAAAAAAGAATCAAGCAATGAGTGCATAAATCAGTAGAACAAATCAATGTGTCTCTCTCTGTCACTCCCTTCCCCTCTCTACAAAAATCAATGAATAAAAATTAAAAAATACAAAGATATCAAAGAATCTTTTTCATATATGTAAATATATAACTATATAAATACATGCACACACACCTGTATGTTCGCTGAGGATCTTAAACATCTTTCATAGAGACACTTAAGAAAAAGTTGTTATATGAGTATAGATAGGCTAGACAATATTGTTTAATAAAAAGGTACTAAGTTGAGAATACAATAAAATGTAAAGAACTTCCCACATGTCATTCTACCTCTGTGTAAAGGAATAAACATGAATCTTACCTGACACCAATGATGGAGCAAAACTTAATGTTCTTACATTAGTTTAGAATTCTTCTTTATCATATTCCCAAGTTCTCCACCTGCACACATACAAACACACACATCTTCCCATTAATAGTGACATTTAATTAACCATGCACATGATTTTCAATGGGTAATTGTGAGTTAGTTCATCAAGGTCAGTAGGACTTCATATTTGCATAGTACTAGGTTGTTTCTTCTAGGAAGAAAAGGTAAGAATAAGAAGAGTTTGGGCACTGATTGGGGTGGCTCCGTGGGTTGGGCTTCATCTCACAAACAGAAAGGTCCGGGGTTTGATTCCCAGTCTGGGCACATGCCTAGGTTGTGGGCCAGGTCCCTGATTGGGGGCATGCAAGAGGCAACCAATTAATGTCTCTCTCACACATCGATGTTTTGCTCCCTTTCTCCCTCCCTTCCCCTCTCTCTAAAAATAAATGAAACATTTTTTTAAAAAGAGTTGGGGATTCACTGCTGAGCTCCCACAAGCCATTTAAAAGTAGATAACTAGTGTTGTCTCGGAAATCTCTGAGGTCTCCCTCTGCGCCCCCTGCCCCATGCAATCAGTTTGTCAGTTAATTGCCTGTGGCAAAAGTTAATGTTCTAATAAACTAGGTATTAACTGATGTAATGAGTGGTATCATGTAGGTTATTGCCATTATAAACCATACTTAACAGTTTAGAAAATCAATAACATATTAAACAATGGTTAGGCTCCTGGAAGAGTTCCTTGGCAAACGGTCGTTTTCTGACAGATTGTGACTGATTCTTCTGCTTTTTAGAAGGTAGAACATGTTCTGCTGCCTTAGTAACTATTAAAAGTTTGTGTATATGGCAACATCACATACACATTCAGATATCAATGAGCCATAGAACCATGTTCTCAACTTCCATCAATGGTGCTGCTCATTTATAGATCTATGGATTGGGGAGGAGATAGGGAAGGGAGTTAGCTATGATAGAGGCCTGATGCTTGTTTCCATTGCTTTTATCCACACACAAACTCATTTATTGATTAAGAATAAATAAGTGACAAGTGAGGAATAGGGAGATGTATTTGGCAATTTTCTCTATTTTTAATTTTTTTAAATTTATTTCTATTGTACTTTTCCCCATTACCATTTATCTGTGAATGTGCTGTCCCCAGCGGTCAGGGGTAGTGCTGATCTTGTGTATGTACTCTTCATGCTGTGGCTTTTACTACATATTACTGCTTAGAAGCATCATCTTGAAGCTGCTAGTTAGAAAAATGCAGATTCACAGGAGATGTAGAGGCAACAATTCATTCCCAAGGCAAGATTGTCTCTGCGCTGTCAGAATATAGTCCCCTACCCGAGCTTCTGGAGAGTCCAATTAGTCAGAGAATAACTGGGAAATATTTGTGAGGACAATAAATAGAAAACAGCATCATATCGTCTGATCATTTTTAAAAGAATGAGTTCATAGTCTAAATGGTATTTTCATTGCAATCCCCCACCCCACACTTCAAGTCCCTTCATTAAGTAAATATCTGTAGGTTTTATCATTTATGCACAAAACCTAATTTTATGTTTACTCTTCTCCCTTCCCCACTATATTTCCACAGCAAAAGGTTTCTATCATGAATACATATCTTATTAATGCACCATGGGAGCAAAGTTATGGAAATGATTTGTAAGAGGATTATGTGATGTAGAAGAAAGAACGTTCACCTGGGAGACAGAAAACCTGTGTTCCTCTTGTGATCTTGTGATTAAAGTATTGAGTAACCATGAGGAAATTACGATATCCCTGCACCTAAAGTTGTTCATATGTACAATTAGGAATTGTCCGAGATCTTGTCAAGGGCCCTTCCAGTGTAACATTATATTTCAGTGATTACTGGGCAATTTCTATGTGCTAGTCACTGTGCTGAGCCTTTTCTCTTTTCATTTTTCTCTTCACAACACCCTTGTGACATAGGTGTCATTATGGCCATTTCGCTGATGGAGAGCCACAGCTTGGAGAGTAAAAAGAATGTGCTGTAGACACAGTTTGTAAGTGGCTTGGCTGGTATTCTGATTTCTAATGACTATTCTGCACTGCTCACCTGAACCAAAATGTTATTAATGGTCAAAGCTTTTGTCATCAAAGCTGCCATTCTAGGACTTCAGATTTAAGATCTGGTACCTGAGAGATGGTAATAGATCTTATGTCAATACATTGAGGTGTTTGAGTACCAGTTGATTATCGGCCACTGCCATGTCCAGTCCCAGCGCCAACCATGCTGTCTGACAAAGTCCAAGCATGGGGAGGACGACTTCAAAGAAGCGTGTTCCGGCCTGGCAGACGTAGCATGAATGGACATGTGGTATTGATCTTAATCTTGCTGTCTCTTGGTGTTCTAACCTTTACCTTTCTGATCATTTGGAATCTCCTAGAAATGCTGACTGTTCTCAGAGCTGAACAGCAACTAGGTCAGGCTGAGAACAATATCACCTTGGCCTTTCCCCAGAATAACCCCTCCTTCCCTGACCTGATTAAGCAACTGTAGGATATGATGATATCAGCTAGTAGGGGGCCTGGAATACCCAAGGCAGCCCCCTGAAGTAAGTCCCGAGGCAAATCCCCTTTAATGAAATAGCCCCTGAATGTTTAAAGTCGTTAGAATAACAGCCCCTCCTTTACCTTGAATAGGGATATATATTTATGGTTAAAATAACTTTTGTTGAAACTATGGGAATTTTCGTATTTTTCCTAATTACTTTTATATTGATTTTTTTCTGTTCAACTGATTATACTATGCACCTGTAAATGTTAATGAAAATATAAAAAACCTGCTTGTAATAAACGGAATAGTGCTTCACCTGCCTTTGAGCTGTATAGTTGCCTGTTACCCATTGCCGACGCCTATCCTTACCTCGAGGGACCCCTGGACCCTGCTGCGGCCGGACCGCGGCAGGCCACTTCCCAGACCTTCTCCTTGTTCTTGCTTTAGACATCCCTCCTTCACTGCCATATAATCCATTCAGCAACTAACAGCGCATGCCTGGAATTGCCTTCCAAGACCCTCTTCAGCATTCGGGCCTGTATGTACCCTGCTTGGACCTGTCTCCATTTTACACTGTAATACTGGTTGTGATGTACTTTAAATAGTGCCCTTGAAATTACTATTGTAGCTGCCCTTTCTTCCCTTTACCTACAGAGACAAACAGGATGAGTTGACTTCTGCCCTAAAAAGATGTTTTCCAAAGCCCCTGGTTGAGGATGAATTTTGATTTAGAGTTTAGGTTAATTTGGCTGAGTTGTTCCAAATCTGCTTCTCAAACTCTTTGCCTGGGTTCTGTCCCCTATTACTGTGGCCTTGTCTGGGGACCTGTTTCCTGAGTGCCTCTATACGAGTATATCTCTGAGCTTCTAGTAGGTGACTGCCTTCAACTTTGCTTGCTATTATCTCTGGCCTTATCTTCCAGATAAGCCTGACATTTCCTCCTCTTCTGATTGCCAAGTTTCTAGATCTATTCCTTGCTTTCATTGGCTTTATGGTCTTACCCAATACTTCCTCTGATCTTCAGTATAACTCACTCCCTCTGTGGTGGATTTGGGTGGTTTAAGGCCCCTGATTTGTGCTCTACCTGAGGCTAGAGACCAAAGGAGGGTTGTTTCCTGCAGATTGGTTTGTCCATGTGAGAGATTTTCTCAACTTCCTATTAGGACTCGAGAATATAAAAGTGAGACATCCATGAAATGTTTTCTAGTCTTACTAATGTTATATCTAACCCACTACTTAAAAGTAACAAAGAAATCTCCTTCTCCTCTGCTGAAAAAAATTCAGTTCTTATCACTTTTCATCTTACCATGTATTTTACTTATCTTTTTAATTTGGTTGTCTTTATAGAAGGTAAGGTTTATTGGGGTAGGATTTGTCTTGTCTATTGTTGTATCTCAAGTACTTGAAACAAGGTCTAGGCTAAGAAAATCCTTGGAACATATTTGTTAAATGAATAGGTGAATAAATGAATGGGATCAGACTTAATGTCTTGTCTTTAACAGCTGAGTTACAAAAGTTATTTTCTGATAGTTTTAAAATGAAATGAACTAAGAAGAAATAAATTACTGCATCTAAGTGGATAATAACTTGTCAATAAAGTTGTTCCTTAGAATAGACAGTGTTGTGCTTCATCAGAGAACTGTTATGTTTGACTGAGTGGATAAAGTCTGTAAACTGAGTCAGAGGGGGCAAGAGGCCAGAGTAGCTATTGTCCTAATTATGCAGCCTGTAGATCTCATGGGATTGACCTGTAAATAATAGACTCAACAACTTTACAGACCTCTCTGCACAAATGGTTTCATTTGAATTGAACTGTCTTGCCTATTTCTAGGAGGTTTATGAGGATGTTCTGTGGCATGCCTGCCTGCTGTGTGAAGGTAATTCACCTTCAGGAAGATGCACACCACACAGGAGATAGCAGATAAAGTTCAGGTTCACTCTCCCCACTGCCATGTCAGAGGCTGATTGTCATGAAGACATTTCATGGAAACAATTTTATTTTTTATTTCTAGACTTGCCTTTAAATTATTATCATCACATTGATGATCGTAATCAAACTGCAATAGAAATTCTTGAAGTAAAAAGGCTTAAGAAAAACACAGATGTACTCTACCAGCCAAATTCATTAAAACCAATAAGTATTTACCATAGTCATTTCTGATATAAAGGGACATTGGTTCAATATTGTAAATACCGTATTCATAAACACTTTGTAGGATACTGAGCAGTACTAACCAGCCCTGCCTCTTCTTCAAGATACTGCTTCCCCACAGCCTCTGCTAAGTTGATAAGCAGGTTTTGCAACCTAAACTCCTTTCCAGACCACAGTGAAGTAGTGAGGAGAGGGCATATGACTGAGGATTCATTAATCTGTGGACAGCCCTGTTGCTGTGTGGTCAGGTAGGAGAGTTATGCCAATCTGATTTTCTTTCAAAAGAATTTGAACACAGAGTCAGAAAGAATTTATCAATTAGAACTGGAGGTAGAAGCTAAATGGATGTGGTGATAATATAAAAGCTAATATGCACTGAGTCCCTACCATGTGCCTGACACTAGCACATTGCATGGGCTGCCTTTCAAATCACCAAAATAGCTCCATGCCCCAGACACTGTTCTTAATTTGCAGACTTGGGGGAGGTAAGTTACTTGACTATGTAATAACTGGTAGGGCCATGATACAAAACAAGGTCTATGTGACTCCAGAGTCTCTTCTCTTAATCACTGCATGACACTGACTACAGATGACTACAGAGTGAATTGGTAAAGGTAGTGTTAGTGTTAAGAGGAAAGAAAACCCATGAACCAATAGAGAGTACCAGTTCTTTGGGAACAGAAAACAGAATGAAATGGACCAGAGGGAATAAGGATAGCTTGTGGAAAACCACATTTCCAAGATGAAAGGAAGCGAAGACTGCTCTCAAGAACTGCCTTGGGTTAGTATGGTGTTCTCCTGTCAGGTCCAATTTCAAACCGTTTGTACCTCCTGCATATTACTAGAGAAATTGCCTATCTTTTGCTAATAAAAAATCTTTTAAAAAGTTGTATATACTAATTAACACCATGAAAGTCTCTTCTGGAGGGAGAACAAACACAATTATAATGTGTGTGCTGCAAATGTTCAGTCCCTTCCTCCTGTTGCTGTGCTCCATTTCCAGCCTGTCCCTCTTGGGAAGACTGGCACGCAGGTGGGCTCTAGGGAACCAGGGCAAGGACACCTGATGCTCATTTCTTATTCAGATATCCCCTTGCTGGATGGGCCCTTGACAATGGGCCCCTCCTTCCTACAAATGAGGAAGACTGTAGCCCCAGAAAAGCATTCAGAAACCAATGCCAACTTCTTTGTTCTTATGCCAGAGAACTTCCTTCAGTGCCTCATTCTGATGACTTAAGCACTTCCTAGAAAAACCAACTTTTCAGGGGATCCCAAGGCTACAGAAAAGTACATTTCTGCTCATAAGGAGCCCCACATTCCCTGATCTGGCACGGGAAATCAATCATGTATGCCTATAAATGCCATGCACCTCCATTGTGAAGCATTGAGCTGGGATGTCACCCAACTGAGAACGTGTGCTTCTTTACAGTACAACCAGGCAGCTCTTCTTTGTAACCAAGGGTGTGAGGAAACCAGGAAGGTCTTGGCTAAACTCTGAACTCCTAGCATCCCTGAATCAAAGAGCCCTCTCACCTCATGGAATAAGACTCTCATCTCCTATGTTGGAGTTTCCTATGAGTTTCTTTTCCTCATCTTTGGGTCCCTTCACTTTGTTCTTTTGACAAGTCTGGGTCAAGTTTTAAATTTATTATTTGGACCACCTTAGAATCCTGTTTTCTGAAAAGTGTACATGAAGAAATGTTCTATAAAGGAAAGAACAGAATGACCCAGTCAGTGATTGAATTGATTCTTTTCATTTTACAAGGTCCCAGGAACTTCTCGTTGATTAAACGGCAATGTCCTTAGTGTCTGGTATATACTATGGTAAATTAGATTTCTGAATGTCCTATGAAACCAGGGCTTCCTAGAATTTCCTGAGATGTTCCCTAGGCATGTGTGTGTGTATGTGTGCCTGGGGAATACATGAATGCTGGCTTTTCATAAAAAAAGGATAAAACCACAATATTTTCCTCCATTACTTAGATTATAAATGGTTGCTCAATACAACTTCACTGTCCAATCCATCAAAAGGTATTTTTAAAATCAAATTTATAAATAATTATAAGACTATAGGGCACAGTTTAATCTTAAAATATATTATATATGTAAAACTTATTTTTGTGAGTTTAAAGAGTAGCACATTTGTGTGCTGTATTTATTATGTACTATGAGTAAATATTCCTTTTATTTTTTGAAGTTAAGTTTATTGAGATATAATTTAGATACAGTGGTTTCATCATTTTGGGTTGCATAATTTGATGAATTTAAAAAAACAGTCATGCACCCACCAGTATAATCATAATGCAGAGCATTTCCCAAAAGTTTCTTTATGCCCCTTTGCAGTCAATCCCTCCCCCAATAACCATCACGGACACGATTTCTGTTCTTATAGTTTTGCCTTTTCCAGGATGGTGTCCTATAGTAGAATCATAGGGCATGTTAGCCTTTTGTGCCTGGCTTTCTTCACTTAGCATTAGGCATTTGAAATTCTTTCATATTCTTGCCTACACCAGTAGCTTGCTTCTTTTTAATGCTGAGTAGTATTCCATTGACTGATGTATCATAGCTTATTAATTCACCAGTGGAAAGACATATAGGTTATTTACATTTTGGGTATTATTAAGAAAGCTGCTGTGAACATTTGTGTGTCTTTATGTGAACATGTTTTAATTTCTCTTGGGAAAGTACCTAAGAATGGGTATTTATTTTATTTTGAAATGAATATACACACCTATAAAATGATACATGAGAGAGAACTGTAATTATATTTATGAAAGGAGCCATAATCTTCACTATATAAATTTCACTCTTGCAGATGAGATAAATCTATTCATTAGCTGGAAAAACCTAATTGTTATATGAACTAAGTTGTTCATTTTGGCAAGACTAGCATGTATTTAGTGTTTAATATTTTGGTCCTGTTAAAATTTTCAAAGAAGTAATTCAGAAATTTCAATGTTATCTAAGCTTATAAAATTTAACATTTTGCATTTGTTTGTTTCAGAGTAGGTATAATATGTGTTTCATGTACCAGTTGCTTGCTCTTTTTCAAGGATTTTGAATTTCAAAATTTTGAAAACCTTCTTAAAACAATACACTTTCAAATAGAATGATAGAAATTAATCACTTTTTCTTCTTTAGAAACAAAATTCCTAAACACAAAATTGGTCAATAGAGTAAAAGACCATAAATTTAGTTTAATTATCTTTTAATACAGGGTTAAAAAGCAGTGTGGAGGCCCTGGCTGGTGTAGCTCAGTGGATTGAGCATGGGCCTGCGAACCACACAATCGCGGTTTGATTCCCAGTTAGGGCACATGCCTGGCTTGCAGGCCAGTTACCAGCAGGGGACTCACGAGAGGCAACCATACATTGATATTTCTCTCCTTCCCTTCCCCTCTAAAGATAAATAAATAAAATCTTTAAAAAAAGCAATGTGGAGTGGTAAGAAGCTTGAGTGAGTCCCTGCCACATCTTAGTAGCCTTCACCCTTCTGCCTTTAGCATTTAGACCAGGGTGGACATCTAGACCTGCCCAGACCAATCAAATGTCCCTCCACAGAAATCTGGATTGAGACTGAGCTAAGGCCGTGTGTGTGTGTCTGTGTCATTATGCTCAGGGACTGTGAGATGGCCATTTTTTCAGCATTGAACTGAGAAGCAGAGAATGCTCACCTGCAAAGAAGTATGAAGCAGATGTGCAGAGGAAACAAGAAGAGAGATGAGTGTTACCAGGAACTTTCTCAGCCTTAGTTTTAGTCTGCAGATTCCAATGGTTCCCAAGGCCCAGAACACAGTCTTTCCCCCCTGCCCCCCGATCTGTGAAACGTTTAAAGAACAAATTCTTTTTTATCTGAGTTTGATACAGTTTCTGTCTGCATTCAGTATTTTTACTGTAGCATCTTTGCTGTATTTTTGCCGCATTTTCATAGTGTGACTAATTGACTATAAAGCAATTTTGCCTTTAAAAAGATAAAATAATTGGTTGACTTTTTTGTTGTTGTTTGTTTCTTTGGCTTCATCTCTCCATTGACAAATCAATCAACCACTGTAAATAAGATAAAGTAACTGGTTGATAGTTTTTTTTTTTCTGTCAGTTTATTTGCTTGTTTTTTATTAGTTTATTTACTTGGCTTCATTTCTCCACTGGCAAATCAACTATCTTCAGCAGACTTAATATACTAAAGGTAGTTGTTAGTTTAGTTTAGTTTCTTCATTGATGAAGTTCTCATAGTTATATTATATTATGTTGTATTGTATTGTATTATATTATATTTAAATCTTAGCTAGCTAACTCTCATACTGGTTTATACAGTGATGAGTAGACATGGTAGTGGTCTTAAAATAATGAGCATTTCTTCCTGATGACTATGATTTGCCCCAAGAGATGGTTTCTTACTTTGGAACACACTCCACTGGGAAGATAAAGAGAGGCCAAGGGGCCTCTTTGAGGGCGCAGAGTTAAATCCACATTTCCCACAGAATGAAGACAAGATAATCCAATCCAAATAAAATCATTTATTCAAAATCAAATAAAATCAGTTACAATCCAAAATAAAAGCAATTATTCAAATCCCATGAATCTACCCACATTTTAAATGTATTCAAATATTTTTTATTTCACAATAAAATCTTAAATTCATTATTTATTGCTTCATATTTCATTAGTCTTTTTTAATATCCCACTTTTATGTGTTGTGATTTTTATTTTTTATAGTAAAACTTTGTTATGGTTACTTGCTTATACAGCAAAAAATGTTTTTGGCAAAGATATCCATGGCAAAGATGCTTATGGCAAAAATACCTAGAAGCAGTTTCTGTCACTTGCCTTCAAAGAGTTTCTAAGTGTAGGAACCAGGGTCTTCCACTACTTTCCTACTCACTAATTATGGGATCAGGTAAGATTCTGAAATTCTCTAGGCTCTGGTATTTTCTGGGCTTGGTAGATAAGAACAAAGGATTTGGAGTTAGTCAAAACTGACTTCCGTTGTGGATTTTTACCACTTTTCATTTCTATGCGTGGAGGAGAATTTAACTCTTTTGAGCTCAGTTTTCTCTAGTGTAAGACAGAGACAAAAAATATCTTAGAGTTTCTCAGAGACATGCATAAGAGAATATTTATAACAAAAGATAATTCCTGTTGTATAGCAAGTATTCAATAAATGGTGACAATTGTTATTACCCATAGCTGTGTAAATTTTTTCTTTCCTCTTTTCCTTCTCTCCCTCATGTTCATCCTGCCTTCTCTAAATATTTTATTTTGCAATGTGATAAGTCTGGTGTTGAGAATACTTCATTTCAGTGGAGGTTAAGCATACATTCTCCTAAAGAACTGGAATTCCCAGTGAGAAGACAGACTCATAAACAGAGTTGTGGTGGCACTTACACCAGGTGCAATAGCAGACATGTGTATGGGAGGGCACTCATCCACAACGCAAGCTGAGGAGAGATGCGGCCAGAGTTCAAAAAGCCTTTTCAGAGTTGCATCGCCAATGAAAAACTAGAGGTGGCACACAAGGGAATAGTCGACAACAGTGTGTCCTGACTTGAAAGCCTGCAGGGTAAGCTCTTTATGAAGTGCATCTTGAGATNGTTGCTGGTTTGATTCACAGTTGGGGCACATGCCTGTGTTGAGGGCCAGGTCCCTGCTTGAGGGCGTTAAAGAGGCAACTGCACATTGATGTTTTGCTTCCTTTCCTTCTCCCTCCCTTTCCTGCTCTCTAAAAATAAATAAAAACTTTTAAAAAATGTTGGGGATTCACTGCTGAGCTCCCACAAGCCATTTAAAAACACATAACTAATGTTCTCTTAGAAATCTCTCAGAAGTCTCCCTCTGCGCCCCCTGCCCCATGCAATCAGTTTGTCAGTTAATTGCCTGTAGTGAAAGTTAATGCTTTAATAAACTAGGTATTAACTGATGTAATGAGTGGTATCATGTAGATTATTGCCATTATAAACCATACTTGACAGCTGAGAAAATCAGTAACATATTAAACAAAGGTTAGGCTCCTGGAAGAGTTCCTTGGCAAATGGTTGTTTTCTGACAGATTGTGACTGATTCTTCTGCTTTTTAGAAGGTAGATCATGTTCTGCTGCCTTAGTAACTATTAAACGTTTGTGTATATGGCAACATCACATACACATTCAGATATCAATGAGCCATAGAACCATGTTCTCAACTTCCATCAGTGGTGCTGCTCATTTATAGATCTATGGATTGGGGAAGAGATAGGGAAGGGTAGGGTGGCTGCTATAGAGGTATGATGTGGATTTTTACTACTTTTCATTTTTGAGTTGAGGAGAGCTTAACCCTTTTGAGCTCACTTTACTCTACTGCAAGACAGAGATAAAAAATATCTTAGAGTTTCTCAGAGACTTTCATAAGAGAATATTTATAACAAAAGATAATTCCTGTTGTATAGCAAGTATTCAATAAATGGTGACAATTGTTATTACCCATAGTTGTGTAAATTTTTCTTTCCTCTTTTCCTTCCCTCCCTCATGTTCATCCTGCCTTCTCTAAATATTTTATTTTGCAATGTGATAAGTCTGGTGTTGAGAATACTTCATTTCAGTGGAGGTTAAGCATACATTCTCCTAAAGAACTGGAATTCCCAGTGAGAAGACAGACTCATAAACAGAGTTGTGGTGGCACTTACACCAGGTGCAATAGCAGACATGTGTATGGGAGGGCACTCATCCACAACGCAAGCTGAGGAGAGATGCGGCCAGAGTTCAAAAAGCCTTTTCAGAGTTGCATCGCCAATGAAAAACTAGAGGTGGCACACAAGGGAATAGTCGACAACAGTGTGTCCTGACTTGAAAGCCTGCAGGGTAAGCTCTTTATGAAGTGCATCTTGAGATCCGGTGATGTCTGTTCAGGCCCTGAGGTCAGACATATCCTGCTGGTGTCAAGCTCCTGGGAAGAATTAGTCCCAGTTGGCAGGTGGACTACTAAGGTTCTTGACCTGGCCCTTTTAAAAATGACAAGAGGTTAGCAAATGCTTGACAGGCAAATGGCCAAATGGTCTCTCATAGGCTTCTTCTAATAGCCTGTGAAATTCACTTGATCTTTGTTGTTCCAAAGGCAAATATTTTCTTAACTTACAACCTAAGGCCAGTATTCCAATGCCTAGTGCCTGTTGCCCAACTTCAGAGAATTCTTAGGCAGCATTTGAAAGAACCAGCTACACAGGTTAAAGCAAGATTGACTCCCCTAAAATGTCATCTCTAAATGAAACTTCCACTTCCTATTCAAGTCAGAATCAGTGTTACATTTTGGTGGTCTTTTAAATAAAAGTAAATTACTTCTTTTGTCTCTTCTAAGTCAGAAGTGTCTTGCTGTATCTATCAGATTTCTTCCAAACATGCTGACGCTGGTGAAGATTTATGTATATGAAATAAAAACAGGATTTTTCACATGGGTCATGGTGAGTGTGTCTGCTTCTCCATTTGCTTGCAGCAGCTGTGCCTACGTGGTGCCCACCTTAACCTGCCCGTGGGAACTTTAACTCCAGCCTTCTGTCCAAGAACTCTCTGACAGACTTCTCTCTGTAGAACAGCCCTGGGGTGTTTGTGTTGATAGTGGTGGTTAGTGGAGGAAAACACATTTGTCTTCCCCATTTGTTTCCTGAGAGCACCTCGCAGGTGGTTCTGCTTCCACTCACTGCTCAATGGATACCGACTGGCAGAATTTTCTCAGGGACCATTTGGGGATAAGGACTTGGCTGCCTCTGCAGCCTGTAGTTCTTCTTGAGCTCCAGAGGAGAAATTGCACTTCACTGAACCTGGAGCTTCATTCTTCATTCACCACTCAGCCTGTTTCTTCAAGTTGTTTCAGTATCTGCAACTCAGAGGGAATGTGGATGCCTTACTGCTGGTGGCTGCTAGGGTTTTATTGGTTTGAGAGATCCTGGCATCTCTATGAGGCTTTGGAAGCCACACACTCTCAGTGAGGCTGAGTTTCAAAGTATTCCCCAGCTGCTTTATAGCTCTGGGAAAGATGTCCTATTTTCCTTCTCTCTTAGAGCTGCCTACCAGTTCTGAATCAAGTGATTCCTCTAAAAACTATGGTTTAGTAAATCCTCAGTTTTTGTGTGTATGGGAGCTGTTTTATTGGAGGGTTGTAGAAAATCTACTGGAAATGATGAAATCTGTCCAACAAGAGTTCCAGTTATGTTCTGGGAATTCACAATCAGAAAGACCGTGTCCCTGTGGGTGATATAGGCCCTCACAGTCCATGGGGCCACCTCATCCGGAGTTAGTTACACACAGGAAAATTGGCTGCTGCAGACAGTGATCCAGATGCATAAACCCAGACAAAAACAGGCATTAAAGCCAGAATTCTGATGACAATCTAAGCCAGTTTAAGTTTTTTTAACTCATTGTTTATTTTTAAATATATTTTATTGATTATGCCATTACAGTTGTCCCATTTCCCCCCTTCATTCCCCTCCATCCTGCATACCCTCTCCCCCACCATTCCGCCCTTTAGTTTATGTCCATGAGTCACAAGTTCTTTAGATTCTATATTTCCCATACTATTCTTGCCCTCCTCCCTCTTTTCTACCTACCGTCTATGCTACTTGTTCTCTGTACCTTCTCCCCCTCTCTCCTCCTCCCACTCCCCTGCTGCTAACCCTCCACATGATCTCCATTTCTATGGTTCCACTACTGATCTAACTGTCCTCTTAGTTTGCTTTTGTTTTAGGTGTGGTTGTTAATAACTGTGAGTTTGCTGTCCTTTCACTGTTCATATTTTTTATCTTCTTTTTCTTAGATAAGTCCCTTTAACATTTCATATAATAAGGGCTTGGTGATGATGAACTCCTTGAATTTGACCTTATCTGAGAAGCACTTTATCTGCCCTTTCATTCTAAATGAAAGCTTTGCTGAATAGAGCAATCTTGGATGCAGGTCCTTGCATTTCATGACTTGGAATACTTCTTTCCAGCCCCTTCTTGCCTGGAAGGTCTCTTTTGAGAAATTCACTGACAGTCTGATGGGAACTCCTTTGTAGGTGACTGTCCCCTTATCTCTTGCTGCTTGTAGGATTCTCTCCTTCATTTGAATCTTGGCTAATGTAATTATGATGTGCCTTGGTGTGTTCCTTCTTGGGTCCAACTTCTTTGGGACTCTCTGAGCTTCCTGGATTTCCTGGAGGTCTATTTCCTTTGCCAGATTGGGGAAATTCTCCTTTATTGTTTGTTCAAATAAGTTTTTCACTCGTGGCTGTTCCTCTTCCCCTTCTGGTACCCCTGTAGTTCGGATGTTGGATCGTTTAAAGATGTCCTGGAGGTTCCTAAGCCTCTCCTCATTTTTTTGAATTCTTGTTTCTTGATTCTTTTCTGTTTGGTCATTTTTTTCTTCTTTCTGCTCCACTCCCTTGATTTGAGTCCCAGTTTCCTTCCCATGACTATCGGTTTCCTGTGCATTTCTCTTCATTTCACTTAGTTTAGTCTTCATTTGTTCCTCTAATTTGTGACTAAAATCCACCAGTTGTGTGAGCATCCTGATCACCAGTATTTTGAACTGTGCATCTGATAGGTTAGCTATCTCTTGGTCACTTAGAATTATAGGCTCTGGGGCTTTGAGCTGTTCTTTAGCCATAATGTTTTGGTCTGTTCATGTCTGTTGTATATGAGGGGCTGAGCCTTAGGTGTTCACCAGAGTGGGGCGACCCAGTCTCTGGGTTATGATGCTATATGTGGGGGCGGGGTTAGAGAGGGGAAATAGTGTCTGTTCTGCTCTCTCTGGGATTTCGGTCCCCTCTGCTGCTTCCCGCAAGCAAACTGGGCCCTTCTGGTGCTGGTTCCCAGGTGCGTGGGCTTGTGTACCCTCCAGCACCCTGTGGGTCTCTCCAACAAACTCTCCATGAGCCTGGGAGCCTCTCCAGGCACCTCGACCCCCCAAATTTTTCCAATCCGTGCTTTTAGGCTTTAACTCCCATTGTTGGGGCCCTAGTTTGCACGGTTTTCCCCACTGTTTGCTCCTTTGCCCGGTTTATCTGAGTGTGAATGTGTGACTGTGGTCATCCAGCCGCCCTGCACCCTCACTGGGTCTGCCTGTTGCCACCCCACACCTGGGATATGCCAACCGATGCCTGCGTACCTGGGTCGGTCCGGCCACTTTTTCCTGCGAGACCCTGCTCCACCAGCCGCTGACTCCGTCCTTCTTACCGGTCTGGCTGAATGGTTTGTTGTTGTTGGACTTCCATACAGTTCAATTTTCTGTTTTGGTTGCATTTTTGTTACTAAAACTTTGTTATCTTTAAACTTGGTTGTGTGAGGAGGTACAGTGTTTCTACCTACGCTTCCATCTTGGCTGCTAGTCCTTAACTCATTGTTTACTGAGTCCTTTCATTTAAGCCCTATGAAGAAAGTTGAGCTATATTAAGGACTGGTTAAGATGGTAGCATCTTTCTCACATTTTCTTTCCTGTCAAAACAGACATCATATGTAGAAGGTAAGGATTCACATTTTAATTGATGGTTCTCATTAATATTATTGTAAATGTATGGCTTTCTAAGAAGCTTTTCAATATGCATTATCTCACTTGAACTTCACACTATCACGAGCAACAATCTATGGGAATTTAATTTTGATTGTGGGGGTGCAGTTCCAGGACAATTTCAGACAGAAGGTGGAATTTGAGTTGACTCCTGTGGGAGGAGGCATGAAATATGCTATTCAGTCAGAGGCCCGCATCCCTCCCCACCTAAGGCGTGTCACCCCAGACACAGTGCAGTTGATGCCAATGCAAGTGCACAGACCATGCCTCCCTCTCCCTGACTTTCACCCTTTCTCTGTGGATGTGCCACAGCCTTTCCTCTTACTCTTGTAACCCCTGCTCCAGGCCTCTTTCCACGAGGGCTGTGTGGGGTCCTGCCTAGACTGGGAGTCCCTTTATGCAAATGCTTATTTGCAATAGCTTCATGATATTTGACTATTTTAGTAGTTGAAAAAGGAGGATGGTTGAGAAATTAACCTTATAAGACTTCTTTCAGTGTAGGGCTATTGACAGAGATGTGGACAGGGTTAGAGAAGGAGGTGAGGCACCCAGGGACCTACAAGAACAGCAGCCTTTACCACACCTGAAAGGAAAAAGTAATAATATGGGAGTTTGTAGGAGTAGAGTGGAGGGATAATAAGGGGTGGGAGTAGATGGAGAGAATTATATGTTTGAAGGTGTTTGGGACCAGGAACATCTGTCCCAGAATCACCCAGATGATAGCTCACAAGCCACCACTTACTACCCTGACTAGAGTGGCATTGAATCAGATCTCAGCAGCTGCTGCATCATGAGCACTGACGATTGAGTAGAGAGTATCTGCCTTTTCTTCTTGTTTTCACTGACTAGTGACTCATGTATGTGGATGCTGTGGACTCCCCCACGTACTTCTTGCACAAGCTCTGAAATTATAGCATCTCGAGGCAGACACAGTCTCCTGTGATGAGTGGGGAATGGATCAGGGGACCGGAGACTTACCCTTCCAACCCTGTTCTCCACCAAGACTTCATGACATGTCCCTTGTTTTTCCTCAATTTACATGGTCCTTGCCGTACAGCTTCTCCAAATGCACATTTCCAGATTGCACACTTTTGTAGATTCCCTGACTTTCAGTTTGGCAGCTGCACTGCTCCTGACAGCATGACATTTTCTGGGGAAACCACATGAAAATCTAAATGTCAAATATGTCCTCAACTCGACCACAGATAGAACCACTTGTCCTATTATATACCATGCAGATTCCTTGGGAGTGCATGCACAGAGAAGCCACCCAATATTATTTGCTAAAATTTAAAGACACAGGCCTAAAGACACGAGGGCTGTGTGGGGTCCTGCCTAGACGGGGAGTCCCTTTATGCAAATGCTTAAGCTTAATGCTTTTCAACTGGCTGATTTGCAAAATGGACTCTATCAGAGGATTGATTACCAGAGAGCATTTGTGAACAAAGACAGAAATAAAGGCCATTTAAATGACTAAGGAACCAAATAAATGGCAGCTAGAACTTGACACTTTGCAAAAAGAATAACCAAGTCATGATTTAGGGTCTCTGGGGTATATGTTCCGTGTGCCCCTGGACCTACTGAAAGTATTCTCTGCTATTTTCTCTGTCCTGGGCAGCAAAGCCCTGCCATGTGCATCACCTGGGCTCCTCTGCACTCTGGCTTCTGTTGGGTTTGGCCAGTGGGAAGTGTCAGTGGGAGCTCCCAGGGCAGGAAAGGTGCAAGGTCATGGAATGTGCTCCTCTCACCTCTTCCTGATTAGGGCAGTTATGGCAGNATGTCAAATATGTCCCCGACTCGACCACAGATAGAACCACTTGTCCTATTATATACCATGCAGATCCCTTGGGAGGGCATGCACAGAGAAGCCACCCAATATTATTTGCTAAAATTTAAAGACACAGGCCTAAAGACACAATGCTTTTCAACTGGCTGATTTGCAAAATGGACTCTATCAGAGGATTGATTACCAGAGAGCATTTGTGAACAGGGATAGAAATGAAGGACAATTACCAGAGAGCATTTGTGAACAAAGACAGAAATAAAGGCCATTTAAATGACTAAGGAACCAAATAAATGGCAGCTAGAACTTGACACTTTGCAAAAAGAATAACCAAGTCATGATTTAGGGTCTCTGGGGTATATGTTCCGTGTGCCCCTGGACCTACTGAAAGTATTCTCTGCTATTTTCTCTGTCCTGGGCAGCAAAGCCCTGCCATGTGCATCACCTGGGCTCCTCTGCACTCTGGCTTCTGTTGGGTTTGGCCAGTGGGAAGTGTCAGTGGGAGCTCCCAGGGCAGGAAAGGTGCAAGGTCATGGAATGTGCTCCTCTCACCTCTTCCTGATTAGGGCAGTTATGGCAGTAGCTGTCTCCTTCACAGGTACAGCTCCTGCCAGTGACCCCTCCCGCAAGGCTCCCTCTCTCATCCAGCTGCCAGGACACCTATGAACACATATAGATGCTAGGCCACATGGGGTCACAGATTAGCAACCTTTCAAATCTGGAGCATGAATGGTTTGGATTGGTGAGACACTATGCTGTGGTATGGAGAGAAGAGGACATGGGCAGGGGCACTACAGTTGGAAATGGGAGGCAGATATTCTACTTTATCCTCAGAGTGTGGAGAGCATGAGTGACTCCATGATAAATTAGCATAAGTAGACAGCTTGTTTAGAGCATGTGTGGTAACTAAAGCAAATAACAGTTTGTGAGAATATACTGGGACTTGGAGGACCTGAGCCACCACCTATGTTGAAACAAAGAGCATGTGTCACGAGGCACCTGACCACGAGATTCCCATTACTGGAGGCCACTGGGGCATAGCCACCGGCACCCTGCTGAGAGCTGGCTAACCGCCCACTGCCCCTTCCTCTCTCCCTCCAGCATTCCCCAGAAACAAGGCCCATAAATCTCCCAAGGACTTTCTGTTGCCAAATCAGTGATTCCCGACAAGAGGACATTGTTGTTTCACAAACACCTATACCCTGGACGTCTGGAACAGACTGACAAGGTGACTCACCTCCCCCCACCCTGGGGTCTGCTCCACACCGTTAAAAACCCCTCTACCCTTCCCCTGGGGCTGCAGTCTGTTCAGGGTCAGCCTCCCTGATCGCAGTATCTCCCCTCTAATAAAAGCTCTTAACTGGACTTTTCTAGCTCCAGGCCCTTTCTTTGCCACCTCGGCTACCTAACACACTTCAGGCAGACCTACACAGCAGACTGGTGAGAAAAACACCGCCCCCACCAGCATGCACGGTTGAACTACATAAACAACCCTGGAGAATGCGCACATGAAGGCGGGAGGGGCGCTCCCAGAATGTGCCTGTGTGTTAAGGATGTTTACCAAGGAAGAGGCCCTGGACTTTGATCCCCGAGATAAGATCCGCAGACCTCGGTATCAGATCCCCGGACTTTGAAGGCTGGGGAGTGCAGCTTCTGTGTCCTGTTGAAAGCGTCTTGTGACTGGTCATCAGGGGACCACCAGACCTCGAGCAGACGCAGACCTCAGCTTCTGCCTCCCAGATCCGAGGACCATCCCTGGACTCAGACTCTTGGAGCTCTTGGGTTTGTTATCCCCCTTTGCCTACTGACTGTGTGCCATCCATGATGATTATTGGTGTGTTCATTAAAGTGTGTTCAGCAGCTTACTGTTTGTGTCTGCTTTCC
The DNA here is from genome assembly GCF_014824575.4 of Sturnira hondurensis. Lineage (NCBI taxonomy): Eukaryota > Metazoa > Chordata > Mammalia > Chiroptera > Phyllostomidae > Sturnira > Sturnira hondurensis. Next base: position 290,054 of record NW_028076722.1, read on the forward strand.
ATCAATTCTTGGCACTGGGCAGCCAAGGCTATGGTTCATGCAGCCAGGGAAGACTATTTTGTGGCATCTGAGTGGGCTCATAGGACTAATCACTCAGATTATTCACCGGGAATTGAGGCAGGGATAGACGGAGTGGTTAGGCTCAGGTTGCTATCAGACTGCTCATGACACAGGGTAGCTCAGACAATAAGGCACTTGGCTTTCAAGGGACAATGGGAGGTGGAGATCAGAGACTGAGGAGTGTGGACAAGATGAGTCTCCTGACACGCCACTTGGCCTAGCTCTCCCAAGGTGATGTAAGTCACGGGGACATGGTCCAGCAGGGGACTTCTGTGAAACTGAGTGTGAAAAGGTGAACACATGCCTGTTCAATTTCGTCACTGAGCTGGTCACCTGTTGGGGTTTCTTAGCCCTGTGCTCTCTAGTGTCCCTTACCCTACTCCACTCCTGGTCTTTGTGATGGGTGTCTTCCCTCTCCTTTCAGGAGACATTTAGGGATGACAAACAGGTTCGTGAGAGTCCTTCAGGTTCACGTGCTACAGTGTCTCCTCATGTGACTTGTGTAAAGCAACCATGAGGAGTTTGTGCAGCCTGCCCCTCAAATGGCATGTGCTTATCTAGGGCTCCACTGTGAGGAGGGTAGTTAGGAAGCAAAGCAAAACACAGAGCCTTGTGCTGACCTGGGATTATTTGTGTGTGCATGTGTGCATGTGTGTGTGTATCTGAAGGGTAAAGGAAGATCTTTGAACTTCACACACATGACTAGTGTATTTTTATGTTATGATTTGACATATAACCAATTCTTTATCCTTTTTTTGGTAGAGCAAAGAATTATTGTAATGTTAACATCATTTTTGTAAAAAGATTATAACATTAAAATTAATTGGATAAGAATGAGCTAATTACACTGAAGTTGCTAAGTGTTGGCATTCTATTCTGCACATCCCTGTTGTGGTTTATGACATGCAGAATTATAGGATTGCTTGAGGTGGTATTAGTAAACTTGTTTTTACAACTATGATTTATACATTCTAACCTTCACCTCAGTTTAAATGCAGTTTCTTTTTCTGTTTATTTATACATGTAATTCTTTTTTAAAAAAGATTTTACATTGTTTTAAAGAATTTTTATTTATTTACCTTTAGAGAGGAAGGGAAGGAGAAAGGGAGAGAAATAACAATGTATGGTTGCCTCTTGTGCATCCCCTCCTGGGAACTGGCCTGCAACCCAGGCATGTGCCCTGACTGGGAATTGAACCATGAAGCTTTGGTTCACAAGCCCCATGCTCAATCCACTGAGCTATGCCAGCCAGGGCTATACGTGTAATTCCTGAGGTAACTAATTTATAAAACAAAAGTTATAAATTTCAAATTTAGTGTCTGGATTTACAGACTCCTGATTTCATTAACTTCTTGATTTTTAAACAGTGAACCAAAAGTCTCAGTTGATAAATGCAAAATATCTTGCTAGATTTATGCATCTAACAAGAGCCCTGCTGTAAATTACTGTCACGTTTGCAAATGTTCCCATTAGTTAGTGCTTTAGCTGTTTGATTTGAAAACACTTCTATCTTCACTATTAAATTCTGATTTGTCTTTTTAATATACAGCTCATTCTGATAATTTGTTACTACCAAGTACTGATTTATAAAGCACTGTAATAAATTTTATAATAAATTTTAAAGGCTTCGAATTAACTATACCACATTTTTTAAAGCTTTATGTCTGAAAAGCTATTCTCAGAAGCAAGTAAATTTCACATCCTGCAAAACAAAGCATGGGGTGTTGGTCATAGGATGTTTGTTATTTCTCTCTGTACTGTCTCTCCACCTCCTGCATTAAGACCTCCGTTTTTAAACAAGTGTGTACAGTTGTTGGCTGGACCTAAGCAGACTTCCAAGGGCAGAAATAGTAGTGTTTGAGCTGAACAGATTGGCGTGATTACTATGTGCTAAGCCTCTTGCTGAATTGGGGGGTCAGGGGGTGGGGGCTCTAGGTGTTATCTTGGTTCTCTCTTCCATCTGGGCTTTTCATCTGTTGGGGACACACTGGTTCCTCTTTGGACTTAAATCCCTGCTTGGGAAGCTCAGAACACTTGCTGAGCAGCCTGTTAATTGCCTATCTGTTGAAGTTATTTATTGTTTTTCCAGTTATGGGCTGAGGGACTGGTGTTTGCCAGTTTTATGCATTTGCCTATTGGTAGCCAGGCTACTGCCCACAGTCAGAGAGAATTGCTCTCATAGGGTGTCAGGGCAAGGGTTGAGGGCACTGAGTAAGGCTTATCATTTTAGAATAATAATATTCTCAGAGATGTTGTACACAGTAAAGGAAATGGGTGACTTTCCCCTTGGCTATATCAAATCTAACAGATCTATGTGGTTCACTTTGTTCCTTAGGTGCATGTGATTCATGTTTGCACTTTTCTCCCTCTCTGGGTAGTATATACTGTCATATAGTGACATTTACTACAAAAGTTTTATCTTATTGAATGTCCAAGAGCTAAAAGGTATTTAAATGGGCAGTTAAAGGTATACATATTCTTTTGGATGAACTGACAAAACAGTAGACAGAAACTGTTATCCTGTACTCTCTATGTTGCCCTGGGATTTGCAGGAACCTGGGAAATTGTGGGTGGTCAGTTTGCTGTATATAGCAGTTGCGATTGGCCATGAAGCATTTTTCCTGAAACAATTTTTAATGACAAAGTTGTTAGAATAAGAGTCTATATATTTGTTAAAAATATCTTTTGAGTCTACCCCTGAGCATTGGGATTGGAGCTGGGCACATGGAGAAACAAACACAATATTTTAGAAGTTCCACACATTGTCTATGTCCCTAAGGTCAAATCAAAGTAGCAAGGAAGAATTAAAATCCAAACTAGTGTTAGAGAAAAGACAATCAAAGGCCCCAAAAGGTGTTTCTTGTGCTATAAAAGCCCATGATACCAAACTTAGATTTAATATCTGATCTAACTGTACTTTCAACCTCTCCCAGAAAAAATAGTAATCAGCCAGCCTGAAAGCTAAGTTTCCTCCCAGAGTAGCTGTGTGAGCCACTGCAAATCGTATCAGTCTTTCAGGAATTCAGTTTCTTTACTTTAAATACAGAAGTTAATTAACAAACATCTGTTGAGCACCTATTGTATGCCAAGTACTATCAAAACTGTTGGAGAATAATGGATCATTGAGGCCACAGTTAAACTTCATGGAATTAAATTCCAGAAGAGAAGACAGCACTTTTATAACTAATAAGGTCAGATATACATCAGTAAATTTTGAACAAATACTATAGATGAGACTCCCTTTCATCTTTGCAGTAATAGTGGTTCTGACTGTTGCTGGCAACTACCAGAGGGGGCACTACAAACTTTGTTCTCTAAGAATTGGAGCTTTCTCCTGTCAAATGGTTCCCTGAGGAATCAATTCAGGGATTACTTTTGTGTTGCCCACCATGGGAACTTTCTCACAGCTGGATTGGCCTCCCAGTAGGCATTTATCAAAAGCACTTAACGATAAACTAGCTAAGACCACCTGAGATGAGGGCTAACAGATTAGAAAATATTTTGAGATAAAAAAAAGAACCCAACATACCAAAATTTATGGGATGCATTTAAAGTAGGGCTCAGAGTAAAATTTATAACTGTAAATGCCTACATTAAAAACACAATAAAGATCTCAAAATAGTAATGCAACTTACCACCTTCAGAAACTAGAAAATCAAACTAAACCAAAGCAGAAGGAGGGATGGGGAACATTAGGTTGGAGATAAATAAAATAGGGAATAGAAAGTAAGAGAAAATTAGCAAAACAAAAATTTAGTGCTTTGACCATAAGCACTAAAAAATTTGACCAAAAAATGGACAAATATTTAGCACACACACTAAGAAAAAAGAAAGACCTGTATTTCTAACAATATCAGGAATTTAAGTGGGACATTACTCCTCACCTTACAGAAATAAAAAGGAATATAAGAGACTAGTATGAGGTACTGTATGTCAACAAGTTATATAACCTAAAATGGGAAGGACAAATCTCTATAAGCAAAAACTACCAAACTTTCTGTTTTAAGAATTAACACCAACTCTTCTCAAACTCCAGTTTTGGTTTCCAAAAACCATTAGAGAAAGGAATACTTCCTAACTCATTCTGTAAGGTCAGTATTACCTGATATTAAAGCCAGACAAAAAAAACTACAGGAAAATATTCCTTATCAAACCAAATCTTTTAGCATATTAAAGGGATTATGCACCTTGATCAAATGGGATTTATCCCAGGAGTGCAAGAATAATTCTACATATGAAAACCAATCAATATCATATACCAATGTTAATAGCAAGAAAAAACCTACATGATTATTTCAATATATGTAGAAAAAGCATTTGACAAAATCTACTATTCTATTTCATGATAAAAACACTCAACAACCTAGGAATAAAAGGGAACATACTCAACCTGATAAAGGGCATCTATAAAAAATCCACAACTAATATGACACTGGTGAAAGACTGAAAATTTTACCCCTAAAATCCGGAATGCAACAAAGATGTCTTCTGTCACCATTTCTATTTAACATTGTGCTAGAAGTTCTAGACGACACAGTTAGGAAAGAATAAGAAATAAAATGCGCCTTTTCATATGCCTGTTGGCCATCTGCATGTCCTCTTTGTAGAAGTGTCTATTCAGTCCACCTGGTTTTCAATTGGGTTGTTTGATCTGTTGGTGTTGAGTTTTGTAAGTTCTTTATAAATTTTGGATGTTAACTTTTTATCAGCTGTATCTGTGAATATGTTCTCCCATTCTGTGAATTGTCTTTTTATTTTGTTGATGTTTTCCTTTGCAATGTCACTAACCATCAGAGAAATACAAATTAAGACCACAATGAGATAACATCTCACAAATGTCAGAATGGCTATCATCAAAAAATTAACGAACAATAGTGCTGGCAAGGATGTGGAGAAAGGGGAACCCTAGTGTACTATTGATGGGAATGCAAACTGGTGCAGCCACTGTGGAAAGCAGTGTGGAGACACCTGGAAAAATTAAAAATGGATCCGCCTTTTGACCCAGGAATTTCACTTCTGGGAATGTATCTGAAGAAACCCAAAACATGATTTCAAAAGAACATAGGCATCCCCATGTTCATTGCAGCATTATTTACAATAGCCAAGATATGGAAGCAGCTCAAGTGTCCACCAATAGATGAGTGGATAAAACAACTATGGGACATTTACACAATGGAATACTACTCAGCTGTAAAAAAGAAAAGTTTTACCCTTTGTGAAAGAAAGGATGGACCTGGAGAACATTATATTAACTGAAATAAGCCAGTCATATAAAGACAAATACCATATGATTTCACGCATATGAAAAATCTAAAGAACAAACTGAACTAACAAGCAAAATAGAGACAGGCTCATAGATAGCAGGAAGGTAGCTAAGGGTAGGCTGGCAGTAGGGGGTGGAGGGATTGAACAAAAAGGAAAAAGGACTCATGGGCATGGTCAACAGTGTGGTGACTATGAAGGGAGAAGGGTATAAGGGGACTAAATAGTAAAAGAAAGATACAATAAAAATAAAATTTAAAAATAAAATGTGTCCAGATTTGAAAGAAAGAAGTAAAACTTTATGTGTTTGTAGATGATATGATCTTATATATAGAAGCCCTAAATAATCCACAAATACTATTAGAGCTAGTAAATGAGTTTAGCATAGTTGTAGGATTCAAAATCTCTATATAAATATGTTTTATTTCTATACAATTGGAATGAACAATCCAAAAACTAAATTAAGAATACAATTCCAATTACAGTAGCATCTAATAGAATAAAATACATAGTAATAAATTTAACAAAAGAAGTGGAGGACTTGTATACTAAAATTTGCAAAGCATTGTTGAAAGAACTTAAAGAAGGCCTAAATAAATGTAAAAACATCCTGCATCCATGTATTGAAAATTTTTATTTTGTTATGATGGCAACACTCTCCAAATTGATCTACAAAGTCAACACCATCATTATCATAATTCCATTTTTTTTTGCGTAAATGGACAAGCTGACCTGAAAATTCATGTGGAAATGCTAGAGGCACAGAATAGCCAAAACAAACTCATAGACTCACACATTCCAAAGCTTACTACAAACTACTGTAACAGCATGGTACTGGCATAAGGATAGAACATATAGGTCAATGGAACAGAAGTGGAAATCTAGGAAAAACTCATGCATCTGTAGTTAACCGATTTTTTTTACAAAAATGTCAAGACCATTCATTGAGGAAAGAATAGTCATTTTAACAAATGGCTCTGGGAAAAGTGGGTATCAACATGCAAAATAATTAATCTGAACTCCTATCTCACACTATGTAAAAAAAATTCTGCAAAATGGATCAAAACCTAAATGCATACATTGAGCTATATATAACTGCAAGTATAAAAATTTTAGAAGGAAACTTGATTAAACAACAATTGCTTAAATGTAGCAACAAAAGCAAAATGATCAAAGAAAAAAACAGTTAAATAGAAGTTCATCAAAATTAAATACTTTATGCATCAAAAATTGAAAGACAACCCACAGAATGGGTGAAAATATTTACAAATTATATATCTGATAAAGGCCTAGAATCTAGGATACATAAAGACCACTTTCCCATCAATGACAGTAAGATAAATAGCCTAATAGGGGAAAAAGGGCAAAGTACATGAATATACATTTCTTCAAAGAAGTCAAACAAATGGCTGATAATCACAGGCAAAGATACTTGACGTCATTAATTATTAAAAATGCACACCAAAACCATAATAATGTAGCACCTCACACCTACCAGAATGACTATGATGAAAAAAAAAGACATAAGAAGTATTGGCAAGGATGTGAGGAAACTGGACCCCTCATACATTGCCAGTGTGAATGTACAATGGTGCAACCTCTGTAGAAAACATTTCTCAGTTTCTTAAATAAATTTTGTCACAGAGTTTCCATTATGACCCAGTAATTGTACTTCTATGTGCATGCCCAAGATCATTAAAAACACATGTTTACATGAAAACTTAGACATAAATGTTCACAACAGCATTATTCATAATAGCCAAAGATGTTATGCTAAGTGAAATCCAGATTCCAAAGGCCACATATTGCATACAGTAGTCCCCCTCTTGTCCACAAGTAATATGTTCCAAGACTCCCAGTAGATGCCTGAAACCACAGAGTAATACACACACATATACACACACAGTTTTTTCCTATACATACATACTTATGATAAAGTTTAATTTATAAATTAGGCATAGTAAGAGATTAACAACAATAACAAAATGAAACAATTACAAGAATATACTATAATAAAAGTTTTGTGAATGTGGTCTTTATCAAAGTATTTCATTGAACTGTATGTACAGCATGGGTACATTAAACAAAAAGATAATTCATGTCTTGGACAGGATGGAATGGAATAGCTTGAGATTTCATCATGCTACTCAGAATGGCATGTGATTTAAAACTTATGAATTGTTTATTTTTGGAATTTTCCAATTAATATTTTGGACTATGGTTAACTGAAACAGCGGAAAGCAAAACCATGGAAAAAAGGAGAACTGCTGTAATTCCATGAATGTGACATGTCCATAGAGACAAAGTAAATTAGTGGTTGCCAGGGAAGGGGTAGTAGAGTGACTATGTAATAGATGCAGCATTTCCTTTTGGGGTGAAGAAAATGTTTTTGAATTATTTATGATGATGATTACACTCCACTGTGACTATAACAAAAACTACTGAATTGTGCACTTTAAATGGTTAAAATGGTAAATTTTATCTTGTGTAAATTTTATCTCAATTAAAAAAAATATAATTGCCAAAATGATAAAAGTATAATTCAGCAAGTAGATGACTGCTTTGAAAAAAAACAATATTAATCAATGAACCTTCCAAGTGAATATGAAAAATGCACTGCTTTCTACAAATCTAGGAAGATAATGGGCATTTTAAATTATTCATTAAGCTGATGCTCAGAAAAGAAATAAATTAAAGACAACTCATTTTGTAAGAATTTAATTCAACTTATATGCAGCTCTTCTCTATCTTTCTTTTCCATTGGGCCATTTTAAATACAGATCTGAGTGAAAAGTAGCAGCTTCCTTCCTTCCATTAACATTTTTTTCTGCCACAGTCATCTTATACATCTCATGCCTAGGGTAGTGGCTAGTGACATCAGACTCATTTCAATTCAGGGCCAGGGCTCTTTTGATGAAAGACAAGACAGAAAACCAATGTTTTCCACCTTCCAAGATGATGCTGGTGGCATAGACATGTGGTTGGGTTTGGATGTGTTCTGTCCAACATTATAAAAGGTGATTTGAATGAATTCACAAGGAGAATGTATGTTTGTTAAATGCATGGATGATCCAGAAATGGAAGAATGGGCTAATATGATAAATGACAAAATCAAGTGTCAAGAAGACCTTGACAAGAGAGAGGAAAATGGCGGCGGAGTAGGACGGAGCGACTCCAGTTCTCGTACCCCTGGGAGAAAATCCTGGCAGATCTGTTGAAGAACAGCGCAACCAATTCCCCAACCAACAATTCCCCAGCATTTATGAAAATAAGAGACCAGAGATAGTGACGAACCAGACAGCTACAGGTCGTTAGGGTCTCAGGCACATGAGTAAGGATGGAGGCCGCCAGGTTGGCGGCAGCCATTTGCCAGCGCGTAAAGACCTCGGAGCGGCTGCTGCAGCGGTCAGAGCCCAGAGGCTTCCTTCCGTCTGTGCCCAGTGACGGGCGTCTTCCATAGAGAACTCATTGGGAGCCCGGCAACCCTGAGTAAGGTCAAGGGCAGCAGCGGCGGTGGTGGAGGTGGCAGCGGCGGCAGCAGCAGCGGGATGGCAGCCCTTGGCCAGCTTCTAAAGACCTCAGAGCCGTGGCTGCCTCAGCATTCAAGGCCCAGAGCCTTCCACCTGCGCCCAGTGACAGGGGCGTCTGCCACAGAGGACTCATTGGGACCCCGGCACCTGTGAGTAAAGACAAAAGTGGCAGCGGCAGGGCCGGCTGCCCTCTGCCAGCCCAAAACGCCTCAGAGCCGCCGCTGCGTTAGGGGTGTAGAGGCTTCTGTCTTCGGCCAGTGCCACGGAGGACTCATAAGGAGCCCAGCACCCAGTGGAGCATTGGGCCGTCTGCCGGGTCCTTGGAAGAGCTGGCTCCCTCTCTCATCATCTAGGCAGGGCTGGGTGGCAGAGACCTGTCTACCTAGGTGTGCAGGGAGGGTGGCAAGGACAGGGGGCCATGATCAGTGACTATTTCTGTGGTCGCCAGCCCACCAGCCTGCCAGCCCAGGAAATTTGAGAGGAGCATTGTCCTAACCAGTCAGGTTAGGGATTGGGCTGGGCTGAGAGGCACACTTTCTTGAGAAGTTTTTACTGGAAAGTGGACTGAGGTATTCTCCTGTGAAGGCAGCTTGACTTGCTTCTCACCCAGCCACAGGACTGGAAAGGACCAGTACCAGATCCCATGGGACCCAGGAAGCCTGTCGGGTGGGCGGTCACCCGCACCCTGGTCTGGTAGTCTGGCTGGCGGATGGGTGTGTGCCTAGGCCTACAAACCGAGCCCACAGAGGGGTCCTGCTGAAACCAGAAAAACCGGATTGGACAGTTTGAAACCAACAAGGAAGGAGGTTTTTATTTTTTTTTAACTTTTTTAAAAAATTTTTTTCAGTAATCGTATATTTTTTTAAATTTTATTGTTGCTGTATCTTTCAGTACTCTTCCTCTCCTTTCTTTTTTCCTGTTTTCTTCCTTTAACCCCAAACTTATTGCTTTTTCCTCACTTCTCTTGCCCTTTTTTGGGTTTGTTTGTTTGTTTGTTGCTTTCTATACCACTGTAAATACTTCAGAACACATCTCTCGGGTCTTAGCCCACTTTACAGGTTCCTGAATTCTATTACTGTAGTGATTAACTCTACTTGCTCACGCGCTACGTCTATTTACTATTCTTTACTCTCACCTTACCTCAAAATCTGACCACCCGCAACCTCACTGCTTTCCAGATACAACTCACAGGCCTTCTCTCCCCAACCACAGACTTATCTTTGATCTATCCTTTCTTGAAAGTGGCAAATTGGGTTGAAGATTATAGTTAACACTATATAGAGCCTAAAGATCTTCTATCTCTTCTCTACTGGCTATGACTGTAAATATCATAAAGTACTCTCCTGCTGTCATAAACCATTTTGCCTCCCCCTCCAGCTGATCACACACACACAAAGAAGGAGTAGGCGGAAACGTAGAACATCAAGGTACCTGCAGGAGACTGCACCACTGAATTTCACAGGTATTCTACCACAGAAGTTCACAGCATAAACCTAGGGAGTCAGAACAGATCACTTTCAGAAGCTGAAGCTAACAAGAAGAGTCTCATAAGCAATGGGAAGACAAAGAAACAATGCCCAAATGAAAGAACAGGTGGAAGTCTCAGAAATAATGTCAGAAGAAACAGAGGCAAGTCAGCTATCAGATATTGAATTCAAAGCACTAGTTATCAGGAAATTGAAAGGGCTCACAATGAGCTGCCAGAAACTAGATGGGAGCTACCAGAAACTAGAGGGGAGCTACAATGAGCTCTCCACAAATTATATCAACATGAAAGAGGAAATAGAAACTATCGGCAAAGGACAAGAGGAAATGAAGAATACAATTTTGGAACTGAAGAACACAGTGGAAGGAATGAAAAGCAGGATTGATGAGGCAGAAGATCGGATGAGCGAGTTAGACGACACAGTAGAAAGAATCTCCCAGAAAGAGCAAGAAAGGGAAAAGAGGCTCAAAAAGAATGAAGAGAGAGTAAGAGAAATGCAAGATAATATGAAACATAATAATATCCGAATAACAGGAACACCAGAAGGAGAAGAAGAACAACAAGGGATAGAAAACCTATTTGAAAGAGTAATGATGGAAAATTTTCTTAATTTGATGAGAGAAAAAGTTACACAAATCCAGGAATCACAGAGTTCCATCCAAGAGGAACCCAAAGAGGCCCACTTCAAGACACATCATCATTAAAATGGCAAAATTCCAAGCCAAAGAGAGAATCTTAAAGGCAGCAAGGGAGAAAAAGGAAGTAACATACAAGGGAGCCCCAATCAGGTTAGCTACTAACTTCTCAATGGAAACACTCCAAGCAAGAAGAGAATGGCAAGAAATATTTCAAGTAATGAGAACCAGAGGCCTACAACCAAGGCTACTTTACCCAGCAAGGCTCTCAATCAAGATAGAAGGCCAAATAAAGAGCTTTCAAGACAAAAGAAGTCTAAAAAAATATGCCTCCACCAAACCAGTTCTACAAGAAATACTAAAAGGACTGCTTTAAGGAAAGGAAGGAAAAGAGAGAGACAGAGAGGAACTGTGGTACAAAAATGGCAATGAATAAGTACCTATCAATAATAACCTTAAATGTAAATGGATTAAATGCACCAATCAATAGACATAGAATAGCTGAATGGATAAGAAAGCGTGACCCACACATATGCTGCCTACAGGTGACCCACCTCAGGACAAAAGACCATCACAGAATAAAAGTGAAAGGATGGAAACGTATTTTCCAAGCAAATGGTCAAGAAAAATAATCCGGGGTAGCAATCCTCATATCAGACAAAATAGACTTCAGAAAAGGGCCATAAAGAGAGACCCAGAAGGTCACTTCATAATACTCAAGGGAAGAATCCACCAAGAAGACATTAACATCATAAATACATATGCACTCAACATAGGAGCATCCAAATATATAAGAAATATCCTAGAAGACTTCAAGAAAGATATTGACAACAACACAATTATAGTAGGGGATTTTAACACCCCACTGTCAAAAATGGACAAATCTTCCAAACAAAATATCAACAAAGATATAGCGGAACTAAACAACACCCTAGATGAAATGGACTTGACTGATATATATAGAACCCTTCACCCCAAAAAGGCTAAATACACATTCTTTTGAAATGCACATGGAATATTTTCAAAGATAGACCACCTGATAGGACGCAAAACGAGCCTCAACAAATTCAAGAAAATTGAAATCAGACCAAGCATTTTCTCTGACTACAAGGGACTGAAATTAGAAACCAACCCCAAAGGAAAAAATCCCAAACACCCCAAATCATAGAGACTGAATGGTATGCTATTAAACAATGAATGGGTTAAGATTGAAATTAGGGGAAAAATGAAAAAGTTTCTGAAAACAAATGAAAATGACAACAACAACAACCCAAAAACTTATGGGACATGGCCAAGGCAGTCCTGAGAGGGAAGTTCATAGCAATACAGGCTATTTTCTAAAGAAAATAGAAACATTTAAAATAAACAACCTAACCCGACACGTGCAAGAACTTGAAGAACAACAATAAAGAAAGCTGAGAGCAAGTACAAGGAAGGAAATAAGCAAGATCAGAGCAGAATTAAATGACATAGAGACTAAAAGCACAATTCTAAGGATCAATGAATCCAGGAGTTGGTTTTTTGAAAAGATAAACAAAATAGACAATCCTTTAAGTAGGGTCATTAAGAAAAGAAGAGAGAGGACCCAAATAAACACAATCAGAAATGAAAGAGGAGAAATTACAACTGATACCACAGAAATAGAAAGGATTCTAAGGAATTACTATGAAGAACTGTATGCCAAGAAATTTGAAAACCTAGGTGAAATGGACAAATTTCTAGAAAAAATATAATCTTCCAAATCTCAATGAAGAAGAAGTAGAAAGCCTGAACAGACCAATAACAGCAAATGAAATTGAAGCAGTAATCAAAAAACTCCCATCACACAAAAGCCCTGGACCAGATGGTTTCACAGGAGAATTCTACAAAGCATTTAAGGAAGAGCTAACCCCTATTCTTCACAGACTATTCCAAAAAATCCAAAGTGATGGGAAACTCCCTAACTCTTTTTATGAAGCCAGCATCATCCTAATTGAAAACCAGATAGAGACACAACAAAGAAAGAAAACTTTAGGCCAATATCACTGATGAACATAGATGCTAAAATCCTTAACAAAATATTGGCAAATCGCATCCAACAATACATCAAAAAGATCATACACCACAACCAAGTGGGATTCATCCCAGGGATGCAAGGATGGTTCAATATTCGCAAATCAGTAAATGTAATACATCACATAAACAAAAGCAAGGGCAAAAACCACATGGTGATATCAATAGATGCGGAAAAAGCTTTTGATAAGGTACAACACCCATTTATGATAAAGGTACTCAGCAAAGTGGGAATAGAGGGAGCATTCCTCAATATAATAAAGGCCATATATGAAAGACCTACAGCCAACATCATACTCAATGGGCAAAAACTAAAAGCTTTTCCACTAAGATCAGGAACAAGACAAGGTTGTCCACTTTCACCACTTCTATTTAATATAGTACTGGAAGTTTTAGCCTCAGCAATTAGGCAAGAAAAGCAAATAAAAGGCATTCAAATTGGAAATGAGGAAACAAAACTGTCATTGTTTGCAGATGACATGATAGTGTACATAGAAAATCCTATAGACTCTATCAAAAAAACTGCTCGAACTAATAAATGAATTTGGCAAAACAGCGGGATACAAAGTCAACATCAAGAAATCAAAGGCATTTTTGTATACGAATAATGAATCAGCAGAAGCAGAAATCAAGAAAAAATCCCATTCAATATAGCAAAAAGAAAAAATAAAATATTTGGGAATAAACCTAACCAAGGAGGTAAAAGACCTGTATGCAGAAAACTACACAACACTGAAGAAAGAAATCAAGGAAGACACAAACAAATGGAAACATATACCGTGTTCATGAATTGGAAGAATTAACATCATCAAAATGTTCATACTACCCAAAGCAATTTACAGATTCAATGCAATACCTATTAAAAGTGCCAATGGCATATTTCACAGACATAGAACAAACACTTCAAAAATTTATATGGAACCATAAAAGACCCCAAATAACAGCTGCAATGTTGAGAAAGAAGAACAAAGTGGGAGGGATCACAATACCTGATATCAAACTGTATTAGAAGGCTACTGTAATCAAAACAGCCTGGTACTGGCATAAAAACAGGCACATAGACCAATGGAACAGAATAGAGAACCCAGAAATAAACCCAACTCTCTACAGTCAATTAATATTCGACAAAGGGGGCAGTAACATAAAATGGAGTAAAGATAGCCTCTTCAACAAATGGTGTTGGGAGAACTGGACAGCTACATTCAAAAAAATGAAACTTGAGCACCAACTTACATCATACACCAAAATAAATTCAAGGTGGATAAAAGACTTAAATATAAGCCATGACACCATTAAAGTCCTATAGGGCAATATTGGCAGGAAAATATCAGATATTTCACACAGAAACATTTTTACTGATATGTCCCCTGGAGCAAGGACTATAAAGGAAAGAATAAACAAATGGGATCTCATCAAATCGGATCTCATCCAAATAAAAAGCTTCTCTGCAGCTAAAGGGAACAGCATTAAAATAAAAAGACAACCAACTGTTTGGGAAAACATATTTGCCAATGATACCTCAGACAAATGTTTAATCTCCAAAATATACAAAGAACTCACACGACTTCACCCTAAGAAGACAACTAACACAATTAAAAAATGGGGAAAGGACTTGAACAGATGCTTCTGCAAGGAGGACATACAGAGGATCCAGAGACAGATGAAGAGATGCTCAATATGGCTTGCTATCAGAGAGATGCAAATTAAAACCACAGTGAGATATCACTTTACACCGGTGAGAATGGCTATCATAAACAAAGCAATAAACATCCAATGTTGGAGAGGGTGTGGGGAAAAGGGGACTCTGGTCCACTGTTGGTGGGATTGCAGACTGGTACAACCATTATGGAAAACAGTATGGAATTTTCTCAGAAAACTAAAAATGGACTTGCCTTTTGACCCAGCAATTCCACTTCTAGGATTGTATCCTAAGAACCCTAAAACACCAATCCCAAAGAACCTATGCACCCCAATGTTCATAGCAGCACAATTTACAATAGCCAAGAGTTGGAAGCAACCTAGGTGCCCATCAGTAAATGAATGTGTCAAAAAACTATGTCACATATACACAATGGAATTTTATGCTGCAGAAAAAAGAAGGAGCTCCTACCTTTTGCAACATCATCGATGGAACTGGAAAGCATTATGCTGTGTGAAATAAGCCAGGTGTTGAAGGACAAATACAATATGATCTCACCTTTAACAGGAAGCTAAACAACAAAACAAACAAGCAAGCAAAATATAACCAAAGAGACTGAAAGAGAGAACAGGCTGACAGTGACCAGAGGGGAGAGGGGAGGGAATTTCAGGGGAAATAGGGGAGGGATTTAGAGGAACATATATAAAGGATACATGGACAACAACTGAGAAGGGTGGAAATGGGAGGAAGGATGGGAGCACGGGAGTGGAATGGGATGGGAGTAATAGACAGAAAAGTGTACTTGAAAAATAATTAAATAAAAAAAATGGGGGGAAAAAAAGAAGACCTTGACAAGTAGATACATTCATTAGCTGAAATTAGCAAGATGATATGTTTATATCCTATAACAGTGCATATGAATTTCTTAACTCACGATTTAAAAAATCCATTGTATATACAAACAGGTTGGAAAAATCTAGCGCAAATTAATAAATAACAAAAAACTGGATTTTAGTTGACTTTGAGTTCAATATTTATCCCTGGTTGCAAGTCCACTGCCACGAAACTCTAATTTGAAAAATATGGTGAAGTTATCTAGCAAAGTTGCCTTAGAGGATGAAATACATTCTAGAAATGATCTCATGTTCCTTTTGATGTATGACCCTATGGACTGAATATACCGTATTCGTGTCAGGGGATACCAGCAGCACTGAATATAAAAATAAGAAATTAGCACCAGAAGTTATGATTACACCTCTCTTTTCCATAGACTCCTCACTTATTGAAATGACTCACTTTGTTTAAAATAGAACTAATAAGAGCCAGCTCCCAGCATCTGTGTAGGGATATATTTGATACAGAGGGAAAAATTATGGTAAATTTAAAAGTACTACCTAATACTAATTTTACTTATTTATTTTATTTTATTTATTTTTAGAGAAAGGGGAAGGGAGGGAGAAAGAGAGGGAAATGTCAATGCTTGGTTGTTTCTCATGTGCTTGCTACTGGGGCATACAACCTAGGCATGTGCCCTGACTGGGAATCAAACCAGCAACACTTTGGTTCACAGGCCAGCACTCAATTCACTGAACTACACCAGCCAGGGCTGATGCTAATTTTAAATCATATCTTTCCATAGGATTGTCCTTAGTAGGGGCAATGTATGTTAGCCCTGTTAGGAAAACAGGGTTTGGGAATTCTCAAGCTGTTGGGAAAATATCAGTTGACACAGGCAGCTTGTATATATACTCCAAATTTGTCAGTAAAGATATTTTGATCAAGCAATTCCACTTCTATTAATGTTTCCTATAGAAATATCGAAACATATTTACAAAGATATGTGTAGGAAGGATGCTTACTCCAGCATTTTTTTTTGTAAAAGCAACACATTGGGAAAAAACTAAAAGGGCAATAACAGAGAAATACTTTAGAATTATTAATGAATTATGGTATGACCAATAGTGTGGAATACTGTCTTAGTTATCTCTAGTGCTATAACAAAATACCATACTCTGGGTGGTTTAAATAACAGATATTTATTTCTCACAGTTCTAGAAGCAGAGAAGTCCAAGGTCAAAATGCCAGAAGATTCTGTTCTCAGTGATGACGCTCTTCCTGACTTGCTTGCTGCTGTATGATCACATAGCAGAAGAGAGCACTCTGTGGTGTCTCCTCCTCTTACTATGAAGATACTAACCCCACCACAGGAACTCTACCCTCATGCTCTACCCTCATGACTTCATTGAAACAGATTTACCCCTCTTTCTGGGTTCCTGGACCCAATTGCAGTGTGTGTGTGTGTGTGTGTGTGTGTGTGTGTGTTGGGAGGGAGGGGTAGTTTCCCCCCCACACCACCAAGCAATTCTTGAACACCAGCAGTGTTCTGAAAATTCAACTTAATTCTGATACTTTTCATCTAGATACAGCATCAGATCTCACAGTTTAAGGGCTCAGTCCTACATGACTGCCCCACCTTTCTCAATTTAGATGCCAGGGGAAAGCCCAGGTTGTTATCTGTCCTTCTGACCAACTGCCTATAGATCAGAGATCCTCATGACCCCCTCCTTTGGTTTGATTAATTTGTTAGAGCAGCTCAGAGAACTCAGGAAACCCATTTACTCACTAGATTCCAGGTTTGTTGCAAAAGAGTAAAACTCAGGAACAGTCACACAGAAGAGACACATAGGAGAAGTTATGTGGGAAAGCGCAAGAAGCATCTCCATGTGTTCACCAACTGGAAAGCTCTCCCAACCTCATCATCACATAATCAGTGACCATTGGTGACTGAACTCAATCTCTAGCCACTCTCCTGGATGTTGGGGGTTGGCACTGAAATTTCCAACACCAGTCACAGGTTGGCTCCACTGGCAACCAGCCCCCATCCTTAGGAGCTTTCCAAATGTTATTTCCTTAACCTAAAAGACATCTTTTTCACTCTCAACACTTAGGAAGTTCCAAGGGTTCTGAGAGCTGTGAGCCAAGAACCATGGAGGAAGATCAAATATATATGATGAATGACCTTTTTTTTCTTATAAATCACAATAGTATCACATCTCCCAAAGTCCCACCTACAGATATCATTACATTAGAGGTTGGGACTTAAACATAGAAATTTTGGGTGGTACACACACAAATATTCTATAACAGATACTATACAGCTATTGAAAAGAAAGAGACATACTAACAAAGGAAGATGTCCATTTTTAAAAGTACAACATAGGAAGTACAGTAAATAATGTAATAACTATGTATGTTGTCAGATGGGTACCAGACTTATCATGGTGAGCACTTTGCAACTTATATAATGTCTACTCACTATGTTGTACACCTGGAACTAATATAATATCGAATGTTAACTATAATTTAAAAGTAAAAAAACATATTTAAAAAACATGTCACTAATATATAAAAATAGATTAAATTTGTGCAAAAATTAATGTAGAAGTGTGAAGAGTGTGCATATTATATGCACATATGTAGAAGGAAGATAATTATTCATGAGTCACATTCTGCATATCTTGTATCAGCTTTCCTTCTAAATTATAAGGACATTTGTTTGATAAACAGCTTGGAAGACAGAAATGGTGTCTTCCATTGGGGTAGACAATAAGGGTAAATTTGCTTGTTGTTCAGAATAATAAAGACTGTCTCTTTGTAGGGCAAATCTTTGTTGGGCAGAACTGCCAACAGCTCACATTAGATTGTGGTTTCCTAAAGTCAGGGTTCCTCAAGCATTCAGGTGTTACTTGAGAAAAGAAAGGATGCTTCAGCTCCTCTGACTTAATCAGTAACCAAGAAAGAAAAAGGAGGCCTTCTCAATTCCTCCTAAGGCAAGCAAAGCGGGGATGGGGTAGGAAGGTAGTCACACATAAGACCTAAAAAGTTTCCAAACTAAAGGCCTGTGATAACAAAATAACAAAAGCAAAAGCAAAAACAACAACAAATTCCCTGCTTATTCTTTCTTCAGCGAGATAAAATGCCTCTCAGTTTGTTGGGAACTGCCTTGGCTGGTTTCAGAAGCTGTAACTGTCCCCCTGGCTAAGGCTGAGTGAGCGCCCTTTGGACCATAAGCCACTAAGGAGACAAAGCTTATCTCCCTAGCAGGGGCACTGCCTCTTCTCCTTCTACTTCACCCTGCCTGGCCCCCAATGCTTGATCAGTTAGCCAAAGACAGATAAGATTCCCCAAGGGAGTGGTGACCTAAGACAGGCATGATCACAAGGGAGCCCTCAGGGAATGACTTGGGGGGCTACAAAAAAAAGGTGGTGATGAACCTTCGCCCCTTGCTCACTTTGACATAGTCCAAGTCCTCATTCTGTCTACAAAAACCTCTCAGCTGTTTGACTTTCCTTGCTCAACCTAAGCCTGAAACAACACTGGAGGTGGGTGCGGCCCTATGCTGGAAAGGGGAGATAAAAGGGGGAAAGTTGGGAAAACTGTAATAGCATATATAATCAATAAAAATACTTAAAAAATAAAAGGAGTAATTTCCATATGTTAAAACCAACAAATAGGCAATTTTCCCATTAGTAAATCACTATTAATTTTTACAAAAGATTCAAGGTTCTCTTTACTCATTATTCCTTCTTCAATAAAGTGTTATGATGAAGGCAAAAAATGTGTGCATCCACAGTACAAGGGTCTTCATCTGGTGGGTCGTTTCTTGACTGGAATTAGTGTTCTAAGTAAATAGCCTTCTGAAATGAACTTAATCATTCCTTTCCCTGCGCTCTCCCTCTTTACCCATGGAGTTTGGCTTCATCTGAGAAGCTCTATCTTTATTTTTCCATTCACATATCTTTCCTTGTTCACAGAAGTGGGATGGATCCAATGGTCAGGATTTAACATGAAAATTGGGTGCAGCCTTGTGTCTAGTTGAAATAGTAAACAAAACTTTTGATCGTGGGGCTCTTTAAGCCAGAAGACTGTTCAGCCTGCTTGATTCCAGCCCAAAGGATCATGGGGACTGCCAGGTGGTCTAGATCACCTGGTGATAGCTTTCTACTTTCAGGTTCAGGGCCAAAGCCCCACTGAACAATAAAGAATCTCTGTATTTTCTGCCCACCTTATGTATGATACCTTCCTTGGAAAGGTGGTAGGGAAGATCTTGCTGGGCTAGGTAGATTGAAGTAGTTCTGGGTTCCAGGTCCAGCACTGAAACACCACTTCTAACAGGACCTAACTCATGTCTGTTTCCTGAGAAGCATTGACAGGAATATTGATAAGGATTCTCTTCTATTGGGCCAGAAAGATTAGAGTGGGGGCCTTGTATGAAGTTTTTAACAATGTATCCCATCTATATAAGAATTGTTTTTGTATCATCTTCATCTATCACAGATATTAGTAAAATTAAGGTTGCAAAATGAAGAGAGGAATGCACATTTAAATACTGCAAAAACATGCATTTTAAAATTATTTTGTTGTCTTAATGATTTACAAATCACATTACAAGTGAATTCTATGTGTCAAGGAAGTCTGAGAAGTAAATATCAGACAAATCTCAGGTGCATATCAAAATTAATTTGTCATAAGCATAGCACCTTAATGTTCACAGCAGTAAAGAATACATTAGTTTCCTTTCTGTGTGATTTTGCCATTCTTCTCTTTTCCTATGTAGGCATAATAACTGCATGTTTCTTAGAGTAATTTTATTGGAGTTTTCTAACTTTTACCATTGGCATCTTTAGCTTCCTTTTGAAGCCATTTACAATTTTTTCTGCACAATTTTATTTTTTTGTTACTGAATTTATTATGGTGACACTGGTTAAGTTAAATTATATAGGTTTCAAGTATACAATTTTATAATACATCATCTGTGTACTGTATTGTGTGTTCAGCACCCTAAGTCAACTTTCCTTCCATCACCATTTATCCCCCTTTACCATCTTTAACTGTCCCCACCTCCTTCCCCTCCAGTAATCACCATACTGTTGTCTGTGTCTCCAAGTTATTTTTTAAATTAATCCTTCACCTTTTGCACTCAGCCCCCCAACAATCCTCCCCTCTGATAGCTGTAAGTCTTTTTTCTGTCTGTATAGGTTTGTTTCTATTTTGTTTGTTCGTTTTTTTTTTCATTAGATTCCACATATAAGTGAAATCTTACCTATTGAAACAGCATGGATCGGCTAGGAGAGTGTTATGCTAAGTGAAATAAGACAGTCAGAGAAAGACAAATACCACACGGACTTGTTTACATTTTATTTTCTAAAACTAATATTTTAGGTTTCCTTTAAAAATTTTATTTTTAGAGAGAGAGGAATAAGGGAAGAAAGAGATGGAGAGAAACATCAATGTGTGATTGCCTCTCCCATACCCCCTACTGGGGACCTGGCCTGCAACCCAGGCATGTGCCCTGACTGGGAATTGAATCAGCCAGTCACCTTTTGGTTTGAAGGCAGGTGTTCAATCCACTGAGCCACACCAGCCAGGGCCATATCTGTTTACATTTTACAGAGGCATCATGCTATCAAAATCTCCGGACAGGGACAAGGGGTGTTTGCTTGTCCTCCTCCAGCAATGCTAATAGAATCTTATTACCCTTTGTTAACTCTTGGGAAATGTGGATCAACGATTTACAAGTTCTTTGTAGAGAAGTCACCCAGATGATTTGAAACTGTCTTGAACAGTGCCATGCAAGATGCATAGCTGTGGATCTCAGGAATGTCTTGCAGGCTTTGTGTACTCAGGATGAAGTGTAAAACATCATAAAAATGGGGAAAAAGGAAAAAACAGTGGAACCCAAACTTGCAGCCTATCTTTAGATTCCTCTAGTGTGAAGCTGAACAATATAGTGGTATTCAGTCCTTATGAAAAGTGGTGTTTAATTGAAACTGAATAAACAATGCAACATATAGATGTATCAAAGAAACTACAGATATACAGGCACATACATAGGTACATACTGGGTCCAGCAGAAGTAACACTGCTTGAGTGTGGTTGGTAAGGTAATAATATGGGTGTAATGATGTATAGGCTTAATTTGGACATTTCACCTAAAGTGTCATATGGTGTGCTTGCATGTGATATTGTTATGTTACAGAATGACATGCTTATGATTTTGTAACAAAAAGTGGCACTATTTGTGCCAGACCCTTTATATTATACACACTAAATATAATATATTCATGTGTGCATTTTTTCTTGGAGTGTTTTTTCAAAATGCAATGTATTTTTGAGCAGGAGTCAGCAAACTTTTTCTGTAAAGGACCAGATAGGAAGTATTTTAGGCTTTGTGGGCCACATATAGTTACAAGTACTTAACTCTACTGTAGCTCTAAAACATCTACAGATAACACATACACAAGTAGGAATGGTCAAGTAAACTTTATTTATGGATGCTGAAATCAGAGTTTCATACAATTTTCATGTCACAAAATATTATTCTTTCTTATAAATTTTTCAAGTATGTAAATGTGAAAATTATTGTTATCTCTATACAAAGACAGGTGGGAGGCTGCATTTGGCCTATTGGGGATAGCTTGCTAACCTTTGTTTTAGAGGGTCATCATCCATGGGATAAAATAAAATTTGATGCTATCTAAAAACTAAAAATATTTTAGATTTGTGAAGCATCTCCTAAATACAAGTCATCCATCCTACTATTTTGAAGTGCTAAAATAATCACTAGGTGGCCCTGTCCTCTTTGTTTCCTCTGTATTTGTAATAGCATTTCACCCATCTTCTGCCATCTGTTCGGCACTAGATGGCACCAAGAACTGACAATGTGCTTTATTTTTATCTTTTAAAGTTACTATTCCTGAATATAAAAAACACTCTTTTCCCCTGTGTAGCAGGAAATACATGATCAATCTCTGTTATTACCAGAGTGCTAGATAATTGCTTTAATGTCAGCTTAGAAAGTGGAATTTTCTAAGTTGAAACCTATATAACTTATAAAAAGGTGCATTTTTGTATAATAATAGATTAAAATAATGTATTTGGCCAGTAGAAGCTACTGTTAGGAACTAAAGAAAAGTAATATGACACATTAAACTAGTTCCCCATTATATAACTCTAAATAGTACTTTGTAAAATATTTACACATGAAGTAATTTAGTAATTTGAAACTGAAGTTGACTTCACTGTTTCTGTATTTATAGTAAACTAAATCTTTTACATATGAAATAGAAAGAAATGACACATTAATACACCCTCAGTGAAGTAGAGTCAATTTTACAAGCCACCTTCACCTTGTATGCTAAAATTTCCTTCAAAATATTATTATTAGCATTGTTAATTTGAAGCTTGTAATTCTATTACTATAGAGGCAAGATTGTATTTCTTATAATAGTTTGCTAACTTACAAAATGCAAAATTATAAGTATAGGCCACTTTGAGTAGACCAGATTTTACTAAATTGAAATAGATTGAGTTCATTCTCATTAACATGCCAGAATGGCAAACTTTCAAAATTTACAAGTTAAATAAAAGTGCAGGAAAAATATGTACATAAATAAATAACTGCTACATTTAAAAATGAAATTATTTTTCATGAAATCATTTCAAAAAGCATGGTGAAAGGAAAACTTCTTCAATAATGGTGCTGGGGAAATTGGAAAGCCACAAGCAAAAGAATAAAACTAGACTGCTCTTTGATGCTGTACACAAAATCGATTAAATACTTAAACATAAGACCTAAAAAAAAATACATGGGGAAAACATAGGTACTAAACATATGGCACTTGGTCTCAGAGAGGCTTTTGTGAATTGGACCTCAAATACAAAGAGAGGAAATTTAAATATAAATGAATGGGACTATATCAAACTAAAAAGCTTCTGCACAGCAAAAGAAACCACCAATAAAACAAAAAGGCAACCAAATGAATGGGAGACGATATCTGCAAATAATACCAAGAATAAGGGCCTAATATCCAAAATATATAAAGAATTAATACAATTCAACAATCCAATTAAAAAAGCATGCAGAGGACCTGGCCAGACACTTCTCCCAAGAAGACATACAAATAGCCAGGAGATAAATGAAAAGATGCTCAACTTCACAAGATATAAGGGAAATGCAAATCAAAACCACAATGAGATACCATCTCACACCCATTAGAATAGCTATTATAAACAAGACAAATGCTAACAAGTTTTGGAGAGGATGTGGAGCAAAAGGAACCCTCATTCACTGCTGGTGGAAATGTAAACTGGAGAGCCACTATAGAAAACAGTATGGAGGTTCCTCCAAGAATTAAGAATAGAGCTACCATGTGACCCAGTATTCACTCTTCTGTGTATCTACCAAAAAAATTTGAAAACATTTTTTCTTAAAGATATAAGCAACCCTATGTTTATTGCAGCATTATTCACAGTAGTCAAGACATGGAAACAACCTAAATGTCCTTTGATGGATGATGGGATAAGGAAGATGTGGTATGTATATATAATGGAATACTACTCAGCCTTACTCAGCTCTGTGAAAGGATGAAGTACTGTTATTTGCAACAACATGGATGGACCTTGACAATATCATGCCAAGTGAAGTAAATCAGACAGAAAAGGACAAGAACCAAGTGATTTCACTCATGTGGGATATAAGGTAACAAACAAATAAAACAAGGGAACTCATAGACACAGCTAACAGTATGGTTGTTACCAGAGGAGTAGTGGGGGGAGGGGTGGATGAAGAGGGTAAAGAGGGTCAAATATGTGGTGATGGAAGGAGAATCAACTTTGAGTGATGAGCACACAGTGCAATATATAAATGATGCATTATAGAACTGTACACTAGAAACTTATGTAATGATATTAAACAATGTCACCCCAATAAATGTAATTAAAAAATGAAATGTTTTTGAAGTAGCTGGCTTTATTTATGGTTGGCTCATTTTGTCTTCTTTACCACATTCTTAATTTAGATCTCTCTCAAGCTGGAGAATAGATGAGGGATTCCAATTCTGTCATTTTATTTTACTGCCAAATCCATACTCCAAATTCTTTTCTACATGCTGTTTTCCAAATGTCATGAGATTAGAAGGCTGTTTGTTTTTACTCAGCTTTAAATGTTTCAGCATATTAGAAATGAATTGCATTATGTGTGCACACTCGGTACATCTCCTGGAGAAAGAATATTAAAAATAGTTCATCAATCAACAGGTTTAAAATCTAATAAAAATGTTTTCAATGTGATAGAATTTATTGTAGTATGGTTGAGCAAAGCATATGTAGTTATTTTTGTTTCTTTATTCCTTTTCATTTTCATATGAAAAATTAGTTTTTCATTGAACTCTTTTTATTCATGTGTACATTAAATCAAGAAACTACATGATACATACATTCTGGAACTGATAGAATGCTGTTATCAACTCAAAACAATGTCTATTTATTGTCATAACTATATATGAATGGAGTAATAAAGGTTATATATTATTCTTGAAGTAATATCTCTAATAATGTTAGCTTTGTTTTGCATGGAGCATAATTTCACCTCTCCTTGTCATTCTTTAACTAAACTGTGTTCCTTTGAATAGAAGATTTGAAATGTTATTTTGATCAGTCAGGACATTTTGTTTCACTAAGGAAACAAATTCTGTTCCTTCTCAGAGATTTTGGGATGGCATGTATTAAAAATAAAAACAAAGAAGTATGTCTGTGCTTTAAATTTCACTTTTTAATTGTATTTATATTCTTCTAATTAAAATTCACATTTAAACTACATCTACACAACATAAAGTTGGAAATGTAGTTGACAATTACCTAGTAGATTTATTTTTATTTTTGAAAGATTTTATTTGTTTATGTTTTTAGAGAGAGGGGAAGGGAAGGAGAAAGAGGAGAGAAACATCAGTTTATGGTTGCTTCTTGTGTGCCCCCTACTGGGGACCTGGCCCACAACCCAGGCTTGTGCCCTCACTGGGAATTGAAGTAGCGGCCCTTTGGTTTGCAGGACCATGCTCAGTCCACTGAGCTACACCAGCCAGGGCTAGTAGATTTAGATAAATCCATCTAAATATAAAATTGAGATCACAATGATTATCTAAACTACTTTCAAACAAGTTCCCTTAATGTTATTAAACTTATTTTTTATTTACATGCAAATGACAAACCAACTATGAATGAATTCAACATGCTTTCTTTTTGTTCTTCCATCTGATGTACTAAGCACAGTTGCAGTAAAGTAGCATAAATCTATGGTTAGCTGTCAGTGTGAATTTATGTTCCACTGCTGAATTTTCTCTTTTGTTCTAATAGTGTCTCAGTTTATTACTTTGAATTGTTTCATAAGTGATATTATCTGCAAATAATATTGTTTTCATCTTCTCTAACTTTCACATCCATACTTCATATTTTTTTGTCATTTTGCTGCAATGGGTAGTACTTTTAGCACACTGTAATTATAAGATTTGACAATTTTATTTCTGCCTTTACAGTAAATTACTCTAAAACTTCACATCTTATATACTATGCATATGGTTGTTATAGGTTTCTGGTAGATACACTTATAAAAGTTAATTTTGACAAAAGTATTTATCATGAATGGTTTTTGCATTTTATTAAATGGCATATTGGCATGTATTATTAATGAAACGTTCTCATTTAATTTGTGATTTTAGTGAATTTATTCCCTTAATAATTTTTCTAATGTGGTGATATTCCTGCAATCCAAAGATTAGGCCTTGGTTGTGATATAATTTTTATAATAAACTGTTGATTGTGGTTTGCTGATCATCAATTTAGGACTTTCACTTTAATGTTTGTAGGTATGATTAACCAAAAATTTTACTTTCTTGTAATTTTCTGTCTTGAGTATCGCTGTCATCACTAACTTCAAAAATATTAATTAAGTACTTTTTCATCTTCTTTTCTATGTTCTGGAACAGTTTGTATATAATTGGTGTTAGCTGTTTTTGTTTGTTTGTCTGTGTTTTAAGATTTAGTAGAACTCACCTGTAAGTCTATTTGGGTCTGATGGCTTTTTGTTGAAGAAACTTAACTACTCTCTGATTTATTATACAGTTTACTTTTTTATTGAGCATCTTGTTAATTTATATTTTCCTAAGTACATTTTCCATATCACCTAGATTTGTATATTTATCCTTATAAATTGTTCATAGTATTATAAGAACATAGTATCTTGTTCTTAGATTTATTTTGAAAATCTCGTTCACATTTTTATCACTGATATTGTTTGCTCCGACCCCCTTTCTTTGAGAAACAAAATGTTTGGTAGAATGTCCTGTGTTTCATTTTTCTTGCCAAAAAAGATAAATTTTTAATTTATTGATCAATTTTGTGTGTGTATTTTTAAAAAGATTTTATTTATTTACTTTTAGATTTTATTTATTTACTTTTGGAGAGAGTAAGGGAGTGAGAAAGAGAGGGAGAGAAACATCAATGTGTGGTCACCTTTCACGTGCCCCCTTCTGGGGACCTGGTGTGCAATTCAGTCATGTGCCCTGACTGGGAATCGAACTAGCAACCCTTCAGCTTGCAGGCAGGCATTCAATCCACTGAGCCACACCAGCTAGGACTGTATTTTTTAATTCTGTTAATTATCACTGCCTTTCTTCTATTTGGAGTGCTTTATTTTCCTTATTTTTTTTTCATCTGGAGTTGAAATATTCTTCTTTTATAACATTAATTTTTTTTAATTTTTAGAAAATATTTTATTTATTTATCTTTAGAGGGGGAGGGAAGGAGTGAAATATCAATGTATGGTTGCCTCTCATATGTCCCCCTGCTGGGAACTGGCCTGCAACCCAGGCATGTGCCCTGACTGGGAATCGAACTGCGATCGTGTGGTTCACAGGCCCGCGCTCAATCCACTGAGCTACACCAGCCAGAACTGAAATATTCTTTTTCAAGGCTTTTTAGTAAATGTAGTTACTATGTATCTCTCTTTCATTACTGCTTCAGATGCAAAACTCAGGTTTGAAATATAGTCATTTTATTTTTTCTTTACAAAAATTTTGTGGTTTCCGCTTTACCAACAAATTACTCAGAATGTATACCTAATTTTTTAGATATTTTGATTAGTGTTTTATGTATATTACTTGTTTGTCATTGATTTTTCCAATTTTATTTTTCCATACATTTTGTATTGTGACTTTTTGTATGGTATTTGTAAGAAATATGAAAACTTATTTGTACTTTTATTTATGGTTTTGTAATATTTTATGAGTGCTTGAAAGTAAATTTTATTCCCCTTGCTCTGGGTTCATACATAATAGATGTATTAAGGTAAGGGTGGTGTTGGATTATTTGCATCCTTAATTCAGTTAGTCCTTTGAACTTCTGGTTTCTGTGAGACATGTTTTAGGTCTTCCAGATTTCAGTTTCTTCCTCTCAGTTCTATTAAACTAACCCAATTAAACTTCAAATGAAAGGTTTCACTTAGTGCTGCTTCAACCAACATGTAGTACACCAAATCCTATACAACTTCAGCACAAATCTAGTTACTAAATTTTTCTAGCCCTTTAGAAAGCATTAAAATAAATTAATTGTTACTCTTTCCATCTCTACTTGCCCATGAACTTGCTTAACTTAATTTAGATAGTCTGACACTGTTACTGATGTTTGTTTTGCCCTGAGAGTGCCAAGAACATCAACTGCTTAGCCTCTCAGAGGTCCCATCAGTATAAGGCATTTCTCAGACTCATACTGTGATTACCTATCCCTATTTTACTCCTCTGCCTTGTGCCTCCTATATATTTTGGTAGTTGTATTTAGACTTTATTTTTGATTTCTTTGTTTGACTCATTTATTGTTCAGGAGTGGGCTGTTAATTTCTGCATATATATGAAATGTCCAGTATCCCTCTTATTTCCTGGATCTGTTTCCAGGTCTACTACAGCTGGGATCATGGTCAGTGAGTAAGCTGCCTAGGTGCAGGCCTGTTGTCTTAAAATTGCTCTCCCCAATCTAGGACAGCAGTAAGGTTTCACAAACTTCTATCTGGATCCCACAGCCACCACAAAGGCACTTTTGCCCAAGGATGCATGCCAAATTTTTGTCATTGAGGGAGGGATATAAAAGAGGAATATCTTATCTGACCATCTTGGAAATCAATCCCTTTCATCTTACATTTTAAGCCCTCACAGACTTCCCTTACTTTTCCCATTTCCATTATCACTCATCTCCCCAAATCAAGGAGTCTTTTTTTCTACTTATGATAACATCTCATAAATATATTACCTATGAGTACAATTATTCTTATTCCTCTGATCCTAGATGTTTGAAATTCAAAAACCAAAATTTGACTTTTTAAGCATTTTTTAATTTAATTATTGTTCAAGTACAGTTTTCTGTCTTTTACTCCCATCCCAGCCCACTCCCCCAGTGCTCCCCACCTCTCTGCCATTTCCACCCCCCTTAGTTGTTGTCCATGTGTCCTTTATACTTGTTCATGTGAGTCCATCCTCTTTTCCCCTGTGATTCTCTCCCCTCTCCCCTCTGGTCCCTGTTAGCCTGTTCCGTATTTCAGTGTCTTTGGTTTTATTTTGCTTGCTTGTTTGTTTTGTTGTTTAGATTCCTGTTAAGGGAGATATCATATGGTATTTCTCTTTCACCACTTGGCTTATTTCACTCAGCATAATGCTTTCCAGTTCCATCCATGCTGTTGCAAAGGGTAGGAGCTCCTTCTTTCTTTCTGCTGCATAGAATTCCATTGTGTAAATGTACCATAGTTTTTTGATCCATTCATTTACTGATGGGCACCTAGGTTGCTTCCAACTCTTGGCTATAGTAAATTGTGCTGCTATGAACATTGGGGTGCATAGGTTCTTTTGGATTGGTGTTTCAGGGTTCTTAGGATATACTCCTCACAGCGGAATTGCTGAAGACTGATACAACTATTATGGAAAACAGTACAGAATTTTCTAAGAAAACTAAAAATAAATATGACTTTTTACCCAAAATTTGACTTTTTAATACCCCTTTCTTTCCATCTCTGCTGAGTCATGCTCAATGGCTATTTGACTGAATACATGATATGGTAAGTGCAGAAAAAAATATTTAGAGGAGGGTAAATTTGTTTAGTTCTTCCTAAATATCATTCTTTCACATTCCGGGTGTTGATTGCACTACTGTTTCTTTTTCACAACCTGCTCTTCTCTTCACTCTTTCCATCTGCAAAATCGGGCACTTTCAAGAATGAAACACTTTTTGGTTGTTAGCAAGATAAAAAATGCACCACTTTATTACTGAGCAGAAGCAATTATAAAATGGAATTTTTAATTTTAGAGCTATTTAGAATAGAGTTTGCATAAATGATTTTGTAGAGATCCATGGAGAAATGACACCCCAGAAAATTTGA
The DNA here is from genome assembly GCF_014824575.4 of Sturnira hondurensis. NCBI lineage: Eukaryota > Metazoa > Chordata > Mammalia > Chiroptera > Phyllostomidae > Sturnira > Sturnira hondurensis. The sequence continues at coordinate 319,974 of NW_028076722.1, forward strand.
ACTGACAACCATGGACGGGAGACATATGGGAATAACTTTTAACTGTATGTTTAATTGACCTTGAAGGAAAAAGAGTCTCATATTTGGTACTAAGTACAATCAGATAAAGATTCAAATATATTATTAACCAAAAAAGTAACCTAGGCTATTTTATATATTATTATAATCACATAATATCTATGCTCTGCATTCTTTTGGCTGTGCTCAGACAACCACCATCCTGCTTTAGAGCAAAAAAGATGGAAAGTAGTGGGAGATAAAAGAAAGCATATCCTCCATTAGTATTTTTAGTAATTTATTTTCACATCAGTATGAATGGTCAGATTTAGAGTTAAGAGAGATAGAATGTATAATTTGAGTTCAATTGTTGAAAGTACATACTCTAGGAGGCTGGCCAAGATGGAGGCATAGATAGAGACCCTTTGCTTTCTTGCAGAACCAAAAGGAGGATAACAACCAATCTAATATCAATAAGCAAACAAAAGTGCCAGAAAATCAAACTGCATGGAACTCTGACAACAAAGGAATTAAAGAATAAATCAACCAGAACAACCAGACCAGTGAGGCAGTGGACCTTGAGGGCAGACTCAAAAAACTGCAGCTACACAGTGCACCTTGGGGGCCGGGCTGACTGCTGATCTGGGGGAGGGCTGCAGGAGGAGCTGATTTAAGGTGACTCAGGGGTGGCTGTGGGCTATGGGGGTTGTGGCAGTAGGGGAAGCTCCCAGTCTCACAGGAGAGCAGAGAGCCCATTGAAAAGTGCACTAGAGACAAGCAAGCGAGCAGCACTCTTCTCTCTCTGGCCCCTCCCCAGTAGGCAGTGCCCTGCCCGGGGGTGAATACCTAAGGTCCTGCCCCCCTTAAAACCTATCAGCTGTGCCAAGACAAAATATATGGCCCAAACGAAACAACAGAGTAAAGCCTCAGAAAGAGAGCTAAGTGAGAAGGAGATTGCCAATCTATCTGATGGAGAATCTAAAGTCCTGGTAATCAAAATACCCACAGATCTGGTTGATCTTGGTTGAAAAGTGAAAAAACAAATGAAGGATACACAAAATGAAATAAAACAAAATATTCAGGGAACCAACAGTGACAGGAAGGAAACCAGGACTCAAAGCAATGATTTGGAACAAAAGGAAAAAATAAACATCCATCCTGAACAAAATGAAGAAACAAGAATTCGAAAAAATGAAGATACTCTTACAAACCTCTGGGACAACATGAAACATTCCAATATCAAAATTATAGGGGTGCCAGAAGGAGAAGAACAACAGCAAGAAATTGAACACATTTGAACAAACAATGAAGGAAAACTTCCCCAATCTGGTGAAGGAAACAGACTTCCAGGAAGTCCAGCAAGCCCAGAGAGTCCCAAAGAAGTTGGACCCAAAGAGGAGCACACCAAGGCACATACATCATTATTAAGTTCCCCAAGATTAAACATAAAGAGAGAATCCTAAAAGAAGCAAGAGGAAAGGAGAGAGTTACCTACAAAGGAGTACCCATAAGACTATCAGTTGATTTCTCAAAAGAAATCTTGCAGGCAAAAAGGGGCTGGAAAGAAGTATTCCAAGTCATGAAAGGCAAAGACCTACATCCAATATGACTATCCAGCAAAGCTTTCATTTAGAATGGAAGGGCAGATAAAGTGCTTCTCAGATAAGATCAAGTTCAAGGAGTTCATCATCACCAAGCCTTTATTATGTGAAATGTTAAAGGGACTTATCTAAGAAAAAGAAGATAAAAAATATGAACAATAAGGTGACAACAAACTCACAACTATCAGCAAATGAACCTAAAAGAAAATAAAAAAAATGAAAACAAAAACTAAGCAAACAACCAGATCAGGAACAGAATCAGAGAGATGGATGTCACATGGAGATATTTCAGTAGGGAGGGGGAAGGGAGGAATGTGGGGGAGGTAGAGGGAAGAAGAAGCATAATTAGTAGGCATAAGATAGACAGGGAGAGAAAAAAAATGGTATGGGAAACAGGGGACTCAAAGAACATATATACAACCCATGGATGTGAACTAAGTGGGGGGGAAATGCCAGAGGGTTGGGGGGGTGATGCAAGGCAGAGTGGGATAGAGAGGGGAAAGTTGGGAAAACTGTACTAGCATAATCAATAAAAAATGTTTTTAAATTCTAAAAAAAAGAAAGTACATGTTTTATTGTAGTCTTCTGTTGGAAAAGATTATACTTAGGTTGATAAAAATATTAGTATTGTACAAGGTATTACATCTTAAAATATTTATTAACTCTCAAATAATCCAAGACTGAACAAATTCCAAAATGTACTATTATTTGTGAAAAATAAAACAGTTATTTAATTACATATACACACAGAGACTATCAATGTGTTGTGATTATTTTGACAAAAATAAATTTTGAATTTTTATATATTAATGAAGTATTGAATTTTATATGTGGCTAGTCTTTTGAAACATATTTAAAAACACTTTTAATTATTTATGTATTTGTTATATTTATATATGTATATATATCTTTAATAACAATGCAGTTGTAGATTATACAAAATAAAATTGCTTAAATAACAGTGCATGTAGATGTTACAAATTGGAGATGGTAATGTATACAAGCTCATTTTGTTAATAGTAAAAAGTACCATTTAATCTACTATTTAGTTTAAATAAAAAACATGGCATTTCTGTTTGTTTTATTCTTCTTGAAAACAGTTTTTTTTATTTTTAACTTCTTGCATTGTATTATTAACTCTCACTAAGTATTATAATATTTATACATTCATAAGTGCACATTTAGTTCCCATTTGATTTGTAATCATAAAACTTGGGAATCAGAAAAAAACAGACTCTGAGGTTTCCATACTCTATTTGAAGGCACTGAGGTATTCAGACATTGGAACTCTGCCACAGTATGTTGGTAGCAGACCAGAATTAAAGTCATGTCTCCTGAATCCTTTTCATATGCTTAATAATTTATTAATCCTGTTCTTCATATAAATAGTTATTTCCATTCCAGGCATGAAATAATAAAGGCCATACACACTTCTGAAAAAAAAACCCACTGTGACCACGTAAACAGCTATCCTAGTTCACATTGCTCTTTGATATTGGTACCAAAAATAGTATTTTCCAGATCAACAAAATGAAAAATAACTAAATGATGGAGTTATGTATCCTCTGAGGGACAAAGAAACACTGTGGGAAATAAACAGTTTGTTGCTGCCATTCCATTCCTGCCCTGCTCCCATCATTTATTCTAGTGAGTTTCAATGTAGGGTCCCTGGTAACAATATTGCAAACCCCATGAGACTACTAGTTAACTGCAGATTCAGTACATTTCCAGGAAAAAATGCCCCCCTCCTTGACTCAGTTTCCTAGTAGCTACATTTATATTATTTACAGCCTTGTTAAATCAATAACTTTCCTACATGTGTTTTCACTTTGGATAGAATTAAGGGAATTATTGTTTTCAAGAATGAAGTTCATTTTTTCTAAGGGCACGTGTCCTAGGAGTCCCTTCAGATATCCTTTAGAGGACTAAAAGGATAACAGATATAAATAGAAACACGTTGGCTCATATAAAAATAGAATCCAGCTGAGGTCCTGCATATAAGGGGAAACAGAAGATTTTAAAAGCTTTAAGGTAAGAAATAATCACTGTTTAATATAATAGAAAGCAAAGGTATTTTCTCAGACCCAAAAAATAGACCAGGATGACAGACACTCATCATGATTAGCAGTGATTTGGGATGAAAATAGGGAGGAGTTCTCTGGGCATGTGAGAACTGTGAATTATTAAGACTGCATGCAGATCGGCTATTTATAAGTTCATTTCCATCTACAAATATGCTTGTTGCAGTGATGACTCTCAGCATATGAGCCACAAAACATCTGGCAGTGCTCAATGCTACAGACTATCTGCTTACATTCTAGGCTACACTGCAGGAAATAGTGTCCAGCTCACAGGAGGAAAGAGCCCCAATGCACTGTTCAGAAACCACCTCTCTGAATGCATGACAGGTGTAACCTAAGGGAAGTAACTCAGAGTAATGACGTAAGGAATGGTAGCAGCATTCTTCAAATTTTTTACTTAAGTGTAAAGAACATTCCAGGGAACACCAGTAACATTCTTCTAAAAAAATATTAGCGCTCTTATGATGAAAATAATTTGATTTAGATAGTTCTGATTTAACAGGAACTAATAAAGATTTTAACTTACTAGATGTATGGTCTTATGTCACCACAGACTCCATACCTACATTACAAACTGTGGGCTGGCATGGTAGATAATAAAGGCTCTATTTGTCTGTATATTTTTTAATAAAATTTGTGGACAATTTTTGAAGTCTGCAGGCACCGGAAATACAATGTTGCATAAAAGAGGGTGAAGGCATAAATCCTGTCTTCTTTACACTGGGAAGAACAGTGCTCCCACTGATGTAAGGAAGAGTAAAGGCATCAGTCTCTCTTTCTAACATGGAGTCAGAGTAGGGAGAGGGCAGAGTTGATTAATTAATTAATTAATTAATTAGTTGATTGATTGATTCATTCATGTTTCAGCATCAACAAGGGGGAAGACACTGAACATGAAACAGGAAGGTAGTATGCTAGAAATATTGAATACAAAGAATATGAAAGTTACTGGAGGTGGAACTGGAACTTATGAGATGATGGAGTAAAGAGCATGGTGGACCCTGTGCCTAGCAAAACAATTTAACCAGTAAAAATTACAGAAAGAAATCTTTTAAAGTCTCTGTAAATGTTCCTAAAACCAGTGGGAATCTGTGGCCTCTGAGCTGCAACCTGGCCCATTTGCCACAAATTTCCAGATCTACCCCAAGGCAAGTGCTGCAAAGAATATGGTGAATTCCTCTCACCCTGGCTTCCAGTCTGGAGCTATATATATATCTTTTTTATCACAGGAGAAGTAAGCTTCAGGTTTCCCACACTCTTCCTATTTCCAAAGTGCAGAACCTCTCTTCTGAGTGAGCAGAAAAGAGGACTGGTCTCCCTTCCCATGCCCAGTCCCACCCATACTGTGAAAGCTCTACCTCAGGTACTGCAGGCCAAGAATGCTACCCCCAATTGTCTGAGCCCCAGCTCACTAGTAGAGTGGAGGTTTCACAGCTGGAGGGCAAGCTGAGAAGATAGCACAGGCGTTCTTCCCAGGAGTGAAGGCAAGCTGCATGGGTCAAGAACTCCTCAGTTCTACCCTAGGGAATGGATGAATATGATTTGGAATAGTGAGTGGAGAACTTATGTCTTAAGGTGTTGTTGAAAACAACAGAGAACCTGGTGGACTGGAGATGGTTATTCTGGTATAAACAAGTTGGCAGAACAGCCAGAAGTTTAATAGTGAAGACCAGAGAATGAGCCATGAAGAGCTCTCCTAAGGATCACAGTCAGCCTTAAAGTTTGTGAAGATTGTACATATAGATTGTGCTGTACCCATTCAGAAGCAATCAGAGCAAGACATGAGGCAGAGCTATACACAGATCCATTAATACAGCACAGAAGTGTTACTGGCGTAAGAGATTATCAAAAACTGACAAAACACTGATTTTCCAATGAGCTACTCTAACTCGGGCATGACTTCTAAGAAGAAATGCTTAAAAATAATACCACAGTCATCCTTGGCAGTATGGAAGATTACACAAGCTGAAGGCTGAACTCTCCCTAGAGTTAGCAGAGCGGGACCATTCACACTACTAGTGCCTGGCTGAAAGTAAGACAAAAATGTTAATTTCTTGAACACAGATAGCAGCCTTTAAGCCATGTAAACATCCCATGGGAAAGAGTAAAAATTCTAATTGGCTAAGAGGGCTTAAGCATAACCTTTGACCAATGAGTGCCTTATAACAACACAAGGGAACTCTAGGTAGCCAGACTGAAAAATAAAAACAAAGAGAAAAATAACTCAGAGCTTAGACACTGAGGGGAAATGGGTGAGCCAAATTATCAAACAAACAAATAAGCAAAAAATGACTATAATCACCCCCAGAAAGATATCAGTATCCAGAGCTGCTACAATAAATTATCTAAATTTCCAGTTTTCAATAAAAATTATGAGACATACAAAGAAACAGGAAAGTGTGACCCATATATAGGGCAAAATGCTGGCAATAGAAACTGCCTATAAAGGGTCCATGATGGTGGATTAATTAGATACAAACTTTAAAGCATCTGTGGAAATATGTTTAAAAACTAAAGAAACCTACATTTAAAGAATTAAAGAAGGCATGACGATAGTGTCTCATTCAATAAAAATATAATTAAAGATATAGAAGTTATTAGAAAGAACAAGTGGAAAACCTGGAGTTGAAAAGCATAATAATTGACCCTAAAAGTTTAATAGGGGTGACTATCAGTAGCATGGGATGATGAAAGAATCAGTGAACTGAGGTATAGATTGATGGACATTATGCAATCTGAGGTACATAAAAAATGATTGAAAAAAGTTAAAAAGGAAAGGAGAGAAAGTGACAGAAAAATATTTGAAAAATAAGAACTTGGATGTAAACTTCAGTCTAAAAATCCAAGAAGCACAACCAACTCTAAGTACCATAATGCAAACAGGCGTATCATAGTTAAAATGTTAAAAGTCAAAGAGAGACCTTGGAATGTAGCCAGAGGAAAATAAATGAGTCATCACATTTGAGGAAACCCCATAAGATTAACAAATGGCATTTTATCAGCAGGAAGGAAACTAGGAGGGCCTGACTCTCATCTCTACCACCAAAACCAAAATAAATAAATAAATAACAAAATACTACTGAAATTAGCCCTGATAGAGTTCCAGAGTGAAAGAAGGAGGCTGCAGGAAACTTGTACAACACAAAAAATCCTCAGGATCGCCTCATAGAAAAGTGTAGGAAGCCTTTTCCGTGCATGAACTTATCCTCCATTCTGGCAAAACTCAGCATCAAGAGGAATGTCTCTGCTGCAACCATATGCTACGTGGGATAAAGAAAGTGAGAGGACTCCAGTGACACTTGTCAATACTGCAGACACCTGCAGTTTTGCCATTAAGAACCCCTGCAGTTTTCATTGATGATGAGAACAGAAGACAGAAGAAGTTGGAATCCACATTGCTATGACCCTTCACCCCCAAAAGGTCACTGCTGTACTCTGCCTAGAGAGGGAACCATCATCACTGTGTCCCCTGAAGAAGGAACTACTGCTGCAAGTGTCCCCATCAGAGAAGAAATGAGTGCTGTGTGCTGCCATCTACCAGGGATCAGGGATACCATTGTACTCCTTGCCCTGGATTTGGAGCCAGAGCTGTGCAGTGATGATGCCCCCATTCCTACTCTACCTCAGAGCCAGAGCCACTGCTAAGTGCCACGCTCCCTGAGAATGAACAACTGCCTCACCCTTACCAGAGAAATAGCTTCTGCTACACACTGCAGAAGGAAGTAAATAATAAAGGCTAGAGCAGCAAGTCAAATACGGAATACAAAAATAATACAAAAATCAACAAAACTCAGTTTTTAAAAATATGTGAACTTGACAAACCCTTAGCTAGACTAAGAAAAAAACCTCAAATAAATAAAATTAGAAATCACAAATCATTACAACATGCTTCAGTAATAGAAACAATCACGTGAGACTATTGTAAATAATTAAATGCCAACAAATGGTAAAATATAAAAGACATAGATAACTTTCTAGAAAAATACAACCCACCAAATCTAAATCAAGCACAAATAGAAAGCCTTAAAAGACCAATAGCAAATAAGAATGCTAAATCAGTAATCAAAACCCACCAAAAATATAAAAGCCTGTACCAGATGGCTTCACAGGGGAATTCTACCAAACTTTTAAAGTAGAATTAATAACAATCCTTCTTAAACCTTTCAAAATATGGAAGAAAAAAGGAACACTTCCAAACTAATTTTATGAATCTGCATTATGCTGATATCAAAGCCAGACAAAGACACCTCAAAGAAAAAAGCACAGGTCAATATACTTGATGACACAGATGCAAATTTTTTCAATAAAATACTAGCGACTCAATAGTTCATTACAAGGGATAATACACCATGACCAAGTGGGATTTATCCTTGGGATAAAAGGATGGTTCAGCATATGAAAATTAATCAATGTACTATACCACATAAAAGTGAAAGAACCCCCCCCCACATTATCATAACAATAGATGCTGAAAAAGCAGCTGACACAGTTCAACATCCATCTGTGATTAAGAGTCTCAACAAAATAGGTATAGAAGGGACTTACCTCAATACAATAAAGGCCCTATACAAAAAGCACACAGCTAATATAATAATCAATGAAGGAGAACTCAAAGCTTTCCTTCCAAGGTCTGGTACAAGGCAAGGATGCCCACTATTACCATTTCTATTCAATATAGTAATAGTGGAAGTCCTAGTCAGAGTAATTAGGTAAGAAGAAGAAATAAAAGGCATCTAAATTTCAAAGGAAGAAGTAAAATGATCTCTGTTTGCTGACAACATGAGTATATACATAGAAAACCCTAAGGAATAAACAAAAGAATGTTAGAACAAATAAATAAATTCAGTAAAGTTGCAGAAAATAAAATTCAATCATATTTCTATAAACTAATAATGAACTATCTAAAAAGGAAATTAAGGAAACAATTCCATTCACAAGACCAATGAAATAATAAAATACATAAGAATAAACTTAATTTACAATGTTAAAGGCTTTTACATGGAAAATTATAAAACTCTGATGAAGACACTCTGATAAATGAAAAGAAATCCTGTGCTCATGGATTGGAACACTTAATATTGTTAAAATGTCCATGCTACCCAAAATACATGCAATGCTATTTTCATCACAATCCTAATGACACTGTTACACAAAAATAGAAAAACAATCCTAATATTTATATGAAACCACAAAATACCCCAAGTAGCCAAATCAATCTTGAGCAAGAAAAACAAAGCTAGAGGTATCACACTTTCTGATTTCAAAATATGTTACAAAGTTATGGCATGATATTAGCATAAAGACACACATATAGTGATGAGCAAAATTAGGTTGATAATAATAATAATACAATAATTAATACTGACATTAACAGAAAAGAGTACAGAGTGTCTTCAAAAATTATAAATAGAATTATTACATGATCTAGCAATTCCACTTCTGAGAATATATGCAAAGGAATGAAATCAGTACTCTGAAGAGATACGTGCACTCTCATGTTCACTATAGTGTTGTTCATAATAGCCAAGATGCCAACCTGAGTGTACTTTGACAGATTAATGGATAAAAATGTGATACAGGGATATAGATACATAAAATGTACCATTTATGTGTGATATTTAAAACTATTTCTTAATTCCTATACCTTCTACATACAATAGAAAGTCTAGAGGGGGCTTAAGTCAGAAAAATGCCCTTCCCCCAGTTGGGATAAGGCACAGATATTCTTCCTTGAGGAGTAGTGCTTTCTCATAAGGAATGCTCTGGGAATATTTTACAATGGTTACTTTTCTGCTCCCCTTCCAGAGTCATGAAAAGATCTTTCTTTAGTCTTCAGTGTGAGAACTTAGTGGGATTCCTGTAGGTAAGACCCAGGAAAGCACTGGGTTGAAAGTGGGTAGGGGGGTAAAGGTTAAGACCATGGTTCCCAGGTGAGGTTGGACTGTCACACAGACTTCAACAATTTTTCAATATTATAACTTAAGTTTTTCTACAAGTCTGTAGCTTTAGTGTCTTCCGCTCCAAGAAAGCAAATCTCAGTTGTTGCTCTCTAGATATTAGTGTGGCAGCAGTTTGCACAGTGACCTTAATTCTCTGATGAGTTTAAGAAAAGTCATTAATTTTCATTTCACTTACCTGTTTTGTAGATTTAAGGACAAGAATGATGAAGTCAAGCCCTGGCTGGTGTAGCTCAGTGGATTGAGTACAGGCCTGCAAACCAGAGGATCGTGGTTTGATTCCCAGTCAGGGCACATGCCTGGGTTGCAGGCCAGTTCCCGGCAGGGGACCCATGAGAGGCAACCATACATTGATATTCTCTCCCTCTCTCCTTCCCTTCCCCCTCTAAAGATAAATAAATAAATGTTTTTTAAAAAAGAATGATGTAATCAAGTTCTTTACATGTTAGAGCTGAAAGTGGAAGTCCTCAAAGTACAAATTAGTATTTGGAGTACCTACCTAGTCATCTCTTCACTTTCACAGATTCATTGAATTAAAAAAATTGTTGAACTTTAACAAGGTCATTTTTGACAAGGCCATTTTAACAAGGTCAAAATGACCTTTAACAAGGTCATTTTTTCTAGCAGATGTCATTTAAATGATATGCATTGCTTCACTTTTAAAAAAGTAATGTATATTCTGAATTACTGTGTAGTCAAAGTCAGTAAGGCTACTGAGCATCATACATGTATAAATAGAAATTCAACTCTCCTGATCTGTCTAGAGAAAAAGCTAAGATGAGGATGGGTGAAGAAGGTGAAGGGATTAAGAAGTACAAATAGGTAGTTACAGAAGAGTTGTAGGAATGTAAAGTACAGTGTAGGTAGTGGAGTAGCCAAAGAATTTATAGGCATGATCCATGGACATGGACAACGATGTGGGAACTGCCTGAGCAAGTTGGGGGGTCTGAGTAGAAGGGGCCAAAGGGGGAAAATTGGGACAACTGTAATGGAGTAAACAATAAAATATAATTTAAATTTAAAAAGATAAAACCAGAAGAAGATATTCAACTCTCACATTTGATAAGAATTAGATGTGAATATTCACCAACTAATGGAGTAAAGAAAAATGGTTCTTGCTTCTGTAGAGTACTTACAGCTCCATAAGCCTGTAATAGTGTGCCTGAAAGAAGAGACTGGCGACCCTTAAGTCACTTGCTCTCATTCTGCTGATGTACTTTGAATATAAAGGACATATGGACAAAACCAAAGGGGATGTGGGATCAAGGGTGGGAAGTGGGGATGGCTGGGGTGGGGGAAGAGCAGGGAAAATGGAGACAACTGTACTTGAACAAGAATAAAAAAAAGTTTAAAAATGACACAGAAAAGTACAAATTTCCAGGCGATAGCATTTTGATGTATTCAATCACATTTAAACAATATATTAGCTCAAAATAAAAGTTATCTATATCATATGGTTTCTTGAATATTATGACAAAGAATAGTATTCTTTAAAATACATTGTATTCCCCCAAAATCCACACAGTGAAGCCCTAACCACCACTGTGATTTCATTTGAAGATAAGGTTTTGTAAGTAAAGTTAAATGAGGTCATAAAGGTGAGGTCTTAATCTGACATGATTGGTGGTTCTATAAGAAGAGGGAGACAGAGTGCATGCCCAGCACTTGGGGCTGAGCGGCGGGTGTCTTTCTGGGCCGACTAGAGCAGGGCAGTGGCACATGTTCCCCAATGGCCACATGAGCCACCCCATACCAGGTAAGGAGTGTGTGTAAGGGCCTGCGGCCATGGGCCCCATGTCCACAGAGCTGAGGATCAAGCTGAGCCTCCCATGAGGCCCTGCTGGGGTTGTGCAGGCTGGCTTCGGGGAGTGCCAAGATGTGGACACCACTGCCCACTCCAGCTTCTGCCAGATTCTTCTGGAGCACACAGTGTCAGCTGAGTATATCCCCTGACACCTGACTAGGACACCAAACACTAGCCTCACATGGCATAACTCACTCAGCCAGAGGGCAGCTGGCTAGTCAACTCCTGTAGTTGCCTGGCACAGAGGTTCTCTCAGGACCAGCCGTACTCTGACCACTGTGGCTATACCAAAAGATTGCCTCACTGGGTGGCTTGATAAGGACAAGGACTCTGGTCCTGTGGAGTCACCAGGATATGTGCAAGAAGCACTGTCCCCACATCTACCTCATTTATCTGGAGGCTTACTCCTAGCACACATCACTTGCTGGGCACTGCTGCAGGTGAATGCAGAGAAGCTGCAATGGATGATAGGGCTGGTACAGGAGGCACAGCAGCAGGAGGGGTTGAGGCATGTGCTGCACTTGCAGGTGCAGCCTGCAGCTGCTCAGCCAAGTTTCCATGGGAAATGTGTCCTACTTGCTGCCTGAGGCTTGAACTCCAGATCCCAGCACCATGATGGAAGCCTGTAGCAAAGACAAGGTAGAACTGGCCACATAGCCCCTCTCAGACCCTGGGACCAGCATTGTTACTCACCTCCAGCCACCTCTGGTTGTGCACTCTGGGATATGGTTGGAACTGGACAGTTGGGGGATGCTTGAACGTGGTCCTTCCTCCCAGGACCTGAGGCCAAGCCCAGCCCATGGTGCTGCTGGCAGCATTGGGGGCAGACACTTGGAGTCAGAGTAAGATTTGGATGTTCCTCCAGACTCCCAGGAAGTATATATTTATATTCCTTTAACCTATATTGACATCCAGCCCCTATTATTGGCTGAGTCACAAGTCCTCTGGGCATCCTGTCCTCTCCCACTGTAAGAGGTCTGTCTCTCCACCCACTAGTCCAGTTCCACACCCTCACCCAGCACCTAGACAGAAGTGGCATAATCTGCTGAGGCTCCCCTTGCTGTGTACAAGTCCCTTGTCCCTGCCCAGGCCCAGCAGGCCCAATCCCCCACACAGGTGTTGGTCATCATATCTGCCATGCCAGCATCATCACTCATAACTTTGTGAGAACTTCACCACACCTGAATCTATTCATGGAACCAAGGAGAGATGGGTTTGAGGGTGCCTGAGCAATGTGGTACAATAAGGACCCACACCCAGCACCCAGAACAGGGCTCAGCTGTGCCCAGAGCTGGCTTTGGACAGGAGGTTGGTTATAGTGGATCCCGAGTGGAATGTGGACAACTAGTCTGGTGCCCCACCTGAACCCAAATGCCACCTCATGGGAAGGCCCTTTGTCCTGTCTGGCTGCCCTGTGTGCCCCTGACCACCTTGTGCCATTGTGTTATCCTTTCCAGAGGACCCTTCCCATCTCTGCCCCCTCCTCCCTCTTTTCTCATGCTCCCCTACCCCCACCCAAACCCCTGTCTTGTCTTCCTTGTTTTGCATTCACTTTTTTTACATTCTGATAAAAAAAGACCAGAAATAAACCTGGTTCTCAAGTGCTCATCCTCCAGAGAAGAAAGAAGAAGGGAAAGAAGGAAAGAAAGAAGGAAGGAAGGAAGGAAGGAAGGAAGGAAGGAAGGAAGGAAGGAAGGAAGGAAGGAAGGAAGGAAGGAAAGAAAGAAAAAGAAAGAAAGATCTCTGTCTACATGCACACACTAAGAAAATGTCGGGGAGGGGGGGACCACAGAGAAAAGGTGGTCACCTGCAACCCAAGGAGAGAGCTCTCACCAGAAAACAGCTTTGTGGTACTCTAACCTTGGATTTTCAGTATCGAGAGCTTTGGAAAATAAATTCTTATTGGTTAAGCAACCAGTCTATGGTATTTTGTTATGGCACCCTGAGCTGACAAACAGACGTGTATATGACTTTGAAATCCTATGCAATTCTAGCTCTGCCTCAGGCTTTGGTCTCATGTGACAGATACTGTGATGAGAAAGACCAGATGTTATCCAGGTCATTTTAACATGTGGATACTTCCTGAATATGTACAAATAATTTTGGTCCAGAAATAACAATCTAGTGTCCACAAAATCATAATTCACTGCAAAAGGAAACTTCTCAATATAAATTAGCTTCAAATTCATGTTCTCTTCTTTCATTCCAGTTTGTATCTTTGCAAGATTGAATTTCTATTTATTACGAACACTAGACATTTGAGAAAATTGGGAAACACTTTGGAAATCATGGGATACTGCATTCTATCTCCAACCCTGACATTAAGGGGCTAAAGTACTTCTGGAACATTGTTCCAACACTCTGAGCCTCAGATTGGTTTAAGATGAAGACTAAAGGCCAGTTATCACATAAATAGAATAATATAATTGTATGTAATTTGTTTAAATTATATAATATAGATATATACACACAAGCTACTATATATATCCACATTCATGTCTATACTATTCATTACATAACATAGAGTATGTGTATGTATGTATGTATGTATGTATATATATATATATGACTGAATAGTGGTTTATATATATAGTGTGTGTATATATATAGATACACACATACATATATGGTCTGTCCAGAAGGTATCCAGCCATGTCATATGAAAAATAGAGACATTTACTGAAGAAGATACAAGATACAAGAAACATTGTACATAGGACAATGAAGCCTCAGTCCCCTTCAAAGTAGGCACCTTGGGACCTCACATTGTTCTCCCAGTCACCATCAGCTGCCCTGCTGTATTTCACTGAATTTCATGGACAGTCTGAAATCTCTTCCCTTTTAAAGGTGATTTTAATTTGGGGAAAAGGCAGATGTTACAGGATGCCAAATCTAGGCCATAGAGGGGCTGAGTCACCTGAGTGATTTGATGTTTGGTCAAAAATTCGGCATGAGATGTGATCCATGAACAGGTGCATTGTTGTGATGAAGCTGCCAATCATCAGTTGCCCATAGCTGCAGCCTTCTGAATCATCCCAGTAGTTTCCATGAAGGAATGTTCAAGCTTCATGCAAAATTTCATGCAGATATGTTGCTCTACTTGCTCAGTCAGTTTGAATGCAATGGCCACACAGTACACATGCTCACACAAAGGTATCTACTGCCCCCAATGACTAGTACAGTGAAATCATCATTGTTCATGCATGTACATTCCAGTCCACTCCCCTTGGCTGCCAGGTTAAATTAATGTTGCACAAACTGTTCTTGATATGTTAAAAATGACTGCACATTTTCCAGGCAGATCTTGTATATTGAGTTGAGTAATGACTCCCAACGGTACCCTGGTCTTAATACCTGGAACCTGTGGATATTAACTTATATGGCAAAAAGAACTTTGCAGATGTTATTAAGTTAAGAATCTTGACATGGTTAGTTTATTCTGGGTCCTAAATGTAATTATGTGTTATATAAAAGAGAGCCAGTGGGAAATTGGACTGTAGAAGAGAAGAGGTTGTGATGATGGATACAGATTGGAGTGATGCACAATGAAAATGAGAGCAGGGGCCACAAGCCAAGAAATACAGATGGCCACTAACAGCTGAAAAGGGCAGGGAAATAAATTATACCCTAAAAACTTCCAGAAGGAACCAGCCCTGTAGACATCTTGATTTGACATTGATCCAGTGAAACTGATTTCAGAATTCTGACCTCCAAAACTGTAAGAGAGTAAATATATTTTGTTTAAGCCACTCAGTTTGTGGTAATTTGTTAAAAAAGCAATAGAAAATTAGTGTGCATGTGTATGTATGTAATTAATTCTTAAGTATCAGTTCTACACTTCCAAATCTATTTATTTAACAATGTCTGCCATATAATAAGTGTTTGTTAAATGTTAATTCCACACTTTGGCTTTAAATCGCACAGATGTATGACCTTGAAAGTGTAGTTATCAGGTGGCTTATGTTTGAAGTATAGTGTATTACTTACAAGTTTATGAATATTTTGACAAAATAATAGGTAAAATTATCATTGTAGACAGCACATATATACTAATATAGTCTTTGAACTTCAATATACCCAATATTTTCAAAATATCTTCTTTGTTTCTATGCTTATCTTTAACACAAGAGTTTTACCAAATTTTGAAAAAACACTAAAGATGTTTTCTTTTATTAATATATTGCTGCAATGTAGGCCATATTTATCTTTTCATACTAAAATTAGAGGTGAGAGTTTTCACTTTTAAGTCTAAATGAAAAGCGTGTGAAGCTCTCAGGGAACCACAGTCAGTACAATTATAAATCAAGGTCTTTATGTTTGGCCCACATTAAACCATGACAGGATGTACTACTGTACAACACAAAATGTAAATAGTTTCACCTTGGAAGATTAAAATTTGAAGGAAATGTGGCAAGTCATTTCAGGAGTTCAGGGTTTGGGCTTTGGATGTAGAACAAGTTGGTTTCAAATCCTCATTTGTCTACTTCACCCATTTGTGGCAGGTTAAGAACATTACTTAAACCTCTGGGACCTCAGTCACTCCATCCAAAAGTGAGATAATGGCAGCGATCAGTGCTCAAGTTTGCTGGGCCCAGCATTTCCATGTGTCTGCACCACATGGCACTGAGCCTGGCCCTTTGCACCCTTAGCAAATAGTACTGTTCTAACTATTTAGAACAGCTCGAAAACTACACTTTATAACCAAATAGTTTATAATCAAGAGTTTCATAATGGAGCAAATAATTTCACAATGCCTCCCTTCTCCTGGAAATCATGGAGAAAAAGAAAGAAAGAAAAAAACTTTAAACTACATTTTCAGCAAAACTAGGAGGCAGAAAACTCATAAGACTCCCAGTTGCATGCAGCTGACATCAACGGCGAAGTCACCCAGGAAACAGGTGATGGTGAGGGGACTGAGGGGGAAAAACAGGGTGGCAGAGGGGTTCAGAGGGCAGAAGAATTTCAGACATCCCAGCAAATAGTTGGTTCCCAGATGAGAGCATCCTATCTGAGGGGATTACGGTGAGCATAACTGAGATCAAGCACCTTAAGAGCACTGAGAAAGAAGAGAGAGGTGAGGTTCAGAAAGTGTTCAAGAGCGCAGAGGCAGAGAGGGAGAGAGCAGAATGTGACAGCAAAAAACAGTTTCTCAGAGTGAATCATGGGGAAAAAAAGGGCTGTACAGGGAGCCTGGAAATCCAGGGCTGGTGAGAGAAGTTCACCTGACCCAGGCTGGGCTCTGAAAATCGCAGCGGCATTGGCTACTGAGAGGCCCCTGTTGGAAGACATTCCCTGTAGTGACAGAGGAGGGAGGTGTGAGCTGTGAAGCCTAGAATGCTATCTATCCTAGCACATCACTGTATCCCCAAAACCATCTTCCTACTAGAAGTCTAGGGAAGTCCACCCCCTTTCAATTTATATCCCTGAGAGTAACAGGAAAGGAAGAGGAAGCTCCTCCTGCACACAAGGATGCCACAGAATAAAACTGAATGAGAGCAACATCAGTTCCTATGGGTTATAGAAATACTCATCTGCAAATACTTTCTAAAAGCAGATGGAAGTTCTAAAAACATTTCAGCAAGAACTTTAAAAAATGAAAATAGAAAACAAAAACAAATGCTTGAAAAAGGCATTATAGTTATGCAGGAACATGGAGCATAAATGTAACAACTCAAGGAAAAGGTGGTCAGAAAACAGGAAGTGATGGCTTCAGAATTTTAACTACTTTCCCAAATCATAGATAATAAGTGGAAAAGATGAATTTGACACAGAGCTGACTAGTTTAAAACATGTGCTTTTTCTTCAAATCAAACTAAGAGTAAAAAACTTACCCCTTCATTTGCCTAGTGAATTACTTCTTAAAGCTATAGGTTACTTACTTAAAATCACATTATTAATGTAAAAGCCATATTAGCATATGATCTACATTTCCACCTGTGATTTTTGTTTTACTTAAAAATCTCTGCTTCAAATTCATATTTTTCAAAAACTCCATTGGTGAATGCTCATAATTAATTTCTTTAATATATTTTGTAACTACCAGATGTTCTATTATAAAATTTTATGAATCTCTTGAGGTTACATATAACTTATTCAATTTTCAACATAATGTTGTGTCCTTTGAGTTATAGCTCATATAAATGAGGTCATCTGTAAGCTTATTCTATTTCCCACTTTCTCTCCTTCTTTGTGTTTCATATTTTGTTAATCGAGTTATATATAATTTCAGAACATTATGCATATTTTATTCAGATTTCCTTAATTTTTTATCTACTATCCTTTTTCTGTTCCTTCTTGCTTTTAGTTATCATATCTTCTTACATACTTCTTGGCTGTGACAGTTTTTTACACTTTTTTTTTGGTAAGAATTTTGATGGGTTTATTGGAGTCAGACTGTTGACAATTGCTGGGAAGCAAAATCTCAATGGATTGAGAAAACACTCCAGAGAATGACACTTTTGCAGCTTGTTTTATGCATCAGAGGAGGAGGCAGAAGGGGGTTACATGAAATCCATTGGTGATAGATTAAAGGGGTGGGCTGGATAAAAATAAAATGAACAGACACATACTTCTTTTACATAGGTGGGTATAGGATAGTTAACAGTCAACAATTAACATGAAAACATTAACAATGAGGAGATTTGTGGTACTGCTCTGGGGTGGTGGTTATGTCCTGAGGGATCTGGGAAAACAAAAGATAGTCATATTGTGAAAACTGAAGAGAAGTATAGTGTGCCCTCAAACTATAGGTACACATTATACCAGATGCAATGTGCAGAGAAGTGAGACAGACAGCAAAACCTGGATGGTGACAGCTCACAGGTTAGAAATGATCCAGAGTGTTTTTATGAATGCAGGCCTGTGAGACCTGACTGCCTCCCATTTACCTGCCTTTCACTTTTGAGAAAAATTTAGCCTTGACTTCCATCTAAGGTTACAGTCTTGCCCAATCCCCAGTGGTCCACTGTTCAGCAAGGCAAATGCTGACTCTGACACTTCCTAGGAATGAGCCTTCAGAGCACTATGGGATCACATCATCCAACCCAGAGGTTGGTCATCAGTGCATCCTTTGGATTGATTTATGACCAAAAGGGAGAAGTGTGGATGAAAAAGAGGCCACTTACCAAGCCTGACAGGCTCAGAGGAGGCCTGTGTGATGGCCTTAGAAACTCAGAGACCAAAAGTAACCACAGAGGATGGCCTGATATGAAAACTTTCTAACTAAAAGCAGTTTGTGTCAGGTTGTCATGCCCTAGGACACTATCTTCCCTGACAAAGATCAATCTTTACCTCAACTGAGCTTTTTAAATTGTCTGTTTGCAGCTACAATAACATACCTTTAGAATATCAAAATATTTTCATTTTTTTTCTTGCTTTCAATGAACTCAATAGTTTTAATAAATACTGGTCAGGTACTTTATAGAATGTCCCTCAACTTGGATTTGTCTTATGCTTTTCTCATGATTAGTCTGGGGGAGTATGAGTTTTGGGGATGAAAACTGCAGAGGGGAATTTACATTCTTATCACTTATATTAAGTGTACATCCTTGTTGACATGATTGATCATGTTGAGGTTGACATTGATCACCTGGCTGATGTAGTGTTTGTCAGTATTCTCCACTGTAAAATTATTCTTTTTCTCCTCTTTTCATTATAGTACTCTTAGGAAGGAAGTCACTATGCATAATACCCACTTAAGGAGAGGCAGGTATGCTCTACCTCCCTGAGGCTGGAGTATATAAATGAATTATTTGGAATTTTTCTCTATGGGACATTTGTCTCTTTCCCCATTTTTTATTTATTTAATCATTTGTTTATCTTAGTGTGGACTCATGGATATTTGTTTTATACTTTGGATTATTATCCACTACTACCTTGATTATTTTGTTGCTCACATTGTTCCTCCTGTGGTCATTGCAAACTCTTTCAGTTAGCTCCCATACCACTTTGACATGCCTCATCATTGTGGGGTTGTTGGGTTTTTTTAGCACTTTCTTGTCTACTGGAACTGTAAGATGCTCCAGATTCATCCTATATATCTCCCACTTCAACACTAGAACCAGACATTTCTTTAAGGAGCCTTGGTTGCTTTTATTAGAGCATGGTATTAGAAGCCATGATCTGGGATCCAGGTGTGCTCATTGCTACTGAAGTGAAGTTACTTCTGGGCTTCTCAGCTGACTGGGGAGAAGAAATATATGTGTATATTAATCCATATATGTGTGTATATATATAATATTTCTATACACAACCGTTTGTATCTATATTAAGCTAAAACAAAATTTAAACTGACATCTCCAACTCTAACTCCTTACCACACGGATTATTCCAGCTCCCTCCCTTTGTGTGTATGTAAATACCCACTCCAACAGTGAGAAGCCTGGCTTCCATTATCCACTTGTTTAAGTGAACAATTGTTCAAAGGTTCAAGTCTGAACAAATGTTCACACATATGCCCACACACTTAACCCCTTTTAGCATCAATTTCCCCAAGATGATTCGTGTAAAGCCCTTCACATCAAAGTCTTGCAAAAAGTGATAATTAATAAGAGGAATAATGGCTAGTTTGACCTCTTCTACTAGTCTTGAGATTTTCTGCTTCAAGAGCTTAAGTAGCTTTGAGGAAAAGTACTGAAACTCTCTGTGCTTCAGATTCCTTATTTGTAAAATGGGAGGTTAATAATAGATGAGCTGTAGTAAGGATTAAAGAAGCTAGTCCATAAAATATACAGAAACGTTAAATGAATGCTAGCTCTTAAGATTATCATTATTTCCCAAATATTGACCTAGTCTGGTTTATGCCTTCTTTGAGTCATTTAAGAGCTCATAGAATCCACTGTCTAAAAAAAGGGATACTATACACCATGAAAATAGTTCCCAAATCCCTTAGCAAATATGTACCAGTTAGAGTATAGCCTCTCAACTCTGCTCTTGCTTCAGCTTCTGAGAGTTTGGGGCCTTCTACTGGGCTCCTGTAGTCCTGCTCATACTGGGCACATTCTGTTCCATGCCAAGAAATCCAATGAGTCTGCAACCTCCCTTTCCACCTGTGTCGTGGAGAAAGACCTTAACCAGTAGGGTAAATGAATATACAACATAGTGGCACAAGATAAATACAGCAGGCTATGTCCTGCTGAATTTGGCATAGAAATATGTAGCATCTTGAGTAAACAGCAGTTGGGGAATGCTTCATAGGATGCATAAGGAAAACAGAGTGTTCATCATTTAAAAATGATAATCACCTTTTTCATTGTCTTATTTTTATGCAAGGCAGATAAACTATTTTTAAACAACATCTATTGTCTTACTCTCTGGGCTTTGGCTGGAGATTTATTGTTCTGGGACAGCATTTACTAAAGTTTCCAAGTTATTTTCCAAAGCTGCTATAGCACCTGTGACAGAATGGGCTACTGCTGGAGTAACATGCACCTCCAAAGTTATTGCTGTTCAAATTGAAAGGTGGTCTTTCACTGCTTCAGACTCAGCCATGTCCGAATAACTCTCAAAGGAAAGGTCATCTAGCTTTCTAGCCCATTTCTCAAAGAATCTCTCACCTTCTCTGTCATCAAATATTATACTTTCTTAATAGGCACTGAGACCACAAGTCCCTTTAGAACATCTATTAATCGTGCCACTGCGCTCTGTGCCCCAGGAGGCTGATCTCAATGGATTGTATCAATTGGGCCTCTTCAAGTTCTGACTTCTGGTAGGATTTAGGCAAAGGAGACACCAACAGGAGATTCGAGTCTAATATTCTCTCAGCTTCCTGTCTCTTGGGCCAGTAATTTGCAATGACGGCTTTCTTTTCCAAAGGACTTCAGTTCTTTTGGGGTGGCATTTACCTATAGCTATCAGTTCTCTTGGAGTTTCAGTGGCTGACTCCCTTTGCCTCTTTACACCTAGCTGCTATTTGTGCTTCATTGTCACTAGCACCCAGATCCTTTTTCACTATCCCTTATCAGTTCCTCTTATCTTTGCCCTCAATTACTTCTTTCTGAGTGTGGTATCTACTTCATGCCATTAAAGTGACCGATACAAGTCTGTACGTAGCAACAGTGCTTAGCTCATAATCAGTACTCGATAAATGCTTTTTGCTATTATTGTTTTTATATGGTCAATGTAGTTAATATGTCCAAATTTGATTTTGTCCCATTTCAAGGCAGAGATATTTTCATCTTACAGTATTTCCAGCACCAAAAAAATTTAAGTCATTGTCTGCCTTGGCAAAACTTTTTAAAGTGTAGTTGTGATGATTATAAGGGCTAACATATACAGATGTATTTCCAAAACTTCAAAGCTTGGAACTGAAAAATAGTTAAAAATTTCACCCATATCAGCTCTAATTGTTTCAATTTTTTTTCACTGTAGGATAATTTGTTAAAACTACTTTTGCTGCCCTGACCAGAGCTGCTCAGTTTGTTGGGCATCATCTCACAAAGTGAAAGATTGCTGGTTTGATTACCAGTCAGGGCACGTGCCTGGGTTGTGAGTTCAGTCCTTGGTTGGAATACTTACAAGGAGCAACCAATAGCTGTTTGTCTCTCATATCATGTTTTTCTCCCTCTCTTTCTCCCTCAATTCCCTTCTCTTTAAAAATAAATAAATAAATAAATAAATAAATAAATTTTTAAAAAACTACCCTTGCTGAGACTCTTCATCCAGTTGGCTGAGGTCTGGAATTCTTTGTATTCTCACTTTATTAGTTTTAGGAACATATTCACTACTATTTTGCTCTAAGTTTCTAAGACCCACATCTATATGCTTCTCCACTTAATCACCATGACACAGCAGTATTCCTGTTATTTTTTCATGTGCCTAATCTTTACTGATAAATCTGTGATCTCCTTTAATGCAGGGACCACATATTTTACATTTTATATTAACTATACTTCTTATCTCAGTATCTGACCCATGGCAGAAGATTAATATCTATTTATTGAAATAATGAATAAGTCTAAAATGTTATATTTAGGGGATAACATTATGTGTGTTTATAAAATGTTTAGGTGTAATCAAAGATGAGGCAATTCAATAACAAAGTGCTAAACAGTATAGTATAGAATTCACAGAGAATACTTCATGGGAACTAGAATAGTCATATTAAACCATCCAAGAACGTAAAAAGAAAACTTTGAGCTGCACCTTAAGTTTGTAGGAGATCTGACTATGAAAAGAGCTTCAGGAAGAGAATGATACACAACTGGCCAAAGATGATGGTTCTACATTAGTCATCTGTCAGGAAAAAACTGTGGAGACAAATAGTGATGAATAAAAAGTTGGATATTTGACAGGATGTTGGACTGAAGAGGAGAGACTTGAGCAAGTGAAGATTGTTAGAATTTGGAGAATCAAAGTCTGAGAATGATCTTTCAAAGTCAGGCTGGATCTCATAAGTGATTGGCAACCACTGTATGTGGGGGGGGAACATCTTGCCCCTTAATGAGAGGGCTGTAAGCCTGGGAGGCCAGAAAGGACATGATAAACTGAAAATAGTATAGGCTGCACAGTCTCTTTCAAATGCATCCACATGAATAGGAAAGGGATATTGTTTCCTCATGTCTTCCCCCTCATTCTGGGCTCCTGGGCACAAGTAAGGCAGTGGACCAGGTTTGGAGGCTAGAAACTCTGGGTAAACTGAGGCAATGCAAACTAGCTCTCGGGCTCTGTTTTTTTTGGAAACTTTGATGTTCTTCTTGTAAATCCCCCCAGTCACAACTATTTATGGATACAGAGTTTGCAGTGAATGATTTACAAAGAAAACCAAAAACTTTTGTTTGGGAAGAGGCACAGAAAATCTTTCTTGCCTAAATAATAACTATATTTTATGTTAATCTAATGAGTGAAATGTGGCAAGATAGTTGCACAGAGTAGAGTGGCAGTGTTAGAATCATGGTATTTTTTCCCCTCTATAAATCCAATCTTGTGAGTCATGTGAGCCTGACTAAATGGCAAACATATTCTCTTTCTGGAGAAGATCAAGAGCGTCACACATCTTGAACAGGGACGCGAGTTATAGAGCAAGATATGCCTTGGTGAGGGTGGGTGACATTATGAAAATAGAAAATGACAGTTGCCCTCATGGGCTTGCCACCCCAGCAAATGTGACTGCCTCCTCTCTGTCACGCCTCCTGTTTCCACCTCACTAGTCAAGCTGGGCTCCTGAGTCGCCCTCACCGTGTTTTAGTCCTAAACTGTTTTCAGAACAGGCAGCACAACCCACCTGCACGCTGCACATGTGCCTGACTGATGGGAGCCGATAGATGCACCACGCAGCTGTGTTTTTATGGTAGAGAGGGAAGGGAATGTCACTATGGCCCAAGGGAAGAGACAGAAGGCAAGCATGTCACCAAGTGAAACTCTAAGCGAGATTACGTCCAGAAAGGAGCCTTCTGGGGCTGCTTGGAGACGAATCTCTGGGTATCCAGGAGCACAGAAGTCCTCTTCATTCCAATTCAGTGCTATCCCGTGACAGAAGTTTCCAGGCGTTCCGGCAATTTAGGGAACAATCAGCCAGATACTATGGGAGTGCTCACGATGAGATGCCTGCTGCTGAGATAATGCCCAGCTGTGATTTTATTTCTCTCTCTTTGGATAATACAATTCGTTCTTACCGCATTAACTGAAATAGACAGCCAAAGAAATGGCCGGTTTGAAAAGAACACACACTGAAAAATCAACATTCCTGACTCCTCTTGAGATCACCGTGGCAACAGGAACATATTTCCAAAGCGCCAGAGTCAAATGGCAGTAAGACTAGGAGAGAGGATGTGGTTCTGCCAGACTGTGGCATCATCTCGCGTGAACTGTGAGGATGAGGGCGGGAACGAGATGTCCACGGCAACACTAGGGATTCCTCAGAAACACCAAATGTCAAGTACAGTGCACTCCCTACTGCAGCCACCCATCTTTCAGTCACTTCCAGTTATTTCTGTCTTTTCCCCAGTTCATTTTCTGCTTTCACAAAATAAAAATATGCCAGATTGGTTTCCTTTTTAAATCCTAATATTAGGCAATATCTCTGTCCCTCAGGATATGGATTTGGCTCATAAATGAAAAGCTTTGCTAATTTTTCCCATTAATATGGATGTGATTACTCAAAATTCAGAGCATTCTTATTGTCATATTTATGGCAAAGCTGTTAGTGATTATTACATAGCTGATTCCTGCAACAGTTTTGCTTCTTTTTTTAGCATGCCATTTCCGGCATGCCAAAGGTTTCTGTAGGGTGGATGATATGCAGGATTTAGGCAGGATGAAAAAATTCAGGGTTTGCAATGATATTCTGCCACATGAATTACATGTTTCTTAAGCATACCCAATACCATTAATGTAGGAGCCTTGCTATGTATACCTTATCTTCAGTACAAACAAAATGATGAAGGAAACTTAGCTTGGGACACTCATCATTCCTTCTTGGTTCAAATCCTTCACCCTTCCCCCATTACTCATGTTTCAGCTATAATTTTGCAAATGAGACATAACTTTTAAGTGCTGCACATATGGCAACAATGTCATGCTTTTTTACCATGGAAAGTCTTCTTTCTTGATATTTCCTATGATAATTGTGTGGAAGAGAAAATATAAAATGTGAATAATATGCAGAAATATTTATGGTCTCTATGTGTCATTCAAATATCTTTTTACATAGCCTCAGCTAACTCTATTTTATGTTTTCTGTCAGAAAGTTATAAATTTTCCATGTAAACAGAAAAGAAGCTTAACATTTCACTGAATTGAATTTAAAAATCTAGAATTCACCTTTAGAAATTGATAGATTCTACCTACAAAAGAACTGGTTAACAGGTTCATCAGAAGCAAAAGACTAACATGAAAAGGGAACTGAAGTGTGATTTATTTCTTACTCTTTTGAAGTATGACTAAAATATGACTCACAGCCTCCTACCCTATGTTCCACAGAACTGTCACTCTGTGAGTTAACATTCAATTACTCCTGGAGTTAACATTCAATAAGAATCTGAGGGAGAAGGGAAGAGGGTAAACATGTGACAGGTACAAGACCATTTCTTCTTTTATAACATCACTGAGTTCCTACCAGGCAGTTAACAGATCACAGCTGCCTTGTTGAACTCTTGTCATTTAGGCAGTGGGGACAAATGGAAGGAAGGCATCCATTCAGGGAATCTCAGACAAGTATCAGTTGGACTGTAACTTAGATTCTTTCTTCTCTGTAATGTCTAGATATTTTAGCACAGTGCCATTTTAGAATAATGAAATCCATTTTTAAAGCATCACCAATGTGCATTCAGTCACTAAAGATGGCAGTTTTCCCCCATTAAACATGATCCTGCCTCTCTTGTTATTTAATGCCTTTGATGCTTGAGTTTGTGCTTTCTGTCTTTGTCTACTGCTCCAGTGAGGGGGTGCTGGGGCTGAAGACTGATTTGTAATCCAAGACTTCATGCTCCAGCTGCTGAGGTTACCAAAGGAGGATATAGGGATCAAAGAGACCTACTCATGCCTATTAGATGGGAATGAACAGCTGATTCCCAGAGTTATGGCTGTGCCACCTCAAGCTAAAGCAATTCACTGGAAGAAAGAACTGATGTGTCAGGCAGGATAAGATTAATGGTAAAGATAAAAGGGATTTGCTTGCCCAAGCAGAACAGCAGAGCAGGTACCTACTTAGAACTGGGGGAACTCAAAAGACAGATTGGAAACAGAAGGGGCTATAGCTTTACAATGAGCAAGTGGGTCATTCCCCATTGTGTGTTGCTGACATAATGCTGGAGCAAAAGATTCCCTACAATAAACCAGTGATGAAAGAGAACATTAAGAGACTTGCAGTCATTTGTTCTGCTCCCACATTTCTTCTTTTTTCCCTTCGAAACTCATATGAAGGTATGATAATTCTTTCTGTTTTTTGTTTTGTTTTGTTTTGGAGGGATTACTGACTTCAATTTCCCCAATAAGAAAAAAGCAAAAACTAGTAAAAGGAATTGCAAAGGTTTTTGGCCAGATAACTTTTGAATATTTTTGCCACCCATATCTATGTTTACATTTTATTCACTTTTAAAATTTATAGAGAGTAGAAATCATAGTTGTGCATTAGGGGTTTGACAAATGAATCCAGTTGATTAGCAATGCTTAGAAATAAAACACAAGTTGCATCAACCTTGTGCTGCCCATTTAAAATCAGTTTCCCTTCAGCCCCTGGAAATTTATAAATTTTTAATGTTTCTCTACACATGTACCTTTTCCAGAATGCCATTATAGATGGGTTTATATAGTGTGTCGCTCATTTCAGTCTGGCATCTTTCACTTAGCACTTGAAATCAGCATGTTATTGTGTATATATCAAATTGTGTATATCAGAAGTTTATTCTTTTAATGGATGAATAGTATTCTATGTTATGGATATATCACAGTTAGTTTATCCATCTGTTCGTGGAAGGACATTATGGCTATTTCCAGTTTCTGGTGATTATGAATAAAGACATTTTTCATTCTATTAAAATATTTTATAGTTTCACTTGTGCCTTCCTCTCTGAATAATTTTTTCAGAGTTCTACATATTCAGTGATTTTTCTATATATCTTTCTGTTACTCATTTGTAGTTAATTTTATTGTGAAGATAGGGAATATTTTGGGTGATATCAATCCTTATAAAATTGTTAAGGTTTGTCTTATGATCTATGGCATGATCTATCTTGGCTTTTATTCCATGTAAACATGTAAAGAATGTGTATTCTGCTGATGCTGGGTGGTTGGTTTATTCTATAAATGCAGTTAGGTCAGGTTGAATGATAGTATTGTTTATGTTTCCTCTATTCTTACACTTTCTGTATTTTATACTTACTACAGTTAGTCTATTGAATAAAGTGGAGTGTTGAAGCCTCCAATGTTAATTGTGATTCATTTATCTCTCCTTTTAGTTTTATCAATATTTTCTTAACATATTTTTAAATTTACTTTTTAAGCTCGTGCACATTCAGGATTGTTACATCTTCTTAGTGTATGGACATGCTCCCTGCAACATCCCTACTAATGGAGGTGTATTTTGTTGTTAAGTCACTCACATTGAACAGAAAAGATTGCTATATAGATACCATTACCAATGAGGATGTCATAATATGTTTTTCTTTTTTGGAGAAAACCTCACTTGCAACATTATGGAAGTATAGAAGGAGAACATAAAATAGAGGAAGCTGAGAAAACAACACAGAGGGAATGGTATTTAGGTTGGATTTTAGAAGAAGAGTAGATTTAAAATGCTTTCAAACAGCTTAGAAAAGTACTGTAAGCTGAAAACAGAAACTAAGCACTAACACCACATGATCAAAGTAAGTAGGAACTTCCAGCATACACATGTCTTTGTGTAAAACTACGTACATCCATAGTCAATAATATAGGTCCAACAAACTAGTCTTAGAATCTGAGTAAACTTAAATATAAAGAGTGGTATTCCTACATAAAATGTTACATTGTAGTGGATATGCCTCACAGGCTTTTAGAAATTTGGCTAAAATAGAAAATATACTTAGAGATGTTGATTTAGGATTTATCAAGATAGAAATGACTTCCTTTGTCATTTATATCACTGGTAAGTATGTACATGTTTTTTATTTGTCTCCTGTATTCTGGATCTAAATGGAGATGATACAGCTTATGAACCACCTTTATCTCCTAGATAGCTGCTTTTTAATTGCATGAAAAAAATTAATTAGAGTTATGATAAGAGCTACAAAGGCAATGTACAGGTTGCAGTAGTGTAACTTGTACTAAAAGAAATGCTGAGGAAAGTTACTCAGGCAATAGGGAAATTATACCATAGGAAAATATGGAACTTCAAAAATAAGGGAAGTACAAAGGAAATGAGAAATATTAGGATAAATATAAAAGACTATTTTCTCAATGTAAATTCTTTAACATATGTATGCCAAAATAGAATTCAGGCAAAGAAATATTACCAGGGTTATTATCAAGATTAAATGAGTAAGATCAATCAATAAGCCCTCAATGATTATTTGTAATTATTATACTCTTTCTCTTCTATGTCGATTCTTTTTTAATCTTTACATTTAGTAGCAAATTTTAAAGGTTTATCTAAAAGAATACGATTACATTAGAAAATTAGGAAAGTACTACAAAAGAAGAAAAAAATACAAGATAAGAGAAAAAGAAAGCATATTTAAATAATTACCTCAGGCAGACAAAACATTGTTATCAGTGCAGAAAATACACTTCTAGTAATATATAGACTATACACATAAATGCCTATATAAATATCTTCTTTAAAAATTGAGATGATTCTGTATAATACACTTTTAAAAAGTAATCAACCTGGTCCTGGCCACATGGCTTAGTTGGTTGGAGCGTTTTGTGAACTGAAAGGTTGCCAGTTTGATTCCTGGTCAAATCACATGCCTAAGTTATGGGTTTGATCCCTGGTCAGGGCACATATGGGAGGTAACTGGTCAGTGTTCCTCTCTACATTGATGTTTCTCTCTGTCTCCCTTTCTCTCTAAAATTAATTCATTTAAAAAGTAATCAATCTATTTTGAATGTTTCCATGTCATTGCAATTATTTTACAATACTTTTAACATTGTTTAATCATATTAATAACCCATCAGTTACCCCATCAGGGTTATTAATATGATTAATGTTAATGGCAGAAGTCAAGAAAAAATTAGATTATTTTGAAGTGACCACAGAGGGTAATCATAGTAGGCAGGCAAAATTTGAATCAAGAGTCTTTATGTAATACTATTGAATTACATACTTACAGATAGTTAAAATAAAAAAGTTTATGTTTTATACTTTTAACCACAATAAAAACAGAAGTGTTTAGCAAGTCAGATCCACAGAACTTGGTGACATTTTAGCTGTGAGAAGTATGGGACTAATTGGGAAGGACACACAGACCTGAGGAGTTAAGTGATTGATAGGGCCATTCTTTGAAATAAAGGAAATCAGAAGAGAGTCAAAGTTCATGTTTATGAACATGTTTTCAAACAGTTCAACTGTTTTGAAAACAGTTGAAGATTGAGCTCTAGTTTGCTGTATGATATTATCTTAATTTTATTTATTTGTATTTAGTTCATAATTGAGGAACTACCTGAATAATTCTCTAAACCTTAAATATTTTAAAGGTCAAAGTTGTATCCTTGACTTCACTTCATGTTGATGAGCATCCTGGTGTCCAATTTTTTTTTGTAACAAAAGCTATCAATAAAACCATGTGTATTTATGAATAATTAAATCAAATATGAGGTTAGAAATGAAGGTGAGTGAGACTTTTAAAATAACTCAATTTTCAGGGTAGCACTAAGAATACTGACTCAAGAATTATAAAATGCACCAACATTGGAGATTAGATCATTATGACAAACTGATCATATCCATGCACTTTCTCACCTATGTAATATTTCTTAAAATTATAGAAAATAGCAGACAACACAGAATGCTGGTGGGATAGGTGGCTTATCAATTTATAGAATTTGGTAAGAAAGAGCAAATTGCCCTGGCTACCATAGCTCAGTGGATTAAGTGCAGGCCTGCGAACCAGACGATCACGGTTCAATTCCCAGTCAGGGCACTTGCCTGGGTTGCAGGCCAGTTCCCAGCAGGGGGGTCACAAGAGACAACCATACATTGATATTTCTCTCTCACTCTCCTTCCCTTCCCCTCTAAAGATAAATAAATAAAATCTTAAAAATTAAGAGCAAATTGATTAACAAAGAGGACACTTCAATGTGTGTTGAAAAGATCCTATGAAATAAGAACAGATACTAAAAAAAGAAAAATGAAATTTAAAATAATGGAGATGACTCTTCAGGGAATTTACCAGGGTAATTTATTAAAGAATTGCATTCTGAGTAGACAAAGAGTGAAATGTTCTTCTTCCATGTTATACTGCATTCCAGTTGGCATTCTGAATCTCATTTCTCATTAGAAATATTTAGCCCTGGTTGGCATGGCTCAGTGGATTGAGCGCGTGCCTGTGAACTGAAAGGTCGCTGGTTTGGTTCCTGGTAGGGGCACATGCCTGGGTTGCCAGCCAGGTTCCCCCTTGGGGTGTGTGAGAGAGGCAAACAATTGATGTTTCTGTCCCTCCCTGAAAATGGATGAATAAAATCTTTTTAAAATAATAAATATAATACATAAATAAACACTGTTTTTTTAAGAAAAGAAATATTCAGATAGTTTCAAAAAATACAGATGCTTGGGCCCCTCTCCTAGAATCTGAGTTAGTTGTTTTAGATTGAAGTTTGGTTCCATATAAATTTTTGAAGTGTTTGTTCTATGTCTGTGAAATATGCCATTGGTACTTTAATAGGTATTGCATTGAATCTGTAAATTGCTTTGGGTAGTATGGACATTTTGATTATGTTAATTCTTCCAATCCATGAACACGGTATACGTCTCCATTTGTTTGTGTCTTCCTTGATTTCTGTCTTCAGTGTTGTGTAATTTTCTGCATACAGGTCTTTAACCTCCTCGGTTAGATTTATTCCCAGATATTTTATTTTTCTTTTTGCTATATCGAATGGGATTTTTTTCTTGATTTCTGCTTCTGCTGATTCATTGTTAGTATACAGAAATGCCTTTGATTTCTGGATATTGACTTTGTATCCCGCTGTTTTGCCAAATTCATTTATTAGTTCCAGCAGTTTTTTGGTAGAGTCTATAGGATTTTCCATGTACACTATCATGTCATCTGCAAACAGTGACAGTTTTGTTTCCTCCTTTCCAATTTGGATGCCTTTTATTTCCTTTTCTTGTCTGAT